>NC_092370.1:87272968-87575706 GCF_030028105.1 Mobula birostris | reverse complement strand
AAGTGAGGTGGGGTTGGTGGCAAAGCAGATTGAGAGCAACCAAGAGAGAGAGAGATTAAGAAACAACGGTAGACTTTGAGTGCAATACACTGGAGTTATTGGAAATCTGAAGGAAGGGAAAATGATGGAAATGTATATCAAATCAAGTGACCCCTGTGAAGAGAGAATATTAGTCCATGGTGGTGAAAGAGGTGTTCTGTCACTGAGGAAGGATTATGTTCAAAGGTTCATTTATTGTCACTCTGAAATTATTTTCCAGATAGTCGTGAACCAAGAAAGAAAACAGCAGCACGATTATCAACCCCCAAATCCCTCCTCCCCACACAAAAAAAGAACAAAAATGGAACGGGCATATTGACCCCCAAATTCCCCTCCCCTGCATACAAAAAATATCAGTCATAAAACACAGAATATAAAAGAACTAAGACTGGAAAAAAATAAGTCCATATCCAAGTCCAAGTTATGCAAGATTCAGAAAGATGCAGAAGTCAGAATCAGGTTCAATATCACTAACATAGGTTGTGAACCTTGTTTAGTGGCCTCAGTACAGTGAAATACCTAAAAATTACAATCAGAATATATTAAAAATATGTATTGATCCCTCGGGGGGAGGGAAGAGGCAGGAGGGTGCACAGGGGAACTAAATATCTGCAGATGCTATAAATGTGAAATAACACAACAGATTCCCCTTACAAGTCAAGCATCTTCTATTGTGGGAGAAACTGCAATGCTAGTTCTGGTCCAAAACTTCCATCAGAAATGCTAACCCTATTCTTCTGTCCAGAAGATTGGTTAGAATTGTTTAGTTGTGGAAATTACAATACAGGTTTGCCCCGCTATCTGAAGGTAGAGCGTTACTATGAAACAGTTCGTAAGCCGGAATGTCGTAAAGTGAATAAGCAATTACCATTTATTAATATGAGAAAAATCTTTGAGCATTCCCAGACCCAAGAAATAACCTACAAAATCATGCCAAATAACACATAAAACTTAAAATAACAGTAACATATAGTAAAAGCAGGAATGATATGATAAATACACAGCCTGTATAAAGTAGAAGTACTTTTCTGCAGCACTGTCTGGCGCAGCGAAAATCTCGCAGAAGCGCTCTCAGCAGAAACACTCTCTCCAGTAACCTTTAAGCTATGAAGCTGCCAAATCATCCCAAATAAGACATAAAAATACACAGCCTATATAAAGTAGAAATAATGTATGTACAGGGTAGTTTCACATACCGGGATTGGGAGGACTCCAATAAAGTGCAGTTTTGTTACAGTCAAACACTTCGGCAATCACCTCTGATCTGGGCTGATATTTATGTGCTGGGCGGCACCTAATTGATTAGCTTGTTTATTTCGGCTTTTTTCTTAAAGATGTGCTGGGTGCGTTCCGGCCACCGCTGCACCACCGCATTCTTCGCGGCAATGTAGCAGTCCGCGGCCCGGAGGTTGGGGTCCACTGCTTAAACTATGAAGCTGCCCTCGCCTCAGAAACCGATCAAACTACCTTTAAATTCCACTTTCGCAACACCTTCATCACCATCGTCCAGTGCTTTCTGTTTCAGCTTATTAAAAAGACTGATTTCTCCCTAAGTATAAGAAAACTTAACGGAACACCACGCTTTGTACACCCATCTATCCACTCAAGCAATAGACTTCCCATTTTAGCCATTATTGGATGCCGACGAAGAGAGAACACTTTGCTACGAGCAGAACCAACAGTAACATCGGCAGCTTTCAAAATTCCTTCTGTGTATAAATAGTGCGAATGGTGGATGCAGGCAAGTTCAACGCGTGGACAATGTCCTTACTTCGTTCACCACGATCGAAACGCTTAATTATGTCTAGTTTTACGCTAAGTGTAACACCCTTACAAGCTCTTTTAGGCTCTTCCGATATCTTAGAACTCATCTTGCTAATGGATGCACAAAATAAATTGAGATAAAGCACGTGTTTAAGCAATGCCGGCTAGAATGCATTTCCGAGGGAGGAGCTTGGCTGTTCGGGCACACGCTGCCTTTTTTCGTAGCAGTGAAAATACCTTCTGTTAGCGAAAACGGGTAACTAATGTAGGTCTTTCGTAACAGCGAGGTATCGTAAGGCGAACGTCCGGAAAATGGGGGCCACCTGTATGCCACAGTTGGGTAGGTTTTTACAAAGGGACTTGCGGAGATCAAGGAGGCACAGATACTTCCCAAATATCACCGTCTATCCCTGCAAACAGCACAAATATTACTTCTTAATAAATAAAGAAGTTTGCAGGTGGATTCTAGAAGATGTTTTTTGGAAGCGCATTTATTATTTAATCAGCTTAATTAGTTAATAAATGAGTACCTGAGTTATCAGGAAAGGTAGTTTAGGACTTTTATTCTCTGGAGTGCAGGAGAATGAGGGAAGATCTTACAGGGGTATACAAAATTATGAAGGGTACAGATAATGTGAATACAAGCAGGTTTTCTCCCTTCTGAATAAGACTAGAACTACAAGTTTAGGCTGAAACATTTAAGAAGGATCTGAGGGGGAACTTCTTCACTTAGAGAGTGGTGCAAGTATGAAACAAGCTGCCAGCTGAAGAGGTAGATATGAGTTCAACTGTAACATTTAAAAGAAATAAGTACACGGATGAGAGCGGTATGGAGTGCTATGACCCAGGTGCAGGTAGGTAGGACTAGACAGGCAAGGCTAGCATGGTATTGATGGGCTGAAGGGCCTGATTCTGTTCTGTAGTGCTCTATGACTCTTATGAATTAGATCCCAAGAAACAAAGTGGTATGCATTTAGGGTGACCGATTTGCAACTGTGCATCAAATAAAATGCCGTGATTACCTTCGGGAGAACAGGCACATGAATCCCATGGAGCGTGCTGGTGCATGCAGAGCCAAAGCAGTGTAGTTAGAGTTCGTCCCACATTTGCTGCTGCCCTTTTTAATCCAAACACACTTGTCATATCAACTTGTTTGTTTCCGAGTGTCGGCTCCCCTGCAACATTGCAGCTACTACTGGGGTTAAGGTCCTTTTGGGTTCTGACAAAAATTCTTGGACTTGAAACATTAGCTCTGTTCTCACCCATAGATCCAGCCAGACCTGCTAGATATTTCCCATATACTATGCTGTTATTTCAGATTTAACACCCTCTGCAATATTTTTCTTCATTTTTCACTCAGGTTGCGTTCCACTTTCAAACCATGCTCCATGTGAGGAGGCTCTCTCTGAATTTCACACACACCCTGTTTCTAAAATGAAGTCAGAATCCGATTTATTATCACTGACAGACATCACGTCATGACATTTGTTGTTTTGTGGCTGCGGTACATTACAGGACATAAAAATACTATAAGTTACAAAATATAAAGTCAGTAAGCAGTGCTAAAGAGAAATAAAGTAATCAGGTAGTCTTCATGGACTTTCCAGGAGTTTGAAGACAGAGGGAAATGAGCTGTTCCTAAAATGTTGAGTGGATCTTCAGGCTCCTGTACCTCTTCCCTGATGGTATCAGTAAGCATAATCAAAGGCCCCACCCACCTTGGCCATTCGTGCTTTCCCACCCTCCCTTTGGGGAGAAGATACCAAAACCTGAAAGCATGTACCACAAAGCCCAGGGACAGCTTCTGTGCTGCTGTCGTCAGACTCTTGAACGATAAGATTGACTCTTGGCCACGCAGTCCTCTTCATGATGATCTTTATTGTTTACCTCCACTGTACTCTCTTTGCAGTTTTTACACTTTATTCTGTGTTCTGTTACTTTGACAAGCTTCTGTAGATGTGTAGTAGAGAGTATATTGATGAGCTGCAAAACAGCCTGGTATGGAAACACCAATGCCCTTGAAGGGAAAATCCGACAAAAAGTACTGGATACGGACCAGTCCATCATGGGCAAGGCCCTCCACACCATGGAGCACATCTATGTAAAACATTGTTCCAGGAAAGCAACGTCCATCATCGGGCCTTCCACCACCATATAGGCATACTCTCCTCTCACTGCTCATTAATGAAGGCACAGGAGCCTCAGGACTCGCACCACCAGGTTTAGGACCAGTTACTACCCCTCAATCATAAGGCGTTTGAACCAAAGGGCATATTTCCAGCATCTGCAGATTTTCTCTTGTTTGTGATTTTTTTTAAACTTCACTCAACTTCACTTGCTCCATCATTGAAATGTTCCCACAACCAATGGACTCACTTTCAAGGACTCTTCATCTCGTGTTCCCAATATTTGTTGCTTGTTTGTTTGTTTGTTTGTTTGTTTGTTTGTTTGTTTATTTATTTATTTATTATTTCTTTTTGTAATTGGTTGAACACACAGATTGGTGCTACCTTTCATTAATTCTGTTATGGTTATTATTCTAGAGATTTATTGAGTTTGCCAGCAGGAATCTCCGGGTTGTATATGGTGACATATAAGTACTTTGATAATTTACTTTGAACTTGTTTTTACCTTGGTCTACCTCAATGCACTATGTAACGATTAGATCTGTAGGAACAATATGCAAGACTATCTTTCCACTGTATCTCTGTAGATATGACAGTAATAAAACAATGCCAAAAGTGGCATATTTTGAAGAGCTTTAGATGCCAGTGTCTTTATGGTCATAGCCAATGCTGCTGTTGGTGTGATAGCTGGATGCTGGGCTGGAACAGCCAGCATGTTTATTTGTACTTAAGCAGTCAGCAGTCTTAGTCATCTGTTTTACTGCTTAGCAACATCCAGTGTTACTTGACCAAAACATCTGGGTATGAACGGTAAAGAGAGGTTGAATCAACTTGAATTGTTTTTCTCTGTAGTGTCAGAAGCTGCCAAAGGTTTATAAAAATCTGAGAGGTAAAGATAGGGTCAGAGTCCTTATCCCAGGACAAAAATGTCAAATACTAGAGGATGTACATTTAAGGTAAGAGGGGGAAAGCTTAATGGAGATTTGTGGGCAAGTTTTTTCTTACATAGGTGCCCTGATTGCACTGTAGCGGTAGAAACCATTGCATTAGTGGTGTTGAGGTTTTTAGACACATGAATGCTGAAGGGAATCAAGGGAAGAGAATTCATTCTTGAAGCATAAAGATCCAAAGAGCAGAAAAATGGCAGAGCTGGGCTGAATCAAGGTGTTAGTTTGTTTTTGATTGAAACAACAGCATTTGTAAGAGCTTGTTTGCATTACCTACAGTGAATATAATACTTCAAAGACTATTGGACTGCACTTTCAGTCATTCATCTGTGGTATTGGCTCAGCTTGTATTTTTTTGTTTTCCCCTTTATTTCTTTTCGTTCCCTTTGTGAGTGGAGGCACATCTTCCTGCTCTGCATTTCACAGCACCCACATCCCTTTGTCCATGTTCTCACATTCCAAGTGTTCCCATTCACTCACTGATCAGATAAGCTTGTCTGTAGTTTATCCCCAAGGGAGACATAGAAACATAGAAAATAGGTGCAGTAGGCCATTCGGCCCTTCGAGCCTGCACCGCCATTTATTATGATCATGGCTGATCATCCAACTCAGAACCTTGCACCAGCCTTCCCTCCATACCCCCTGATCCCCGTAGCCACAAGGGCCATATCTAACTCCCTCTTAAATATAGCCAATGAACTGGCCTTAACTGTTTCCTGTGGCAGAGAATTCCACAGATTCACCACTCTCTGTGTGAAGAAGTTTTTCCTAATCTCGGTCCTAAAAGGCTTCCCCTTTATCCTCAAACTGTGACCCCTCGTTCTGGACTTCCCCAACATCGGGAACAATCTTCCTGCATCTAGCCTGTCCAATCCCTTTAGGATTTTATATGTTTCAATCAGATCTCCCCTCAATCTTCTAAATTCCAACGAGTACAAGCCCAGTTCATCCAGTCTTTCTTCATATGAAAGTCCTGCCATCCCAGGAATCAATCTGGTGAACCTTCTTTGTACTCCCTGTACGGCAAGAATGTCTTTCCTCAGATTAGGGGACCAAAACTGCACACAACACTCCAGGTGTGGTCTCACCAAGGCCTTGTACAACTGCAGTAGTACCTCCCTGCTCCTGTACTCGAATCCTCTCGCTATAAATGCCAGCATACCATTTGCCTTTTTCACCGCCTGCTGTACCTACATGCCCACTTTCAATGACTGGTGTATAATGACACCCAGGTTTCGTTGCACCTCCCTTTTTCCTACGGCCACCATTCAGATAATAATCTGTTTTCCTATTTTTGCCACCAAAGTGGATAACTTCACATTTATCCACATTAAATTGCATCTGCCATGAATTTGTCCACTCACCCAACCTATCCAAGTCACCCTGCATCCTCTTAGCATCCTCCTCACAGCTAACACTGCCGCCCAGCTTCGTGTCATCCGCAAACTTGGAGATGCTGCATTTAATTCCCTCGTCCAAGTCATTAATATATATTGTAAACAACTGGGGTCCCAGCACTGAGCCTTGCGGTACCCCACTAGTCACTGCCTGCCATTCTGAAAAGGTCCCGTTTATTCCCACTCTTTGCTTCCTGTCTGCTAACCAATTCTCTATCCACATCAATACCTTACCCCCAATGCCGTGTGCTTTAAGTTTGCACACTAATCTCCTGTGTGGGACCTTGTCAAAAGCCTTTTGAAAATCCAAATACACCACATCCACTGGTTCTCCCCTATCCACTCTACTAGTTACATCCTCAAAAAATTCTGAGATTCGTCAGACATGATTTTCCTTTCACAAATCCATGCTGACTTTGTCTGATGATTTCACCGCTTTCCAAATGTGCTGTTATCACATCTTTGATAACTGACTCCAGCAGTTTCCCCACCACTGACGTTAGGCTAACCGGTCTATAATTCCCCGGTTTCTCTCTCCCTCCTTTTTTAAAAAGTGAGGTTACATTAGCCACCCTCCAATCCTCAGGAACTAGTCCAGAATCTAACGAGTTTTGAAAAATTATCACTAATGCATCCACTATTTCTTGGGCTACTTCCTTAAGTACTCTGGGATGCAGACCATCTGGTTCTGGGGATTTATCTGCCTTTAATCCCTTCAATTTACCTAACACCACTTCCCTACTAACATGTATTTCGCTCAGTTCCTCCATCTCACTGGACCCTCTGTCCCCTACTATTTCTGGAAGATTATTCATGTCCTCCTTAGTGAAGACAGAACCAAAGTAATTATTCAATTGGTCTGCCATGTCCTTGCTCCCCATAATCAATTCACCTGTTTCTCTCTGTAGGGGACCTACATTTGTCTTTACCAGTCTGCAGACACCTCCACTTTCACCCTCCCTGCAGCTTTTATTCTCTCCTCCCTTCTTCTAACGAAGGGTCTTCAACCTTCCCTTCCCACAGATGCTGCTTGACCTGCTGAGTATTTCCAGCACCTTCTGTTTCTATTTCAGAATTCCAGCAACCTTTGATTTTGCTTTTTGAACCCATATGTAATTAAATATTTGGAGAGCTGCCTGCTCTCTCTAAATAGTTAAAGCTTAAACAATTTGAACAGGATCACTGTGCAAGTAATGTCAGCTTTAGTGCAGTCCAAAACACAACAGTTGGAGGCAAACAAACCATTTTCTTTAGCATTGCTGGTGTCCAGTACCCTTGAGAAAGTGGTAAGCTTCAGGCTTAATCACTGCAGTCCTTCTGATAAAGTTCCTCCACTATAACATTCATTTGGGATTCTCAGAAATTTGATTACCATGGTTATGAAAGATGTATTTCCAAGTTAGGATAGTTGTGTCACTTGGTAGTGGTGGTGTTCCAATCACCTGCCTCCTTCTTCCAAGCCATCAAACACTTGGACAAGGTGTGGTCAAACACAATTGGGCAGCGTAATGATTCAGTTGGTAGAGTCACTCCTTGCAGCACTGGAGACTTGGGTTCAATCCTGATCTCAACCAATGTCTGTGGGTTTTGAATGTCCTTCCTGTGAGTGTGCTCTAGTTTCTTCCCACATCCCAAAGATGTATAGGTTGGTTTTAATTGGCTACTGTAAATTACCCCTAGTGTGTGGGTGAGAGGTAGAATCTGGGGAGAGTAGATAGAATGAACGAAAACAAGGATTCATGTAGAATTAGTGCAAATGTGCCACTGCATTTGCCAGTCATTGCAGACTTGATGGGATGAAGCGCCTGTTTCTACGTTATACCTCTCTACGACTCCATGTACCACCGCAATGACTGTACTGCAGCCCATTGTTGAGGGAATGAAGGTTCACAGTGGTGAAGGCCATGTTGTCCACATTCTGTTTTACTGTCGCGGATAGTGCTGATCTTCTGGAATCTTGGAATTGCACTCATCCAGGCAAGTGGAGAGTGTGGATGATGTGTGGGTGGTGGAAAGACTTCCAAGGGTAGAAAGGTGAGCCAATCACTATAATAAGACTATTATATGTTTCCCTAGTATGATAAGATGGACTCTTGACCTCACAATCTACCTCATTATGATCTTGCGCCTTGTTGGCTACCTGCACTGCACTTTCACTGCAGCTGTTATACGTTGTTCTGCCTCTGTAACAAATTGATCTGTATGAATAGTCATAGTCATAGTTATACTTTATTGATCCCAGGGGGAAACTGGTTTTCATTACAGTTGCACCATAAATAATAAATAGTAATAGAACCATAAATAGTTAAATAGTAATATGTAAATTATGCCAGTAAATTGTGAAATAAGTCCAGGACCAGCCTATCGGCTCAGGGTGTCTGACCCTCCAAGGGAGGAGTTGTAAAGTTTGATGGCCACAGGCAGGAATGACTTCCTATGATGCTCTGTGCTGCATCTTGGAGGAATGAGTCTCTGGCTGAATGTACTCCTGTGTCAACCCAGTACATTATGTAGTGGATGGGAGACATTGATCAAGATGGCATGCAACTTAGACAGCATCCTCTTTTCAGACACCACTGTGAGAGAGTCCAGTTCCATCCCCGCAACATCACTGGCCTTACAAATAAGTTTGTTGATTCTGTTGTTGTCTGCTACCCTCAGCCTGCTGCCCAGCACACAACAGCAAACATGATAGCACTGGCCACCACAGACTCGTAGAACATCTTCAACATCATCCGGCAGATGTTAAAGGACCTCAGTCTCCTCAGGAAATAGAGGCGGCTCTGACCCTTCTTCTAGATAGCCTCAGCGTTCTTTGACCAGTCCAGTTTATTGTCAATACGTATCCCCAGGTATTTGTAATCCTCCACCATGCAAAACATAGTATGCAAAACAAACTTTTCATTGTATCTTGGAACATGTGACAATAATAAACCAACACTAATATCAAGTACCATAACTCCAACCTCCTCTTGTGCAAGTTTGTAATCTTATCGGAAGGTGAAACAGATTTTACTTTACTTTATACTTTATTGTCGCCAAACAATTGATACTAGAGTGTACAATCATCACAGCGATATTTGATTGTGCGCTTCGCGCTCCCTGGAGTACATTCCTTGAGGACATTCTTAAGGGGGCGTTTTCCTTCATTGAAACAAAGTCCCGTTTTAGGGATCTGGACTGATGTTATTTTGGCAGGGTGCCTGCATTGCACGTGAGGTGCAGGAAGGCGCACATTGACCACTTTCCATTTCATGTCAATGGCTCTGCCATGGAGAGAGTGAAGAGCATCAAGTTCCTTGGTGTACACGTAACAGACAATCTAATCTGGATCCACAACACATCCTCATTCATAAGAAGACACAACAACGTCTAGACTTTCTAAACAGATTGAGGCGTGCATGGCTCCTCGCCCCCGTTCTAACAGTGTACTACATGAACACCATTGAGAGTGACCTGAGTGGTTGCATCATTGTGTGCTACAGAAAAAATCACTGAGAAGATCATCAGGGTCTCTTCCCCTCTATTTGTGACATTTACCAAGAACATTGTAGATAAAGAGCCCAAAATATTATTAAGGATCCCTGCCATCCATCCCGCAATTTCTTTGGCCCACTGCCATCAGGAAGCATCAGGACTTAGGAGTGTTGGACTGGGTACAGCTTCTGACCTTAGTCTTGAAGACTAATGGATTCCCTGCCACCACCAAAGTCTTGTCACTAGGACAGTGAGCTGTTTACTGTCACTGTAGTGCAGACTACATGAACTCTTGAATTATATTTTAGCTTATTTATGGTAATATTTTGTTTTATGTGCGAGGTGTGATGTATATTTTGTGGGTGCGCTGTGGTCTGGAGTAACATTGTTTCATTTGGTTGTATATATGTACAGCCAGATGATAAACTTGAACGTGATCACATACATGCTTGGTTGAACAACAGGCCATTTTGCACTACAGATCCCTCCCAACCTTTATACACCACACAAGTCTTGTAGAACCCCACAGCATCTGTACTTGAAAATGGAGCTTTCTACCTCTCTCATACATTGTTTTCCCCCTATCAGTGTTCAGATTTCACATGACATAGTCATAGTCACAGTCATACTTTATTGATCCCGGGGGAAATTGGTTTTCGTTACAGTTGCACCATAAATAATAAATAGTAATAGAACCATAAATAATTAAATAGTAATACGTAAATTATGAAATAAGTCCAGGACCAGCCTATTGGCACAGGGTGTCTGACCCTCCAAGGGAGGAGTTGTAAAGTTTGATGGCCACAGGCAGGAATGACTTCCTATGACGCTCTGTGCTGCATCTTGGAGGAATGAGCCTCTGGCTGAATGTACTCCTGTGCCCACCCAGTACATTATGTAGTGGATGGGAGACATTGACCAAGATAGCATGCAACTTAGACAGCATCCTCTTTTCAGACACCACCGTGAGAGAGTCCAGTTCCATCCCCACAACATCACTGGCCTGACGGAAGCCTGTTTTCCAGCAGGTGAGTGAGGGGGTTAACTAAACATGTGTTATCTTTTTTCACCCTTTTGAAGAGTTGGTTAGCACGGAAGAGTTGGGCTGAATGGTCTGTTTCTGTGCTGTATTACTCTATGACTCTGAGTTCACATTTCATTCAGTGTCCACTATGAAGGAAAAGCTTTTGACATTGTGTTCTTGTCTGTGCTGATGAGAGAGCTTTGGTGGGGAGTGAGTCTGAACAGGTTATGGAGGCTTGTGCTTGGAACCCCACTGAGCTGAGCACAGCATTGCTACATTGAAGCATCTGCCGCCCAGCCCTGTCTGAGAAGTAGATCGCATGACAGGCACCCAGCGTCAACCTTTTTGGAGGGTGTAATAAATTGAACTTTACTTTAGTTGGCAATGATTTTTGCCTCTTTATTTTCCCCTTGCATCCATCCCCAAACATCTATGAAAATTTCCATCAGTCCTGATGCAGGATTTCAACCCAAAAAGTAAACAAATCCTTTCCCTTCACAGATGCTGCATGGCCTCAAGTAGATTGCTTGTTGCTCCAAATTCCAGAATTTGCATTCTCTTGTATCTCTCTTCTGTCTGTCCATTGCTATAAAACATGTGGGTCTTTTGCCTTTACCTCTAGAGAAATGCTTCCTTATTTTACATCACTGTCTTAACCATAACAACCAGCCAGCACATTGTCGGTTAATAGTTTTGTGGCCATATTTGGCTCTAGCATGAGTCTGGTCACCAATAAGTGGCTTAACTGCATGGCTTTCTCTTCAACACATCCACATGCACCACCCCGGCCCTCTCTCCTCAGAAGCTATCACTGTGTAGCTCACCCCAAATTAACATAACTTCACTATTATTCCAGCTTCTTGCTGGATATCTGCCCTAAAGCACCTAGGTCTATACAGATTTAGACCAAACAGACATTTCAAAGGGATCTTGCAATGACACAGTTATAATGGAATGTAGACACAGGAAGATCTTTATATTAAACACCTTTTCCTAGAATGATACCAGAACCCATCAGGAGAAAATGAATAGGCAGGGGCTGGGACGAGAATAAAATGGCAATAGTATAAATGGGTGTTCAGCACAGACTCAGTAGGCTGAAGGGCCTGTTCGCATGCTCTATGATAAACCTTTCTACCCTGGAGCCAGACTCGTAAACCTTCATCTTCAAGCTATCCAAATTCTTCCTAAAGTGAAGTGACTGGAATTGCAGAGCACTAGATAGTGTGTACGGCTCCTTGTTCTAGATTCGAAACTCTGGGAAAGTTAACCTGACGCAACTCTCCAAGCTTATGCAGTGGAGGGATTTAATAGGGCCAAAGTAGAGCAGATTGTTGCACTTCAGGCAGTCCAGAGAAGGGGCCACAAACAGGATTTTTGGATTAGGAATTTGAGAGAAACCTCTTTACCTTGAGAATGTTTGCAATGTGCTGTGTGCCAGTACATGGATCTATTCATCTATGAGGATGGGGGAAAGGGAAATAGAAGAATCCTTTGTGTTTTTAGTGAGACACAGATATGTTTAGGAAATGCATTGAAAGTGAGGGGGAACGTTTAAAGGAGATATAAATTTTTTTTATACAGAGAGTGGTAGGTGCTTGGAGTGCACTGCTGGTGGTAGTGAGGGAATCTGATGTGATAGAGCCATTTAAGGTTGTTAGACTGATGTATGAATATGGAAGGACATGGATCATGTGCAGGCAGAACAGAATTTGTTTAATTCAATATTGTGTGCAACATAGTAATTGTGGACCAAAGGGTTTGTTTCAGTACCGTACTCTTCAATGTTCCAATGAAAAACATACAGAGAGGTTCAAACAACATATTATATGTAATTATGCAAGACATCGGTGCAATACAGCTCTCCTTACAGCTCAAATTCGCAGTATTACTTTTTATTTGCATAGCTTGTCTTCTGCACCTTATTTGTTTGTCAGTCTTTGCCTTTTATGTATAGTTTTATGTAACTTGTATTTCTTTATTTCCCTTTAAATGCCTGCAAGAAATCTCAAGATAGTATATAACATTTGATACGTATTATAAACCAAAAGTAAATTATCTGATAATAAATTTATTTTAAGTTTGAACTTTGAATTAAATACAATTAGGTAGGGGCAATAAACAGTGGCCAGTTATCTGCCTGTGATAAGGGTGACTGGGGAAGCTGATGTTGGCCTTTGTGGAGCAAAGCAGTTTGAGAAGAGCTTTCAGTGAGCTGTGCAATGGTTGGTTCATATTATCCAATGGTCCATGGACAGGAAGACAGAATTTTAAAGTTTCAGGCAAAGTATACAAATGATGTGAGGGAAAAGACTTTAAACTCAGGGAATAATTATAATTTGAAATTTTGACACTGGTTATCAATGAGCTTGAAAGAGTGCAGAGACAATGTGCAAGGACGTTGTCAGATCTTGCGGATATTGGCAAACTTTCTGTTGGTGTGTTCTGCAGAGTGTATTGACTGGTGTGGAAGTGCTATTGCCTTTGAACAGAAAATTCTACAAAAGGTGTTGAATTCGGTCCAGTATGTAATAGGTAAATCCCTCCCAACCGTTGAGCGCCTCTGCATGAAACGCTGTCGTAGGAGGACAGCATCCATCGTCGGGGATCCTCACCAACCAAGCTATGCTCTGATCTCACTACTCCCATCGGATGGAAGGTGCAGGAGCCTCAAGACCTGGTTCAGGGACAGTCATCACCCCACAACCATCAGGCTCCTGGACAAAAGAGGGTAATTGCACTCACTTGCCCAATTATTGAGGTGTTTCCAAAACCAATGATCTCACTTTCAGGACTCTTTGTCTTGTTATTTCATATTCTCGTTATTTTTTTGCAATTTATTTATATTTGCATTTGCACAGTTTGTTGTCTTCTACACTCTAGTTATCTTTCAGTGATCCTATTATCCTTCCATTGATCACTATTCTATAGATTTGCGGAGTATGCCTGCAGGAAAATAAGTCTCAGGGTTGTATATGGTGACGTATACTTTGATAATAAAATTTACTTTGAACTTTGATATATAGGAAAAGTCTGGAAAGGTTAGGACGTTGTTCCCTGAAGTGCAGGAGTGTAACAGGTGATCTTATAAAGGTATACAAAATTATGAGTGGCATAGATAGGGTGAATGCATGTAAGCTTATTCTCCTTGGGTTGGATAAGACTTGACCTGTCGATCATGGGCTTAGAGTGAAAGGTGAAATACTAAAGGGATCTCTGAGGGGGAGTTGCTTTAATCAGAGGGTGGAGTGATTGTGGAACGAGCTGGCAGCAGGTAAACACGGTTTTAATTGGAATGTTTAAAAGGAGCTTGGAAACGTCTGTGGATGGGTGGGGTTTGGAGGGATATGGGCCTGGAACAGTTCTGATCAGCATGGACTGTATTGGCCAAAGGGCCTGTTTCTATGTTGTAGTACTCTGTCTCTACGATTGGAATCAATCTGCGGTCTCAGAGGAGAATTGCAGAGGCACTTGAAAGGTAAAGGATTTGCATGGTTCTGGGGAAAGAGCAGGATAGGGGGAGTCTTGTCATTGCTCCAGAAGAAGCTAGCAGAGACTGGATGAGCCAAATGGCTGACCTGTGTCCTGTCATGGTTCCCAGGTTCTATAACAAACTGTGCCTAAATACAAATCCGAGGCTGCGAGGTCTAGCCTTGATGCATAAGCTGCATGAGTACATCCAGCTTCCACAATGCCTTTCATTTTATTCCTGCAGCCTGCTGAGATTTAATTATTTTTAGTTCTGAGAAGCTGACAGCAGCGGAGAAGCAGAGTGGCGTGCACTGCACAAAAATACATTGCTTCTGTGGTATTGAGCAGTAGGTGGGTTAATCAAGTGCAGCGCTGAAGCTGGGGGTTTGCTTTCATGTCTATATATCTGCAGTAACGGTGAAGGAGGTGCCAGTGTGCAATATCTGGAGCCACCTGTGTTTTCATACATTCCTTCTCATTAGTTTGCTCCTCACAGTGTGCTGCTTAGAATTTGACTGCATGTTAAGAAGCTGTAATGAAGTCTGTTTACTACACCACCCCTCCACTGACTTGCCTCCAATTTGGCAGCAATGTCATATGAAGCCATGGAATCATGGAAATGTTAAAAGAGAAAGAGGCCATTCAACCCATTGTGTCCATTATAATCAACAAAGATCTAATCACACCACAGCAAGTACTCGATTCATCCTTGTGGCTATTCAAGTGCTGTTTGAAAGTGGTGAGAGTTTCTGTGTCCAGAGTCCTTTTCTCTGGGTGGGAAAATAAACTTCACTTCTTCCCCTTCCCCGCCAATGCCTCTGATCAATTACTTAAGCCACTGTGTCACTGTTGGTGACCTTCCTGTGAAAATAATTGGGTGTTTTCCTATTTTAGGTTAGAGGGAGCAGATTTGAAAAGGATTTTTCCCCCCACCCTGAGTAGCTGGTATCTAGGATGAGCTGCCAGGAGAGGTGGTGAAGGCTGGAACAGCAACAACATTTAAAAGGCATTTGAGGGCCAGCTGGTGGTGCAACGGCATCGATGCCGGACCCAGGAGCTGAGGTTCCCGGGTTCGAAACTAGTCGGGTCTGCTCCCGAGTACGCTTCCCATCCGTGCCGGGTTGAGTGTCGAGACCGCAACTCGACCTCGTAAAACAAAGGGAAAATACTGCAAAAATGTCTGTGTGGGGAGTGGCGTGCCACACAGTCTCTCCCTCTCGCTCTGCGCATTGGAAAAAGCCATGAAAAATCCATCATCACAGACACATGCATGGACACGCAGACGCACGCGCACAGACTTGCACGCAGGCACACGCGAAAAAAAAAGAGGCATATGGAAATGCAGCTGAATGGGCAGTATTAGAGGGACATACGGACCACTTGCGCCCTTTGTTTCACAGAATCCTGGTTAACTTCTGTATCGGACACAGTGATTCATATTGACGGGTTCTCTATACGCTGTCAGGATGGGTCTGTTGCGTCTCTCAAAAGTGGAGGTGGAGATGTATGCCTCGCGATCAACTCCTCTTGGTGCACAAGTGTATCAGTATTGTCTCAATTCTGCTCACCAGATCTGGAATATCTCACAATTAAGTGCTGTCCATTTTACCTGCCGTTGAAGATTGCTGCGATCATTTTAGTTGCGGTGTACATTTCACCTCAGACCAATGTCAAACAGGTTCTGGATGATCTCAGCAATAGGATCAACATGCATGAAACAGCCTACCCTGACGCCTTCACCATCATTTTAGGGATTCTGGAAAAAGTCCCCCAAATGCTTAGAGTCGCTAAATAAGTACCATCAACAAATCACTTGTAGTACCAGAGGAAACAACACACTGGTCCACTGTTGAATCAAGAACACCTATCATGCTATTCCACGCCCACACTTCAGAAAGACTGAAGACTGTAGCACCAGTAGCGAGGACCAAGAAGGTATGGAAAAGGGAAGCACAGAAGCACCTACAGGACTGCTTTGAGTTGGTGGTCTGGACTGTATTCGGGGAAGATCCCTGCTGCACCTGTTGACCCTGTGATCTCTGTCTCGGAGGCTGATGTTAGGGTGTCGTTCAGGAGGGCGAACCCTCACAAGACAGCAGGCCCCAATGGAGTACCTGGTAAGTCTCTGAAAACTTGTGTCAACCAACTGGCAGGAGTATTCAAGCACATTTTCAGCCTCTCACTGCTGCGGTCAGAAGTTCCCACTTGCTTCAAAAAGGCAACAATTATACCAGTGCCTAAGAAGAATAATGTGAGCTGCCTTAATGACTATTGCCCGGTAACACTCTCATGTACGGTGATGTAATGCTTTAAGAGGTTGGTCATGATTAGAATGAGCTCTGCCTCAGCAAGGACCTGAACTCACTGCAATTTGCTTATCACCACAATTGGTCTATGGTAGGTGAAATCTCAATGGCTCTTCACACAGCCGAGATCACCTGGACAATATGCATACCTATATCAGGGTGTGTTCATTGACTATAGCTCAGCGTTAAACACCGTCATTCCTTCAGTCCTCTTGATACTCAACTCCCTAACCAGAAGACCACAGTCTGTGCAGAGTGATGATATCTTCTCCTCACTGATCATCAGCACTGGTGCATCTCAGGGGTGTGTGCTTAGCCCACTGCTCTACTCCGTCTATACCCATGACTGTGTGGCTAGGTATAGATCAAATGGCATCTACAAATTTGCAGATGATGCAACCATTATTGGTAGAACCTCAGATGGAGATGGGAGAGCATACAGGAGCGAGATATACCAGCTAGTTGAGTGGTGTCATAGCAACAACCTCACACTCAATGTCAGTAAGACGAAAGAGCTGATTATGGATTTCAGGAAGGGTAAGCCGAGGGAACAGGAACCAATCTTCATAGAATGTTCAGAAGTGGAAAGAGGGAGCAACTTCAGGTTTCTGGGTTTTAATATCTCTGAGGATCTAACCTGGTCCCAACATATCAATGCAGCTATAAAGAAGACAAGACAGCAGCTATATTTCTTTAGAAGTTTTAAGAGATTTGGTTTATCATCTAAAACACACAAACTTCTACAGATGTACTGTGGAGAGCATTCTGACAGGCTGCATCACTGTCTGGTATGGGAGTGGGGGCTACAGCACAGGACCAAAAGAAGCTGCAGAAAGTTCTAAAATCAGTCAGCTCCGTCCTGGGTACTGGCCTCCTTAGTATCCAAAACATCTTCAAGGAGCTGTGCCTCAGAAAGGTAATGTCCATTTTTATTGACCCGCACCCCCCCCCCCATCACCCAGGGCATGCCTTCCTCCTATTGTTACCAGCAGAAAGGAGGTACAGAAGCTTGAAGACACACACTCAGCGATTCAGGATCAGCTTCTTCCCCTCTAACATCCGATTCCTAAATGGATGTTGAACCCATGAATACTACCTCACTTTTTAAAAAAATATCTATTACTTATGTTTTGGCACTATTTTAATCTATTTAATATATATATATATTCTTGTTGTAATTGATTTACTTTTTTTCCCTTTCTATACTGCTATATTGGACTGCTGCTGCACAGTTAAATTTCATGACACATGCCAGTGACAATAAATCTGATTCTGATTCTTGTCATGGAAGGATATGAAATTAATAGAATTAGGTGCACTATACAAAATTGAGCGGTATGGATAAGGTGAATGCTTACAGGCATATTCTCCTCAGGTTGGATGAGACCAGAGCGAGAGATCATAGTTTTACAGTGAAGACCATAAGACAAAGGAGCAGGTCGGCCATTCAGCCCATCAAGTCTGCTCCGCCATTCTATCATGAGCTGATCCATTCTCCCATTTAGTCCCACTCCCCCGCCTTCTCACTATAACCTTTGATGCCCTGGCTACTCAGATACGTATCAATCTCAGCCTTAAATACACCCAATGACTTGGCCTCCACTGCTGCCCGTGGCAACAAATTCCACAGATTCACCACCCTCTGGCTAAAAAAATTTCTTCGAATCGCATCTCTGTTCTGAATGGGCGCCCTTCAATCCTTAAGTCATGCCCTCTCGTACTAGACTCCCCCATTATGGGAAACAACTTTGCCACATCCACTCTGTCCATGCCTTTCAACATTCAAAATGTTTCTATGAGGTCTCCCCTCATTCTTCTAAACTCCAAGGAATACAGTCCAAGAGCAGTCAAACATTCCTCATATGGTAACCCTCTCATTCCCGGAATCATTCTAGTGAATCTTCTCTGTACCCTCTCCAACGTAAGCACATCCTTTCTTAAATAAGGAGATCAAAACTGCACACAGTACTCCAACTGAGGTCTTACCAGTGCCTTATAGAGCCTCAACATCACATCCCTGCTCCTGTACTCTATTCCTCTAGAAATGAATGCCAACATTGCATTCGCCTTCTTCACCACTGACTGAATCTGGAGGTTAACCTTAAGGGTATCCTACACGAGGACTCCCACGTCCCGTTGCATCTCAGAACTTTGAATTCTCTCCCCATTTAAATAATAGTCTGCCTGTTTATTTCTTCTACCAAAGTGCATAACCATACACTTTCCAACATTGTATTTCATTTGCCACTTCTTTGCCCATTCTCCCAATCTATACTTACAGGGAATCTGAGAGGGAGTTTCTTCACTCAGGATGGTTTGAGTGTGGAATGAGCTGCCAGCAGAAGTAGTGGAGGCAGGTTCATTTTCAGCATTTAAGTGAAATTTGGATATGTGCAAGGATGGGGGTGGTATGGAGGGCTGTGGTCCAGGTGCAGGTTGTTTGGATTAAGGCAGATGAGTAGTTCAGCATGGACTAGATGAACCAGAGGTCTGTTTCTGTGACTCTAATGCAGGCAAGAAGGTATAGATAAGCACGATGGTCAGCATAGATGAGATTCTCACAACATTGTAAAAGCATCTGGACAAACACATAAATTGCCAAGGCAAAATAAGCTGCAGAACAAGTGCCCTAATTTGGATAAATGTTTGAGAGTTGGCATGGAGAGTAGACCATGAGCTATAGGAACAGAATTGCATCATTCAGCCCATCAAGTCGACTGTACCATTCAGACTTCTTATCAAACCTGTTTTCCCGCTTTCTCCACATAACCAGTAACCCCATTGCCAATCAAGAATTTATTGATCTCTCCCTTAAATACACCAAATAACATTGCCTCCATAGCCTTCTATGGCAACAAACTCTACTGTTTCACCCATCCTCTGGCTAAAAATATTCCTCATCTCTGTTAATCCTGAGGCTATGCTTTCAGATCCTCAACTCTCCTACTAATGGAGAGATCATATCCACGTCCACTTTACCTAGGCTTTTTGGTATCTGGTATGTTTCAGTAAGATCCCTGCTCATCCTTCTAAACACTCATGATGGGGCAAGGGGCCTGTCTCTGTGCTCCATGGCTCTGTAACTCTCTACCATGTCTTCCTCTAGCAGTTTATTTTTGCTGTCTATTTCACACACTGTCTTGACTTGGAAATTGTATTACCGATTCCTGGGTCTAAGTTAATGGCTCTGTGAGTATCTTCACCACAAGAAGGCAGTTCGCCACCAACTTCTCAAAGCTAATTAGGTATGGGCAGTAAATAGTCACCTTGCCAACGACGCCTACAGCCCATAAATGAGTACAGAAAAAGCTGGAACGCCGAGGATTTCCTCCTACACTGAATTTGTGTGGGTGTTGCTGTGCAGTCAGTTTTTTTGGTTTTTTTGCTGTTTACCAAGGAGGTCCCAGTTACTGTATCTGTCAATGCTCAGCAACAAGAGAAGTTGTGTCAAAGCACGCACTTCATTGTCCATAGAACATGCCCCTTTCTCAAGTAAACTGGTTTGTTTTCTTTTTGAAAGCAATATTCTTTGTTTTTCTTTATCTTGGTTTAATTTGTAAAATATCTGAAAATTAGAAATGTTGAATTTTGAAAAAATATTAAAAGAAAGAAGGCTGCATCTGTACTAAGGATCCTTGCCATCTGGGACATCTCTTCTTGTTAGTGCCAGCAGGGAGGGAACATAGGTTCCTGAAGTCCCATACTGAAAAAATTCAAAAACAGCTTCTTCCCCTTGTCACCAAATTTCTGAATTGTCCATGATTCCATGAAGACTACCTCATTAATCCTTTTATTTGCACTATTTACTTAATTTTGTATCTTTACGCTGCACTATTGCTGTGAAACAACGAACTTCACATCATATTAGTCAGTGATAATACTGATTTTGAAATATTCAAGGATTATATTGGAATAAAAATGGAGACAGCATATCCATTGGCCGACTGGTCTGCATTTGGAATATTGTGAGCGATTTTGGGCCCCATATCTAAGCAGTGCTAACCCTAGAGTGACTCCAGAAGACGTTCACAGGAATGATCGTGTGATTGAAAGGATTAATGTATGAGGAGCATTTAAAGGTTCTAGGCCTGTTCTCAATGAAGTTCAGAAGGATGAGGGAGGAATCTTATTGAAACCGGCCGAATATCAAAAGGCTTGAATAGAGTAGACGTGGAGAGAACGCGTCCATTAGTTGTTCAGTCTAGGATCCAAGAATGTAGTCTCAGAATAAAGGGGACTGAGATAAGGAGGAATGTCTTCAGCCAGAGGGTAGTGAATCTGTGGAATTTATTGTAACAGAGGGCTGTGGAGGCCAAATCATTGGGAGTCTTTAAGGCAAAGAATACTTGGTCAAGGGGTTAAGGGTTACGGGGAGAAGGTGGGAGAATGGGGTTGAGAAAAGCAGAATAAGATCAGCCATAATTGAAAGGTATAGCAGATTCAGTGGGCTGACTGACCTGATTCTGCTCCTATATCCTACGATAACTAACACAAGCAGCAAGGGAAGCAAGAGTTTCCGTGTACAATTTAAACACACTGTCATGGCAGAAGTGGGGGTGAAACTCGGGAATAAGGGAATTAAATGAAAATGGGACAATGTTGTAATTCTGTGGGAAAGGGGAAGGAGAGTGAGATGAATTAGATTGTTCACTCAGAGGAGCTGGCACAGATCGAATACCCTTTTTCTGTACTGTATCATGCAAGGCTTCTGTAATTATCTTTCAACTGTTTAGTGTCTTATTTTAAGTTTCTCAGTGTTTTTCTTCTTCCCGACTGCTGTTTCCTTGCTAGAAGAGCTGGAAGCCAATTCGGAAAATATTGCTGTTTGGCTTGCTAAAATCTGGCTCCAGGGGAAGCTTCCCAGCCTCGTGAAAAGCAGGGATCTCGAAACCAGTGTACATGAATGTTGGCAGCATTCCCAATTTATCCAGCTCCAATTACTTGCATTTACATAGGGCCTGACACAAAGCAAAGCCCAGCAAGGCATTAGACAGTGGCATGAACAAACAGAATTTATCACCGTACTGTTTAGATGGGTATCGGGATGATCAAAAGTTCAAATTCATCAGGGCCAGCAAACACCCATTAACACCAATCCTATTTTGTTCTCGCAACGTTACTATTAACTCCTTCAGATACTATCACTCACCAACATAGTTGGCACTATTTACCTACTAACTGGCATGTCCTTGGGAAGAAACTGGAGTACCGGAAGGAACAGAGGCAATGTGCCACCTCCTACAGACAGTACCCACCCAAGGTGGGGATTGAGCCCATGTCTCTGGAACTTTGAGACAGCAGTTCAACAGCTGCATCGTGGTCAGGGGACGGTTTATAGAGGTGATTTTAAAAGAAAGCACCTGAAGTCATGCTGGAGGTATAAAAGAGATTGTGACCAACTCAACACACAGACTAGAAGGTGAGGTGGCTGACAGCTTCATTTGGTTTTGATAATGTTCTTGTCCGCTCCTTTGGTTTTAAGAGCAGCATAATCCGGGCATTAGGCAGCTGGATGAAGCAACGCCATTCCGGCTGCACCTCAGATGGCTGCTCGTTCTTTTTTTTTTCCTTTGGCCATGTGCGTCAGAGGCAAGGCTGGCATTTACTGACACTGGTGGGGAGCTGCTGCAGCAATGTGTGGTGAAGACCTTCCAATTGTGCTGTTGGGCAGGTGCAGCTTTTCGATCTGGCAGTGGTGATACCGACAAGCTGGGAGAGCAATACGATTTGCTGCATATCCTTCAATCTACCTGTCTTGCATCCCCGATTCCTCTCCTTCACCCTCAGCATGCATACTAACTCACTCACTCTCTCTATTGGGAGCTTGGGATGGAAGTACGGCCCAAAATGGAAGAGTATCTCCCTGTGGATGTGTCCTTAGGCTCGTTTCCTGGATGTGTTCCAGAGACTCACTGAACATTTGTGTCCTGAGGAAAGATCTGACCATGGAAATCAACACTGCCAACAAAAGTTTAAAGTGTTCTCCAACATTTCTCACTCTGCTGTTTTCATTGTGAATGCTAACTTGTTTTATTTAATTAGACTAGTGACTTTACTAAACACAGGAGTATCAGTGGAATTGATTCTCATCTGCCAAGACTTTCTAGCTTTCAGACTTGGTGGGGTGTATGGATGGTTGACTTTCTTTGAGGAATTGTTACAAGATCAGATGGAAGTTGTGGGCCAAGAGATTCTATTGAGTAGCGCAGTGCTTGCCCTGTGTAGCTACAAAACTATATTCTGCATTCTGTTTCTATGTTACTATTCCAAGGGCATGATCTGCCTGTGGATGGCATGCAAAACACAAGTTTTGCACCATATCTCCATACACATGACAATAATAAACCAATAAGAGCACCAATTCTTATGGGAAATAAAGAAAAAGTATTAAAAATTCAGGGACTTGCCCCACAGATGGCAAAGTTCATGAATTTTCTGGTGGGCTTCTGTCACGCAGCGAGGGGTTGGGAAATGCGCCTTGAGTGTCTGCATGCCCCTCCCCTGTTTCTTATCTAAGGACGGCGAGGGCCATACTCGTAGGCGCAGAGGTACGTGTGCACAGGAGAACATGTTCTGTCAGGAGTGAAGTCCGGTCCTGACCCTGGGTATCCAATGTTGACATTGCATTTTAGATCAATCCCCTTCAAGTGAACTCCTTAACCTCCACAGGGGCCTCCTGCCCATTAACTATCCCACACAAGCGACAAACCCCACCCACCCAGCTTATTTGTTGACCCAACATTGGAGGACCGTGCTGCCAATGATAGACCAGCATTCTATCACCCATACATGAACTTAATAGTTTGCTTGGCCATTTTAAAGGGAAATATTGGGGTCAGGGGTGATAATGGCTGATGCTAGTGCTTATTCCACGTTTTTGCTTAATTAATCAAATTGTCATTGTTTTACTATTAATAAAAGTACAATAGAGACAGATTGAAATAAATTAAGCCTTTTGGAAATCCAGGTTAAAAAATTATTAATATTAATCTCAAATAGCCTCTGACAACCAAGTCCAGCTCCTGGCCTTCACCTGTAATTCAGCTACTAAGCCCGGCGGAACTGTTTCTATTGACAGGAGCGGGGTGCAAAGGCGGGTTACTGGCACCTTAAAACCAGTCGTTTAGTGCAGATAGTGCTCATAAGCCATAGTTTGCAGCTCATTTAAGAGAAGGAAAACTCTGATCTCAAACTTCTGCTGCCACTCATGGGGAAAGCTTTGGGAATAAACCATGAGGAAAAATTCAGAGCTGGAGTTCCTAAGGCTGTCCTGTGTTGAGTTCAATGCTGACTGTTGGTGCCAAACTGTATCGGTCTCCACCGTTCCTTTAGATTTATCAGCTGTGTGGAGGGGGGACCCTGCTGCATGGGCCCTGGCTTGTGTACTAGCTGGCTTATCGGGTAGCCTGCTGGGACGCTGTGTTCGTGGTCGACCCCGAAGATAATTGTGAAGTAACATCATTCTTAAATAGTCATGTTATTGTAATCATTTTTTATACTAATACCGATCTGCACCTTCTGGTGGGGATTGCAACTCAACACGCTGTGCCATGGGTCCGGAGTTCTGCATTGGGTTCCCAGTACCTCAATCTCCGAAGGTGCAAAAGCCTGCAGATGTTGGAATCCAGTACAAAAAAGATGAGGTGCTGAAGGGAGTTGGTGGGTCAGGCAGCATCCGTGGAGGGAAATGGACGGATGACTTTTCAGGTCCATCTGGACTGAAAGTTAGAGGGGTGGTAGCTGATATAGAGAATTCAGAGGGAAGGCTGAGGGTGAGAGCTTGCAAATAGGTGGATCAGAGGTGAGGAGAGGTTGATTGGCAAATGGCGTCTGGTTGAGGAGGGAAGGTTGGAGACAATAAGGCTGGGGGGGGTGATAGGTGGAGGGAAGCAAAAAGCTGAAGGTTGTGGAATCTCTCTGTGTAGCTCTGCGGTTACAACATATGCAGAATCTTTGTTTAAGTTATGGAATCTTACAGGAAAATAAGTTGGAACCAAATAGAGGAGATGGGGTGGGCAGATAGCAACAGAGGGGAGCAGGGCAGGAAACCCAGTGGGTGACATGTGAGCAGAAAGAAACCGGGTGATAGGGGTGGCAGATGGAGTCAGGTGGGGGATCTCAGTCTCTGTATTACTCAACCTCTAATCCTGAGTGATTTCTGTAACTTTTTTCGTGAAGTTTTTCCTATGGATTATGTGGAGGGGTTAGGCGGTGAGTAGGATATATGTTCCCTCAGACTTGCGCTGCTGCTTGGTAAGATTTGTTCTCTCTTCCAACTCTCAACTTGTTCCTACATCCAGCTTTCCATCTTCTCCTCAGTCCCCACATCCCATGATCAACATATTTGGAGTGTTATAAGTCCCTGGGCCTGTACTCGATGAATTGAGAAGAATGAGGGGGAGTCTTATGAATCCTGCTGGATACTGAAAGGCCTGGATGGAGTGGAGATAGAGAAGATGTTTCCATTAGCAGGACCGTCTATTATCCAAGGGCACAGACTTTGGAAAAATGGACATCCCTTTAGAAGTGAGCTGTGGAGGGATTTCTTCAGCCAGAGGATGGTGAATCTGTGGAATTCATTGCCACAGACGGCTGTGGAGACAAATCATTGAGTGTATTTATTGATAGCTGCTTGATTGTTAAGGGGGTTAAGGGTAGGGAGAAGGCGGGATAATGGAGTTGAGAAAAAATATCAGCTATGGGCTGAATGGTGGAACAGACTCAATGGACCAAATGGCCAAATTCTGCTCCTATACCTCATGGTCTATGATACTTCACTCAGTGTTGTTAGTCAATTTCCATGCCTTTTAAGTGCTTCTTCCCACGTCCCTGCATGTTGGACACAGGCAGGTCCAGATGAAGCGGTACTGCAGATCCTGAAGCTGCCATTACCTTTGGAACTGCATCTCAGGATGTCGGGAGCGAAGGGCAGGATAGCAGAGGAAACAGCCAGAAAACCTAGGCTGTTGCACAATGGCCAGCAGTGGCTGTATCCTGAGGTCACAGAGCTATTGTGTACTAGCTAAATACGGATCGCAAGCACCTGATGCCTGGTTGTGTTTACGGTTAAACCAGCGTGTTGGAATACTCTGGAAGCAAGAGCAGAATTATGCATTTTTTTATGCGATTGGTTTGTTTGCAGTATGGAATAGGTAATGAAGTCTCCTGTGGATGAGAAAGATATTGTTAAATAAACGATGCAGCAGAAGCATTGCCTTCATATAAAAAAAACAGAGAACACTGGAAACGCTCAGCTGATTAGGCAGCTTCTCAATGCCTGAATAACAGAAATAGCTGATGTTTCAGATCGAAGACATTTTAGAACACAACTCCCCACCTTTTCAAACAAAGTATTTTACATTCCAGTAACTCTCTGGAGAAGACTGCTTCTTTTCTGCTAAAGAGTTTAAGCCTCTGTTCACAGACTCACTGGCCAAAAAGAATAGTTTTTCGCTCTATACTCCAAAACCTCTCACCAATTAAACATCTGAATTAGGAACTTTTTAATCTTCAGTGCTCCCAAGGGATCACTCATCATGTTTTCAAACAAAATGCGATCTTCTGGAAGAACTCAAAAGGTCCAGCACCATCGGTTTGGGGTGGAGGGGAGGATGTTGAGAGGGAGGAATTGATGACGTTCTGGGTCAAAATCCAGATGCAACATTCGTTTTTATGTTTCAGTTGCCAACCTGTGCAGTTTCTAGTGTCACCCTCTGTGCTATTTCTATGGATGGCTTCAAGATGGTGCCAACAGTGCCATCCTGCAGACAGATCAAGAAGCTACTTATTTTTCTACTGCTTCTTTCCAATATGATTCTGCTACGAAGCTGTGTGTTATTAGAACCTGTGATTTCCATGTTGATGATATGTTTTGGTTGCCAATTGAGCAATTTGACCCTTTGCTGTCTCCGAGGGTGTTCATTGAAGTGGGGAGCGGAGCGTGTAGCCTGAAGGTAAGGCACAAGTCCATGATCGACTCCATTGCTTCTGTCCAGTTGAGGCGCCAAGCAAGGTTGAAATCAACGGAGGTGAGGTGGGTGTTTGAAGCTGTCTGCCTGCATTGGATGTCGCCTTCTCCCTCCCACCAGCTGCTGTCGGAGGAAAGTGCAGGAGTCATGGGATCCACGTTGCAAGGATTGATCAGTGAGGCTCGTGGCTGTGAACTCGTTTTGGGGAACTTTGAGGTTCATGTTTCATGTGTTACTGGATGCTGTTTTTTTTTGCTGTTCTTGGGTGGTTTGATCAGGGTGATCGATGAGGACTGAGGTGCATCATTGAAGACCTGCTCTGAGGTCTGTGCTTGGCTTGCAGTGCTAAACTGCTCAACTGAATATTCCTGGATTCCTGGTTTGACGTTGATATTCTATGTGCTCTTCACTCATTTTCTACTATTTGCACAATTTATTTTTTTCACATGTTGGGGGTTTGTTTTTCTAGGAATGGCTTCCATGGTGTTTCTTTGCTTTGTGGTGGCTTGCGGGAGGACAAATCTCAGAGTTGTATTCTGTATATATACTTTGATCATAAACGTGCTTTCAACTTGTTTGCATCCTTCTTGGTGTCAAAAATTGTAGTCCAATAGAGGCTTAACTTGTGTTTTATAAAGTTCCAGCTTGAATTCTTTGCTTTCATATTTTGTTTCTTCTTTGTGGAGACCCTCAGTAGCCCATGTGTTTTATTTTAATCACCCCCCCCCCCAGTATTCTCCTACTCTTAGTATGTTGCTTGTACATGCACCAGCTACAAGACATGCTGCCTTTTTATAGGGAAGTGAATTGTGTACTTCTCCGAAGTTTATGGACCTTCGCTGCACTGAACTTTCTTCTGCCCTGCTTCTGCCCAGTTCGCCAGTCTGTCAAAGTCCACAACCATCCTCATACTCTTTAAACTGGTATGAAAGGTCCAATGTGCAGGATCAAAAGAGCGTTGTAGGCTCAGCCAGCTCCCCTACAGGCACAAATGTCCACACTATCAAAGACATCTTCAAAAGACAGTGCCTTTAGGAAGGCTGCATCCATCATTAAGATCTCTCACCATCTGAGGCATGTTCTTTTCTCATTATTTCCAATGTGGAGAAGGTACAAGAAGCCTGAAGGCCAACAATCAACATTTTAGGAAAGACTTCTCCTCCTCCATCAGATTTCTGGATGGTCCATGAATGTTACCTCACCTTTCGTCCTTTGTACAGTTTATTTTGTAACTTATATCTTTTGTCTTGCAATCACCTCAACCACGAAACAACAAATTTCATGACAGAGTACATCAGCGACAATGAACCTGATCCTAATTCTGTTTGACATCTCCTGCAATGTTCTGACACCGAAATCTATGTGGTTTATAAAAGTGGTAAAAGATTAATCAATTCAGATGTCTTCTTAACGGGTGACCTTAGAGCAGCGTCTGGCACATAAATTTTATCATGTCCCTTCCTGCTCTGGGGCCATTACGACCTTAATTTTAAGAGTTTCCATTAATCTCTTAAAAGTTTCTCCCATGTTGTACCTTGTCAATCACATAAGACCATAGGACATCAGATCAGAATTAGGCCATTCAGCCCATTGAGTGTACTCTACCAATCCATTTTGGCTGATTTATTATCCTTCTCAATCCCATTCTTCTGCCTTCTCCCCATAACTGTTGACACCTTAACTAATCAAGAAACTATGAAGCTCCACTTTAAATACACTCAATCACTTGACCTTCACAGTCTGTGGCAGTAAAATCCATAGATTCACAACCCTCTCATCTCTGATCTTCTCATTAGAAATTCCTCCTCATCAGTTTTCTAAATGGATGTCTCTCTGTTCTGAAGCAGTGCCTGTTGTGTATTTAATATTTCAGCAACATTGAAAATATATTATTTGTTTAAGCATTCTTTTTGTTTACATAATTCATTATGGGTTATATGTAAAAGTACATGAACAACATATGTCAGTACGCCACCATTTCATATTTCAGCACCTCACTAAAGAAAACTAAGTAGACACATTAATCTGGGCTCATGTATTTTTCTTTTGATTATTTTCTGGAGTTATAAAACATAGCAGCTTTAAAACAAACCTGAGATGGCTACCTACATGTTGAAGAGCAACATGTCTTTTCTTCGGCAGGGGAGAGAGAGACATTTAAGTTTTAATTAAAGTTCTGCATGGATTTCTTCGGAAGGGGAGCGAGATGGTAAAGTTTTTAAAAAGGCAGAAAACAGAAAAAAATCATGAGTTCATAAACAGTGAATACCGGGTAATAGTAACCAGCAATGCAGGTGGTTGCTTTCCTGGTGTCATGGATTCTTGATTACCTGACTGGCAGACCACAGTACGTGTGCTTGCAACACTGTGTGTCCGACAGAGTGATCAGCAGCACTGGGGTTCCACAGGGGACTGTCTTGTCTCCCTTTCTCTTCACCATTTACACCTCGGACTTCAACTACTGCACAGAGTCTTGTCATCTTCAGAAGTTTTCGGATGACTCTGCCATAGTTGGATGCATCAGCAAGGGAGTTGAGGCTGAGTACAGGGCTATGGTAGGAAACTTTGTCACATGGTGTGAGCAGAATTATCTGCAGCTTAATGTGAAAAAGACTAAGGAGCTGCTGGTCGACCTGAGGAGAGCTAAGGTACTGGTGACCCCTGTTTCCATCCAGGGGGTCAGTGTGGACATGGTGGAGGATTACAAATACCTGGGGATACGAATTGACAATAAACTGGACTGGTCAAAGAACACTGAGGCTGTCTACAAGAAGGGTCAGAGCCGTCTCTATTTCCTGAGAAGACTGAGGTCCTTTAACATCTGCTGGACGATGCTGAGGATGTTCTATGAGTCTGTGGTGGTCAGTGCTATCATGTTTGCTGTTGTGTGCTGGGGCAGCAGGCTGAGGGTAGCAGACACCAACAGAATCAACAAACTCATTTGTAAGGCCAGTGATGTTGTGGAGATGGAACTGGACTTTCTGACGGTGGTGTCTGAAAAGAGGATGCTGTCCAAGTTGCATGCCATCTTGGTCAATGTCTTCCATCCACTACATAATGTACTGGGTGGGCACAGGAGTACATTCAGCCAGAGACTCATTCCACCGAGATGCAACACAGAGCGTCATAGGAAGTCATTCCTGCCTGTGGCCATCAAACTTTACAACTCCTCCCTTGGAGGGTCAGACACCCTGAGCCAATAGGCTGGTCCTGGACTTATTTCCTAGCATAATTTACATATTACTATTTAACTATTTATGGTTTTATTACTATTTAATTATTTATGGTGCAACTGTACGAAAACCAATTTCCCCCGGGATCAATAAAGTATGACTATGACTAATAATAAATTATTAAAAAAACAAAAATGGCTGGCTTCATCAGAAAGATAAACATGTTCAATTGCACAATAGGTAACTGGGTTATATATAGTGAATGAATTGAGCTGTATTTTGAAGCAAATGAAATAGCCAGTGAAAAGCGAGTGTTCCGAGTGAAATAGGTGGAAAGGTATTCAGTTTGCTTAAAAGTTTGACTGTTCCAATCACTAGCCAGCCAAAGTGAGCTTTGCTCATATTATGAACATTTAGAACCAAAACTATTGTTGATTGCAGAACGCTTTAGAGTTGTAGAGTTATAGAAAAGTACGGCACAGAAACAGGCCCTTTGGCCCATCTAGTTCATGCTGAATCATTTAAACTGCCTATTCCCATCGACCTGCACTGGGACCTTAGCCCTCCACACCACTACTATCCATGCAGCTGTTCAAACTTTAGGTTTCATAAGTGGAATCAAAAGGAAGGGGAGTCCATTTCAGCTTATGTGGATGAATTGAAGAAATTGGCTGAGCATTGTCAGTTCAGTGGGCTTAATGATTAGATTAGATTATGAGGCACACAGTCCTCGTTTATTGTTATTTAGTAATGCATGCATTAAGAAATGATACAATGTTTTTCCGGAATGATATCACAGAAACACATGACAAACCGACTTAAAAACTGACAAAAACCGTATAATTATAACATATAGTTACAACAGTGCAAAGCAATATCGTAATTTGATAAGAACAGACCATGGGCACGGTAAAATTCTCAAAGTCTCTCGAAAGTCCCATCATCTCACGCAAACAGTAAGCCTCCAGTGCTGCAAACTTGCCGATGCAGCATCCTGGAAGCATCTGACCACAGTCCATCTGTAAACTCCGAGCCTTCGACCAGCTCTCCAAAACCGAGCGCCGAGCACCATCTCTGCCGAGCGCTTTGACCCCGGCCCCGGCAACAGGCAAAGCCGAGGATTGGGGGCCTTCCCCTCTGGAGATTCTCGATCGCACAATAGGAGCAGCAGCGAAGCGGGCATTTCAGAACTTTCTCCAGGTGTTCCTCCGTGCTTCTTCACGTCTGTCTCCATCAAATCAGGATTGTGCACGGCATCCTACTTCACAAATACGATATCATTCGGAACGACCGCGCATGCTGTGTCGTGTCGCCATCTTCTCCTCCCTCATAATGATGCAAAGAGATTGCTTAATTTTGAATCTTACAGGAGAGCATCCAAAAACAGCTCCTAACTGAAGCACAACTCACATTTAAAAGAGCCGTTCAAATTGCTGAATCAATGGAAACAGCAGCCAGAGACACAATTGAGTTGCATTCGGGAATGAAAGTGAGCGTGAGCAAAATTGCAACATCTAAACATAAGCATTCCTGGCAGACCAAATCGTGTTACTGTTGTGGCGGGGGCTCATGTACACCAGACCAATGCAAATTTCAAGGTGAAAATTTCAGAAAATGCAACAAAGTAGGACACATACAAAGACCTTGGCAGCAGACAAAAATTAATGGACTGTACAGTCTGTCTGTCTGTCCTGGTACCATATCCGATGCGGACGTTGGTGACCATGGTTTTCCATATAGATCTATCCCTCGTTCTTTGGATGACTTACATTTCCTCGATGTGTAGCCACCTGGCTAGGCTTTTGATGTACATAAGTTTTTAGTGTACATGCTCATCTTTCTGTCTGTTAATATGGTCTTCATTTTTTTGGAAAGCTTCTTTCGCCATTGCTATTCTGTATTTGATATCTGTATCGCACCTGCCATCACTTGTTATTAGGCTGCCAAGATATCTGAATTTGTTGACCTGTTTGATGTTTGTATTTCCGATCTTGATCACACATTGTGGGATGTTTGTCTTTCTGGAGATGACCATGCTTTCTGTCTTCTTGGTGTTGATTGAGAGGCCTCCGCGATTACTTTCCGCTGCCACTGTAGTGAGTAGTTCTTGAAGTTTTGTTTCTGAGTCAGCTATTAGTACAATGTTATCAGCATATCTGATGTTATTTATATTATGGCCTCCAATTGGGAATCCTTTGATGTCTTTGATACTTATCAAGATATTTTCACTATACAGGTTGAATGAGTCTGGCAAAAAGACACAACCTTGCCTGACTCATCTCATGATATTCACATACTTGCTCACTTCTTCTATTCTGATGGGTGCTGTCTGGTTCCAGTATAAGTTTCTTAAGTTTCCCATCTATGTCAAGATCTTGAAGCATTTCCAGAAGATCTTGCTGTCTGACAGTGTCAAAAGCTTTTGTATAGTCAATGAAACATAGGTAGATGTCCTTTTGTACCTGGATGGCTCGTTCACAGATCATCCGTAGCATGAAAATTGCATTTCTGGTTCCGGTGTTTTCCACAAAGCCACATTGTTCTTCACTGATTTCTGGTTTTATACAGAGACTTGCTCTCATCATGATTACTCTGAGAATAATTTTTGTCACGTGGCTCATCGGGCTTATTGTACGATGTAACCCGCATTCTGTTGCTCCCTCTTTCCTTGGAAGTGTGATGAACACTGCACAAGGAAGAGAAAAGTACCGAGTCAAGTTGCAGCTTCAGAAAGAACACTAATCTGTTGATGAAAAATCTGACAACAATGAGAGTAACACAGGACTGAGTAGCTTGAGATTTACAATGTAAAGACAAGCAATATGGCTCACATCAGAAGTGAATGGCAAATTAATTAAAATGGAATTGGACACTGACTGGGGGTGTTCCAGTCATTACACAAATTGAGTTTAAACAGCATTTCAAAGATATTGAACTGAAGCCTGCAGATATCCAACTTAGAACTTATACTGGAGAAAAGTAACTCCTATGGAAATGACATTCATAACAGTGAAATACAACAACCAACAAGCCACATTAGGCTTCTATGTGGTAAAAATCAAGTGGATCAGTGTTGTGGAGCCATAATTGGAACTTAATTGAAAATCCATCCACCATTTGAATGCCACACACCCTGCAGAAGAGTGAACCGAAAGCGAATTAAGAAAAGTGCTGGATAATGCCACAGCCGTGTTCAAGGATGGCATTGGAAAACTCAAACATATCTAGGGTAAAATAGTGTTAAATAAAATGCTACACCCAAGTTTTACAAAGTTCGTTGGGTTCCTTGTACCATCTGTGATAAAGTAACCAGTGAGGCTGAAGGAATTCTTCCCAAGGTTGAGTGGTACCCTTCGGCAATGCCAGTGGTCCCAGTAGCCAAGAAGGATGGATCTGTCAGGATCTGTGCTGATTTCAAGGTCACCATCAACCCAGTACTGAAAGTAGATCAATGTCCAGGATAGAGTGTATATTTTCAAATCTTTCTGAAAGGAAACACTTCAGCAAAGTGGACTTTGCTGAGGCCTGCCTGCAGATGGAGATGGAAGAAGAGTCCAAAGTGTTTCTCACCATAAACACTCAAAGGGCTCTGTCACTAAAATAGGCTTATTTTTGGAGTAGCATCTGTACCTGCAGTCTGTCAGAAAGCTATGGACCGGGTTCTGCAAGGCTGTCCAGGAACTCTGTTACCTGGATGACATCACTGTTACCAACGAGGATGACAAGGAACATCTCTAAAATCTCAAGATAACGTTAAAAAAATTAGAAGATTATGGGCTCAGAGCACAATGCAATAAGTGTGAATTCTTTAAACCGAGCATCACTACTGTATTCATACCATTGATGCACAAGGATTAACAAGTTTGCTGAGAAAATTCAAGCAGTGGTGGAAGCCCCAAGGCCAGAGAACGTGCCACAGCTGCAGTTCTTTTTAGGATTTGTCAATGACCGTAACAGGTTCCGTTCAGCCAAACCTGGTTACAGTGATCCACACCTTGACTGATGCAGGGTATCAACCCAAAATGCTGCCTGACCTGCTAAGTTCCTCCAACAGTTTGTTTTATTTTGCTCCAGATTTCACCATCTGCAGTCTCTTAAGCCTCTGTATTGTATTCCTCAGTTCATCGCTTGTCTGACTGTCACTGAATATTACTGGAAAAAAGAGGAGTCCTTTGTAGTTTTTTTTTAAAAAAGCACTGTAGGTTCTTTCTCTTATTCAAAGCTTGTCACTATTACTTACCCATCCTTGCTCTTGGTGGGCCTGTCAAAGGGCCAACTACATTGGAGGGTCTAACAGCACTTAATGGCCATACCAGGTATGGCCATTAATAGGATTTCCTTCCTATTAAAACAGATGAATTATCACGATAGTCCAGTAATTTAATGCTCACAGGTTCTATTCATATGAAAATCTCTGGCCTATTTGAGCTCCTCAGCTGCTGTAGTGGGATTGATGCTGGGAAAGCTCCCTTTGGAATTAGTATGGGATAAGAGCTGGGATTGTCGTGTGAGCATTGACCTTTCAGTGACTCACTGCTTCCTGGACTGGAATCTGTTGTTGACTAAATCTGGTTCATATATGAGGGCCTGGGAGATCATTGCTGTTGGTTGAAGACTAGCAATTCCCATAATTCCTCTATCGGGAACTAAATTTATCTTGGGGCTTAAATTCCTTTCTTTTAATTTGTGGTTTAGCTTGGGGGATTGTTTGTCATATTTTATTAATCATTGTTTGACAGAAATCGGGTCATTTCATTGAATTATAGAGAACCAAAACAGGCCCTTTGGACCACCTTATGCCTGCTTACACTGACCTTGCTCCATCCCATTGCATCCCTCTCAATTCCCACCAATTCTGCCAAGATTCCAGCACACCCTTACACACTATGGGCAAGTTGCAACAGCCAATTCATCTACTGACCAGCACACCTTTCAGATTCAGAAAATGTGCCAAATATACAAAGCAAATTCACAATCAATCCTCACTCACCTTAACAGGATTCCTCTAGTATTAGCCATTGCTGCTCTGGGAAAGCTGGCTGTCCACTCTATATATGCCTCTTATAATCATATTTACCTTTCTTCCCCCTCCACTCCAAAGAGAAAAGTCCTCGCTCGCCCAACCCCAAAGAAAATAACTCACTCAAGAAGAGAAAGAGAAAGTTCACAGTCATCTTGTACTGAAATCACTGTGTGAAGCCAAGATTCAATGCAAATGAAAGGCCAGGACGAGAGTCCCTCCCTGCTGCTCAGTACTGTCTGGAGCTCAGTCATTGATACAGATTTACCACCCATCCTGTCTGCCCCAGAGCTTCATGAAATGAAGTTCCCGGAATAGATCTAGAGTTGGCAAGTAACCAAAACATCGCACAAATAGAGGTCAGAAGTCCATGTGAATATCTGAAACTCATGCAAGACATTCTTAAATCAAAATGAATGAAAATCTAGGTACAATTTTTTTGCCTGGGATTCTAGCATCTGCAGTCTTGTATCTCCAAAATCTAAATCCTGTATGTTTTGCGTTTATTACTGGTGCAGAGAGAAAGTGGTGGTGAAACAAAAATACTTCAGATAGACCTGGAGCCCAGATGGCCTGTTACAGGCCTTTGTGTTCACTGTGCCCTGGGAAGAACATGGAGAGGGTGCAGAGGACTGTTCACTGAAATGTGGCCTGTAACCTTTCGGAGTGTCTTGCAGTTGGTATTGTTGCTGAGGCAGAAGATCTTGTTGAATGGTGGAGAAAGTACTAAGTAACACTACAGCACAGAAATATGCCCTTCAGCCCATCTAAACTGGTCTTCTGCTTAATCCCATCTACCTGCACCCAGCCCATGACCCTGCATACCCTCCTGATATAGGCACCATTTTGAAATATTACAATTGAACCCGCATCTATCACTTCACCACCTTCTGCTCCTTTTTCCTGTGTCTATGTCAGATATCCCATCCTGCAAAAACTCATTTCAGGGAGGTAGCACCATCAATTTGTGGGAGACTCCTGGAACTTCAGGGAGAGGTGGGATGTCTGCAATAGAGTAGCTCCTTAGCAGCTAGCCAGCTAGTTTAAATAACGTTAGCTATGCTAATAAATGAATGACACCTGTTAAACTCACCTCAACATGTCTTTTACAGTCTTAACCCACCATGGGCAATAGAAAAGTCACTGTTGCAAACAGTGCAGCGAGCAACACTGTCATTATTTTTGACCCCTATTAGGCAGGGGTACACTTTAGAGTAGTCTGGGGTGACGTACTTTTTCTTTTTTTTTTGGAACACTCTGCCATGGCGCGTGTGTGCGCTCGCGCTCATTCTTTCTTGCTCTCTCTCGTCACTTGCACGCATGCTGTCTCTCTTTCTCTATCTCTCGCTGTCTCTTGTGGTTGCTCGTGCACGCTGTCTCTCTTTCTCTCTCTTGTGGTCGCTCTTGCGCTCTCTCTTGCTTTCTCTCTCTCGCTCTCAAAAAAATTGATTTCCGTGATATTGTATATAATTTGCAGGCATCAGAGAGCCGCTATTAATATGCGGAAGACTCCCGGAACTTCCGGGAGAGGTGGGATGTCTGGTCTATGTTCTTGACTCTCTAAACAATCATCCTACACATCCTGGAAGGCGAAGGAAATTCAAAATGTTCCCAGTGACCTTCACCAATTTTAGCACCACAAATAGCAACCTGTCCAGATGCATCACAACTTGTCACAGCAATTGCTCTGCCCAAGACCACAATCAGTCAGAGGTAGTTGTAGACACAGCCCAGTTAATCACACAAATCAGCCTCCCCTCCATGCATTGTTCCCTCTAATTTGTAATGACTAGAGTTCACAAAAATCTTGTGCTGTGCAACTTTTTTCCCCTAGTGACAACAACATGTGCACACTGAAAGGGAACGTTGCGTCCATGGATTCCATCTACATTTCTGAATGCCTCACTTAGTAGTAGAAAGTCAAGTTATATCAGAACAGGCTGCTGTTGTTTTAATTAAATGCACAGATTCAAACTGGTTTTCCCAGTCATGTTCGCACTATAACAGTATGAAAGGCCTGAACAGATTAGATATGGCAAAGTTATTTCCCATGGTAGGGGAGTCTAGGACAAAAGGAAATGACTTCAGGATTGAAGGATGTCCTTTTAGAACAGAGATGCGGAGAAATTACTTTAGTCAGAGGGTGGTAAATTTGTGGAATTTGTTGCCACAAGCAGCTGTGGAGACCAAGTCATTGGGTGTATTTAAGGCAGAGATAGACAGGTTTTTGATTAGCCAGGACATCAAAGGGTATGGGGAGAAGGCAGGGGAGTGGGGATGACTGAAAGAATTGGATCAGCCCATGATTAAATGGCGGAGAAGACTTGATGGGCCAAATAGCCAACTTCTGCTCTATTATCTTAGGTTTTATGGAAAGATCTCGATGTGAATCATCATCTGCCCATTCTCTTCATGGATGCTGCCTGACTGACTGAGTTCCTCTATCATTTTGTGTGTTGCCCCAGATTCCAACACATACAGCTTCTTCAGTCTCTGTAGTGCAAATAATGATCCTAATCCTAATCGATTGTGCTGTCATAACCAGTTTGCATTTTGAAAACATGCATTAGAGTAAATTTCTCTTTTTTAAAGAAGAGCTAAAACTTTTGAAAGATTGTGGAAATGAGGGCTATGTGAACTGATGGATGTGTTGAAGCCTGGGACAGATCAGCCATGATGGTATTGAAAAGTGGGACATTCTGGAGGGTCTTGCTCCTCATTTGATACCAGAATGAAAGGGTTAACAATGAAGGGTGCTGATGGCTCTGGGCCTGTACTCACTGGAGTCTAAAAGAATAATGTGTGGGGTGGGGGAGGGTGCAATCTCATTGAAACCTGCTGAATATTGAAAGACCCAGATATTGTGGACATGGAAAGGATGTTTCCAATAGTGGGAGCCTCTAGAACCAGAGGGTACAACCAGAATAGAAAAACGTCACTTTAGAACAGAGATGAAAGGAAACTGTAGCCAGAGAGTGGTGGATTTATGGAATTCCTTGCCACATAAGGCCATGGAGAGTAGGTCATTGGGGATATTTAAAGTGGAGGTTGATAGGTTCTTAATTAGGAAAGGCATTAAAGGTTACACGATGAAGGCAGGAGAATGGGGTTGAAAGGGAAAATAAGTAATGATCGAATGGCGAAGCAAATGAATGATTTAATACTGTGCCTATGTTTCATGGTCTTTTAACCCCTAACCTCCTTAACAATCAAGAAACTATTGACTGCCAGTTTAATTACACCTACTAACGGCCTCAGGTTCACAGATTTACCATCTTCTGAGATGAAATACTTCTTCATCTCAGTTTTAAAGGAGCACTTTTTTTATTCCAAAGCTGTGCCCTCTGATCCTAGGCTCTCCTGTGAATGGAAGCGTTCTCTCAACATCCACTCTATCCGGCTATTTCAGTATTTGGTAAGTTTTATTGGGACTCTTTCTTCCTCCTGCTGAACCCCATGAAGAATAGGCTCAGTCATCAAATGATCTCTACCCATCGTGCCCTCCCCTGCTGACTCCACCTATCACTTTCAGCCCCTACCTCACGCCATGACCTCTGACCTCTAATACTTTTATCTACTGGCTGTCTTATTTTAAATCACTGTACCCAGTGTGCAATTCAATCTTTTAATACTGAGGCAAGCCTGCTCGTTCAGGGGTGGCTGATGCTCTTGAAAGTTCCACAGAAGTGAATGGGCCGCTATACCTCATCCACCACATCACCAGCAAGCAGCTGATTTGAGAAAGCCCTACAGTCCAATGCTAGTGACCTTGACTCAGCAAACAATGAACAGTTGTGGTGGTAGACCACTTGATTTGTTTATGATGTATTTTTGCTTTACATGATGAATAACACTTCTGCACCATGTGATGTGAACAGGTGAGCTAAAAATAAAACGTGGGAGCATCAGCAAAATTAGCTTTAAACACTTCAGCTATATAAAATCAAGAGATAAAGAACTTTTTTTACATTTTCAAGACAGGAAGTTTTAAAGCTTAAGTTTTAAGACAGGAAGTGACAGGTTTAAGATCTGATGCGAGAGATTTAGGAGAGCTCGGGCAGCTTGTGCAGTCACAGGGGTGGAGCTGCCATAAAGAGAGGTTAAGGTGAAGATATTGAAGCCCATTGGAGAGATGATCTTATACAGATGTTTAAGTCATGAGGAGGCATAGTCTTTTCCCCAACATCGGGAATCAAGATCTAAAGGGCATAGGTTTAAGACGAGACGAGATTTAATACGAACTTGAGGGGAACTTTTTTTTAACAGAAGTTAAGTTATCTCTATGGAATGAGCTGCCAGAAGAAGTAGTTGAGGTAGGTGTATAGTAACAAATTTTAAAAGATAGTTGGACAAGTACTTTGATTGGAAAGTTTTAGGTTTTGCACCAGATGCTGGAAAATGGGACTAGTTTGGAGAAACACTCAGTCCCCATGGACAGCTTGTCCTAAGGGCCTGTTTCCATATTGTACAACTCTACCACTCTACCACTCTCTAGTGGTATTTAAGAACTATCCAGATAAGTGCATGGATAGGAGAGCTTTAGAAAGCCATGGGCCAAATGCAGGCAGATGGAACTGAGCAACACAGTTGGCTTGGACAAGTTGGACTGAAGGGTCTGTTTTCAAGCTGTGTGAGTCTATGACTAAGTTCACAGGATTTCACAGAAGTTGATATGGACCACTAGTCCATGCTGACGGTTAGTCATGGAGTAGTACGTAGTACAGCATGGAGTGTTGAGACTGAGGGGAGACATTATTGAAGTTTATAAGATTGAGAGGCATGGATATTCTGAACAATTGGTATCTTTTTACCTCCAGGTTTAATTTTCTAATACTGGGTGGCATGCATTAAAGGTGAGAAGGGATAAGCTCAAAGGAGTGGGCAAGTTTTTTTACACAGAATGGTGAGTGCCTGGAATGAACTGCCAGGGGTGGTGGTGGAAGCAGATATGATAGAGGCATTTAAGAACCTCTTAGATAGGCACATGAATGTGCAGGGAATGGAGGGATACGGATCCTGTGTTGGCTGAAGGAATTACATCATCAGGTTAATTAGTTCGACACAGTATTATGGGCCGAAGTACCTATTCCTGTGATGTACTCCTCTACGTTCTGTGAAACAGGCCCTTCAGGCCCATTTCATCTATGTCAAACAGGTCCATGTTTGGCCCAAATCCTTCTAATTCCCTCCTATGCTTGCTTATCCAAATGTCTTTCTGTTTTTGTTCCACTCAAGCCTTCTCCTAAATCTATCAGATTAACTACATTCCCCCAGTGACCCCCCCCACCCCCATCCCCATGTTTTTACAGCCTCCTTGTAACTATATCCATACTGTTTCTGGTTTTGTATAGTTCTATATGCTCTGCACCCTTTAGGTTAAAAAAAAAAATCTGAATTCTTTATTGGGTTTTTTGATGATTAAGTTGTTCTGATTGCTTTTAAAAGCAAAAAATGGAAAGTGCTGGAAATGTAAAATGAATATTGAGCTAGTACAAGCTGGAAAGAGACAGCGGTGATGTTGCCAGGATTTGAGGGACTGAGGTACAGAAAGATGCTGAACAGGTTCTAACATTTTTCATTGGAGCATAGAGGAATTGAGGAGGGGCAGTGTTTATTTAGAGGTATAAAATTATAGATAGATATACTTTATTGATCCAGAAGGAAATTGGATTTCATTACAGCCACACCAACCAAGAATAGAGCATAAATATAGCAATACAAAAACCACAAACAAACAACAAAATGCAAACTATGCCAGATGGAAATAAGTCCAGGACCAGTCTATTGGCTCAGGGTGTCTGACCCTCCACGGGAGGAGCTGCAAAGTTCGATGGCCACAGGCAGGAACGACCTCCCGTGCCGCCCAGTGTTGTATCTCAGTGGAATATGGCCGAAGTCCAACAGTAAAAAGTTCAATATCCGGTCTACAAACACGTTCCTCGATCGTAATATGACCCGGATTGCACCATATGTTATTAACAAGAACAGTAAGCACCCAACTCCTTTGCGCTTACCGCTCTCAGTGCACTTCCGGCCAGCCCGAACGGTCTGGAAGCCATCCATGGAAAAGTTTTGATGGAGGTTTTGAGGAGTGTAGATAGGGTGAATGCACAAGGTCTTTTTCACCAGAACTGGTGAATCAAGAAATAGAGGGCAGAGGTTTAAGGTGAGATGGGTGAGATTTAATAGGAACTTGAGGGGCAACTTTTTACACAGAATGTGGTCAGTATATGGAATGAGCTGCAAGATGAACTGGATGAATCAGGTACATTAACAATGATTAAATGACACTTGGACATGTACTCGGATAGGAAACGTTTAGAGGGATATAGGTCAAACACTGACAAATAGAGCTAGCATAGATGGGGCTTTTGGTCAGCATAGGCCAATTGGCTGAAGGGCCTGTTTGTGTTCTCTGAACAGATCAGGCAGTATATAGAAAAAGAAAAATAGAATTCCTGCTTCAGGTCAAAATCACTTCATCATTAGACATCAGATATAGGAGCAGAATTGAACCATTCAGCCTATTGGGTCTGCTCTTCAGTTCTGCAACAGAGTTCCACCTTCCCACTGCTCTTTGGTGTATTGATTGTAAAGAACTATGAACTTCCTGATAGATAACCCTCCAATCCTTGTTCACCAGTCTCTTCTCCTCATTTCCTTGTTTGCATGTCATCACATTTCTTTGGTGTCAGGCACAACTTCTTGTGATCAGTTAGCAGTAGGGTGTAGCTAAACATCGTTACACCCATCGTATAATTTTACAAAGATTTATCTCTAGATGAGAGTTGGGTTGACTATTTGTTTTTGGTTAGAAAGCAGCAGTTTGTTCCTCAGTGTGTTTGAACGCTGGTGCCACAACTAGAACTGTGACTGTGGCCTGGGTTTCAGGTTTCATTTTTGAATAGAGAGCAACTTTGGCACCACTCTATTGTGCAGATCAGTTTTTTTCCAAGCTATAGTCTTCTGTGGGGATTGCAACAATTCAAAATCCATCAACATGGAAGATAGAAGCAAGAGTAGGCCATTTTGCACTTCAAGTCTGTTGCACCATTCAACACCATCTTGGGAGATCCTCTATTTTAATATCCCGTTCCTGTTTCTTCCCCATGTCTCTTGATCACTTTGGCATTAAGAAAAAAATCTACCTCCTTCATAAATATATTTAATGTTTTGCCCTCTAGTGCTGTTTGTGGTAAGGAACTGCACAGGTCTAGATTAAGAATTTATTGTATGATCTCAGTTGTGTGTAACTATAGTCCCAATGCTGGACTCTTCAAGAACATCCTCGCAGTATCTAGTATATCGATCTTGTCAGAATCTTACACATTTCTGTGAGTCCACCACCCACTCTTCTAAACTCTTAAACACAACCCAGTCCAATATGAATTCCATCCTCCCTTCCTTCTCTTCCTCGCACCTGACGAAAGCAGGCAACATACTCAAGGACTCTTCCCAGCCTGATCAATCTCTTTTCTCCCCCCCGCCATGGGGCAGAAGATACTAAAGCTTGACTGCACATAGCACCAGACTCAAGGTCAGATTCTGTCCCCCTATTATAAGACTATTGAATGGACCTCTTATCCAATAAAGATGAACTCCTCATCTCTCAATGGTGTTACCATTTCAGAGGACTTGTCCTGGGCCCAGTACATAAGTACAATTATGAATAAAGCCAGCAGCACTTCCACTTCCTTCAGAGTTTGCAAAGATTCAGCGTGGCATCTAAAACTTTGACAAACTTCTAGAGGTGTGTGGTTGAGAGTATATGGACTGGCTGCAACGCAGCCTGGTATGGAAACACCAATCCCCTTGAATGAAAATCCTACAAAAAGTAGTCCATCACTGGTAAAGCCTCCCCCATCATTGAGCAATCTACATGGAGCATTTTCACAGGAAAGCAGCATCCGTCATTGGGTAATCCCACCACCCAGGTCATGCTCCTTTCTCACTGCTGCCATCAGGAAGAAGGTACAAGCTCTTGAGCTAAAAGGGATAGCTTCACTCAATTTAACTCGCCCCATCACTGAAATGTATCCATAACCTATGGACTCACTTTCAAGGACTTTTCATCTCATTTCTCAATATTTATTGTTTGTTTGTTTGTTTATTACTATTTATTTATTTTTGCATTTGCATAGTTTGTTGTCTTTTGCACACTAGTTGTAAACCCAGTTAGTGTAGTCTTTCATTGATTTTATAATGGTGTTTGTATCTATTGAGAATGCCAGCAAGAAAATAAATCTTGGGGTGTGTATATTGAGATATATGTACTTTGATAATAAATTTACTTTGAACTTTGTACCTTTATCGTGGCCTTTGCACCTTGTTTGTCTCTGTAACTGCAACACTATATTCTTCATTCTGGTTTTTATTAACTTTTTTTTACCTCAGTGTACTTCTGTAAAGAATAATCGGTTTGGGTGGCCTGTAAACAAGCTTTTCACTGTATCTCAGTACGGTGACTATCATAAGCCAACTACAGGTAGACGTGGGTGGTGAAGATGATGCTTGGCCTTCATTCATCAGGGCATTGAGTATAGGAGTTGTAATCGTTTCAGTTAGAAGAGATGTTGCTGAATCCGCACCTGGAGTTTTGTGCATAGTTTTCATTACCCCTTTCTAGGAAAGACGTTATTAAGTTGGAAAAGCTGCAAAGAGGACCAGAGTTATAGACATAAAAGTTGCTGGTGAACGCAGCAGGCCAGGCAGCATCTCTAGGAAGAGGTGCAGTCGATGTTTCAGGCTGAGACCCTTCGGACTGACAAAGGGTCTCAGCCTGAAACGTCGACTGCACCTCTTCCTAGAGATGCTGCCTGGCCTGCTGCGTTCACCAGCAACTTTTATGTGTGTTGCTTGAATTTCCAGCATCTGCAGAACTCCTGTTGTTTCCAGAGTTATAGAGATGGGTTGGATAACCTAAGACAATATTCATTGGATCTTATAGAGGTGTATAAAATTATGAGGGGCATAAATAGGGCGCATAGTCTTTTTCCCAGGGAAGGGGAAACAAAAAAAACTGGAGAGCACAGATTTAGGGTCAGGGGGGAAAAATTTTAAAGTGACCCGAGGGGCAATTTCTTCACACAGAGTGCGGTGTATATATGGACCGAGCTACCTAGTACGGTAACGTTTAGGACAGGTACGTGCATAGGAAAGATTTAAAGGGCACCGGCCAAACGTGAGCAAATGGACTAACTTATATGGGCAACTTGATCGGCATGGATGAGTTGGGCTGAAGGGTGTGTTTCCATGATCTATTGCAACATGACTGACTCTAGCTGGCTGTAGTTTTTCAAACCCTTATTAAGTAGAGTATGAGAAAAAATAATCAGCCTGGGTAAAGGCAGCAGAAAGTTCCATCCCAGATGCATTGCTTGACTTCAGTATTTGAAATTATAGTGGTTGCTTTACAGAGACCCATACATAAGAAAAGACATATTTTTGTTCTATTAATAAGTCATGAAGATGAAGGCAAATCAATCCTTTCTTGTTGAATTGGATTTGATTGGAAATAATCCAGCTTGATCTTGCTCTCGAGGGAACTGGAAGTAATATAGAGGTGATGATAAATCCTCTGTAGCTCTACTTAGACCATATTTAGAAAACTTTGCTCTGGGTAGCACGACTCAGGAAGGAAATTTTGGCTTTGGAGATGCTCCAGAAGGACTTAAGCTATGACCTAATATGCCAGTAAACTGGCCTCTGATATATAGATTAAGGCACAGTGTAATTGAGAAGTTTAAGATAATTGCAGGAATTCATGTGGTGCATGGAAAGCTTTTTATTTGAGAGTGAAATCATGTGGACCTTGCTGGCAATCCTGGTATTAAATGTTCATTTCCAATTGCCCCCTAACCAAAGAGACATTTAACATAGCTACGTGTGGAGTAATATTATAGTCTAGAACAGATAAAGAAAAAATATACACCTCCCCAAGGGCCACTGGCAGACCACATATGTTTTCAGAAAGGTTTTATAGATATCATTATAATAACTGGCAGTTTAATTCCAGGTTTATTGAATTTCTTGAACTTAAGTTCTGTTGGCAGTTATGCTCAGGTTTGATCTCATGTTTCCAGATCAGTTGTCCAGGCTTTGAGTCAGTAATTGAATGCCTTCAGCCATCATACCTCTAAATGCAGTTGGTAGAGTTATAAACTAAACCTTCTCACAGCAGATCTTCAGCAGTAGCTCCAATGGTCAGGGGACATGTTCTACCCTACATCTATAAAGTCATCAGGCATCCCTGCTTTGGAAAATGTTTATAACTTTTTGGAAAATCTTTTCATCCTAGTTCAAACTTAATGTCTTGTAATCTTCAGCTGCGGCTATACAAAATTCAGTTTTGGGCACATCATTAGAAAGGATCTGTTTACCTTGGAGAGAGTGCAGCTTGGAATCAAATAAAATACAGAATAAAACCTGGGATCTAAAGAGTAATTTAAGAGAGTTAGCAGAAATTGGGATTATATTTCCTGGATTTCAGAAGGTCAGAATCAGAATTACGTTTATTATCTCTGACATACAGTATGTTGTGAAATTTGTGGTTGTGTAACGGTGCAGTGCAAGACAGAAAAATTACTATAAGTTGCCAAAAAAAGTGCAAAGGCAGGGAATAAGGAGGTAGTGTTTATGGATTCAAGGACTTTTCAGAAACCTGATGGCAGCGGAGATGAAACCGTTCCTGAATTGTTTAGTGGTACTCTTCAGGCACCTGTACCTCCTCCCTGATGGCAGTAGTGAGAAAAGGGCATGTCTCAGATGGTGAGGGTCCTTAATATTGGATACCTCCTCCTTGAGGCACACCTAGAAACATAGAAAACCTACAGCACAATACAGGCCCTTCGGCCCTCAAAGTTGTGCCAAACATGTCCCTACCTTAGAAATTACTAGGGTTACCCATAGCCCTCTATTTTTCTAAGCTTTATGTACCTATCCAAAAGTCTCTTAAAAGACGCTATGGTATCTGCCTCTACCACCATCACCGGCACTCCCCACTCTCTGCATAAAATAACTTACCCCTGACACTTCTTAAAGGTGTCCTCAACGGTGGGGCAGCTTGTGTCCGTGATGGAACTGGCGGAGTTGACTACCCTTCACAGCCTCTTTGGATTCTGGGGATTGGAGCCTCCGTAACTGGTGAGAATGCAACCGGTCAGAATGTACTCTAGAGTATATACGTAGACATTTGTAAGAGTCTTTGGTGACATACCAAATCTCCTCAAACTCCTAACAAAATAGAACCACTGGTGTGTCTTTGTGATTGCATCAATACACTGGGCCCAGGACAAATCAAGCTAGATAGGTCTGGGAGGGAATGCGCCCTCTCTACTTTTAGGAGGTTGCAGAGTGAGTAATGACCAATCACTGTCTTTGGCCACAGTACTGCCTCCTGCTCCTGTTGGCACTCCGATTATACAAGGAAGTTTCCAAACTAGAGCCAGTTCCAAGCTCACAGGCAAGAAGAATTCTCGCCTGGCCTGGTGAAGCTCCCAGGATTGTTCAGTGTTTGAAAGACAGCGAGATATGGTGCAGAATTAGACCTTTCAGCCTATCACGTCTACCCGCCATTTGATCATGGCTGATTTACTTTCCCTCTCAACACCATTTTCCTGCCTCCCCCCCTCAACCTTATTAATCTAGAACCTATCAAACTCTGCTTTAAATACTCCCAGTGACTTGCCCTCCACAGTCATCTGTGCGAATGAATTCTGCAGATTTACCACCCTCTGGCTAAAGAAACTCCCCCTCATCTCTGTTCTAATGAGACGTCATTCTATTCTTTGGGCTGTGCCCTCTGGTCGCAGATTCTCCCATTACTGAGAACATCCTCTTGATGTCCACTCTATCAAGGCCTTTCAATATTCAGTTTCTATGAAATCCCGCTCCCACTTATTCTTCTAAACTTCAACGAGTGCAGGCCCAGAGTTCCTGATACATTAACCCTTTCATTCCAAGGATAATTTTTGTGAATCCTCTCCAATGCCAGTGCTTCCTTCCTCAGATATGGAGCCCAAACTGCTTGCAGTACTCCTAGTGAGGTCTAACTGATGCCTTAAAGCCACAGCGTCATATCATTGCTATTACCTCCCTGGTTTTATGTTCTAGTCATCTCAAAATGAATGCTAACATTGTATTTGCCTTCCTTATTACTGACTCAACCTACAAGTTGATCTTTAGAGAACCCTGCAGTAAGACTCCCACATCCCTTTGCAACTCCAATTTCTGAATTGTTCGGAAGAGAGTCTATGCCACCCAACCTGATTGAACAGCCAGAAACAAATGGTTTCAGAGGGTACGGAAGATGTGGACAGCACAGCCTCCCAGAACTTCCTGTCCTTTGCGGTGGAAGATTTAGATGACAGCAAGAAAAAGTGCAGTGCAGGTAAATGATAAAGTGCAGGATCATAGCAAGGTAGACTACGAGGCCAGTAGTGCATCTTATTGTACAAGAGATACATTCAGGAGTCTGATAACTGTATGACAGAAGCTGTCCTCAAACTTGGTGGTATTTGCTTTCAGCCTTCTGCCTGATGGGAGAAGAGAGAATGTCTGTGCAGGTGGGGTCTTTGATTATGCTAGCTGCTTCACCAAGGCAGTATAGGCAGAGCTCGTAGAGGGAAGGCTGGTTCCTGTGATGGGCTGAGTTGTGTTCACAACTCTCTACAGTTTCTTGCGGTCACATGCAGTGCATTTTTGTCCAGGCATAGGGCATCGGTAAAAATTGTTAAGAGTTGACGGGGACGTGCCGAATTTCTTTAGCCCCCTGAAGAAGTGAATGAGAGCCAGCAGGGTCTATCGGAGGCAGAGCATGTGTGCTGAGGTACAGGATTGGCGGGTGGTGGGTGCAGCGTCTGCAGAGAAATGATGCTGTCCCACCCATACCCTTCAGATAGGAAAGGGATGCATTGCTGGGCAGAGCTCCAAGTGAACCTGCCAGTCTCTGGAACCCACACTTGGGGCCTAACAGGACAGATAATTTCCATCAATTAGCTAACGTGTGAGTATGTCATTATGAAGCTAAGCACTGCAGAACGAGAGGGGAAGTATTTGTGGGGGAACTCTGTAATTGCTTCACATGACTTTTTTTAAATGTTAGTTATTTGGAGATACAGCATGGAATAGGCCCTTCCAGCCCAACAAGCCGCACCACCCAGCAACCCTCCGATTTAACCCTAGCCTAATCACAGAACAACTTACAATGACCAAATAGCTTACTAACCAGAGGGCTGGGCTGGGTTGAGCTGAGCATATCTGGGAGCAGAGAGCAGACTCCACTGAGTCAGAGGGACCAACTGACAGCCACTCTTCCCGTGCCTCTCCTGTCACAGCTGAACCTGTCTTCCTCAGTCTCACCTGCAGGAGCTTGCACCTTCTTCCAAGTAGACGTACAGAAGCATGTGCTTATTTCCAATGTACAGACAGTTCAGATTATGAGCGGTTGTTTGCTAAGTGTTCATTAGTTCTATTTCCAACTCTCAAACCATTCAAGTTACATTTGTTCATTTCTGACTTGCAGGCAGTTCTCAGGAACAGGACCCTGGCATAACCTGGCCACCCCATTGAAGCTAGTATTGTCACCCTAAAACCCTAATGCTTAATGTACTCTGAATGTGAATCAGGATAATGCCTCTGATATATAAAAAAAAATTGAAAGAGAACTTGTCGAACAGTTAGGTATTTGTGCCACTCGTCAGAATTTGAAGACCTGTGTGTCCAAAATACATTATATGTCCATGGAATCATTTTGCTAAGCCTCTCTGCTAATCCACTTGTCTCCCCTCTTCTAGGACCCGCCTCTTATAATGAAGATTATATTCATCCTTGTTAAAAGCTCTATAAGTGTTAACTTCTGTCCTGATGCAGGGGTTGACCCAAAACATCAACAATTCCTTCTCCCCGCCCACCCCCCACTCCTCCTTGCCCCCCTCCCAACCACCAGGAGACTCTGGTCGACCCACTGAGTCCCTCCAGCAGATTGGTGGTTGTTCCAGATTCTGGCTTCTGCAGTTTTTTTGTATTTCCAATGCAATTAGACAGCTGATGTATAGAGTTATAAATGGAATGAAGGACCCCCATCACCCAGAACATGCCCTTTTCTCATTGCTAAAATCAGGGAAGCAGATGGAGGAGGCTGAAGGCACACACTCAACAATTCAGGAACAGCTTCTTCCCCTCTGCCATGTGATTCCTGACTAGACATTGAACCCATGAACACTACCTCACTAATTCTGTTTTCTATATTTATCTTTGATGTATGTGTGTGTGTGTATATATATATATACACACACACATATATATAAAAACATACACACACACACACACACACACACAGTGGCTTGCAAAAGTTTGGGCACCCCGGTTTCTTTTTTTTTTGTCCTCGATTAGGTGTTCACTTACCATCAAATTTATTTCCACTTCTCTTCCAGGAGTGACATGCTCAAAGAAGTTCTACTTCTCTCTCCAGAGGGATTTCTGTCTCTCTCTTTTACCTCTTACTACCATTTTTCTCTTTCTTTTGTAGGAGTAGGTAAGGTAATTAGTAAGCTTGGGTATTCAGTAAGAAACCCTCAGCAACTGTTTCATCAGCATTTGATATATAAAAGAAGTCTGGTCACAGTCTTGTAACAGTGGGATAGAATCTGTACTTGAGTTTCACTATACAATGCTAATTTAAACTAAATCTCTTCTGCCTGCGTGTGATCCTTATCCCTTCATTCTCTGCATATTCATCTCTCTATCTAAAAGTGTCTTGAATGCCAGTATTGTATCTGCAATAGAACAATCCCATTTCCCACTAATTTCCTTTGCTTCCCAGTCTTCCCCAGCCCTTCAGCTATGACCAGCTTCTGCCGCTCACCTATATATTAGGGGCAATTTGCAGTTGCCAGTTAGCCTACAACTGGCAGGTCTTCAGGGTGTGGTAGTTTTTGAGCACCCAGAAGAAAGGCATGTGTTCATTGACAGAACATGCAAACTCTAGAGGTCAGGATTGGACTTGGGTCATGGGTGCTCAACTCACTGTGCCACCCAGAAGCATGAGGAGATTTGAAAGCGAGGATGAGAGACTTCTGCAAGATGGAAAACCTTTTGCTGCTTTAAACTGTAGCATCAACTGGACATCACTCATGCTCCTGACACAACATGATGTAGGAGGTTCTGCCTCCAAGTGATCTTCCGTGGGATGTTTAGATGACTCTTTTCTTTGTGATTTCAAGTGATTGAAAGTCACATGGAATAGGCCCTTCAAGGCACACTGCCCAGCAACCCACCTATTTAACCGTACCCTAATCGTGGGGCATTTTGCGATGACCTATTAACCTACTAACTGGTACGTCTTTGGACAGAGGGAGGAAACTGGAACACCTGGAGGAAATCCATGCTGGCAAGGGGGAAGCGTACAAACTCCTTACTGGCAGCTGCGGGAATTGAACCCGGGTCACTGGAACTGTAAAGCGTTGTGCTAACCTGTACACAACTGTGAACATACCGATTTTTAAACCGGAATTATTCTCTGATAGAAATAATTCTGTCACATCATAAACATAAATATTCTGGGTTTTTGTTCAGTTAAAACATTTTTATTTAAAATATGCATGAATATCATAATGTGAACATCTTGTAAAGAGATTAGCTTACCTTGGAAACCATGTGATTCACTGCAGACAAATAGCATTGAATTGGATAGTTCTTGAAATGAATGGTTGTAAAGTGTTAAAAGGAACTGAAGTTTCATGTGAGGTGTTGCATTTTGGGAAGACAAATCACAGTGAATGGTAGGGTCCTGGAAGTGTTGTAGATCAAAGGGACTTAGGACTACAAGTACATGGTTACCTGAAAGTGGTATCACGTGTGGACAGAGAGATGAAGAAGGCTTTTAGCACACAGGCCTCCATCAGTCAGGGCACCAAGTAAAGAAGTTGGTTTGTTATGTTGCAGTTGTACATGACATTGTGAAGCCTCATTTGGAATATTGTGTTCAGGTTTGGTCACACTTCTTTAGGATAGATGCTGTTAATCTGGTCAGATTTTAGAAAGGACTTGTGAGGAAGTTGCCAGGACTGGAAGGACTGAGTTACCGAAAGGCTAGGGCTTAATTCATTGCAGTTTAGGAGAATAAGGGGTGATCTTATAGAGATATATCAAATCATGAGTGTTTAAAGATGGGGTGAATACACACGTCCTCTTTCCCCAATTTGGAGAATCAAGAACATAGGGTACATCAGTTTAAGGTGAGAGGGGAAAGATTTATATCAAACCCAGGCATTCAGACCAATACGGGCTACAAGTCCTCCCTGCCTGTCAATGACAGTGATGCCTCTCTTCCTGATGTTGAATGTTGTTTACAATTGGTTTTCTGTACAGAACAATGTGCCTGCAAGGAAGGTCCCACTTCCCTCTGAAGAGCAGGCATTCTTATCTGGTGGCAGCTGATTTTTCGGGAAGATCCCAGCCTGCGTGTTAAGCTGACAACATACCTGGTCGAGTGCTGAGGGACTGTGCAGCTCAGTTAACAGAGGTTACAACCGGCATCATCCACATCTCTCTGGAACATTCTATTGTCCCCACAGGATTCAAAGCGGTCACCATCATCCTGGTGCCCAAGAGGGCCACAGCAACCTGCCTTAATGACTACCATCCAGTGGCTCTGACCTCAGCAATAATGAAGTGCTTTGAGCGGCTGGTTATGGAGCGGATTAAATCCCATCTTCCTGCTACATTGGACCCTTTCCTGTTCGCTTATCACTCAAATCAATCCGTTGATGATGCCGTAGTCTCTGAGCTCCTCTGTCCTGTCCCACCTAGAAAATACTCCAGGATGCTATTTATCAACTTCAGCTCAGCATTTAATACAATCATCCCTTAGAGGCTGGTAGGTAATCTGTCCTCATTGGGTCTCAACTGGATCTTAGACCTCTTGACAAAAAAGCCAGTCAGTACGTGTTGGCAAAAAAATTCCTAGCTCCATCTTGCTGAGGGCTGCATTTCACAATGCTGACGCATGACTGCATTGCTAGATCCCATTCAAACTGAATCAACAAGTTCGCTGATGACACAACATTGGCTGGCCACATCATCAACAACAACAACAGGGCGGTGTACAGAGAGGGGGTAGAGTGGCTGTTAGAATGATGTGAGCACAACAACTTGAGTCTCAACATGAACAAGACCAAAGTGATGACAGTGGACTTTAGGAAGGTGTAGACTGACCGCTCTTCACTGTACGCACATGGCTCCTCTGTGCAGATAGTTAGGAGCACCACGTCTGGTCAAGAAAGCACAGCAGTATCTCCACTTCCTGAGGAAGTTGAAGTGCGTGAGGCCCCCCATTCCCCCATTCTTACCACTTTTTACTGGAGCATCACTGAGAGCATCCTGACCAGCTGCATCGCCATCTGATATGGGAATTGCAAGGCATCTGACTGCACGTCCCTATTAAGGATTATAAGGACTGCTGACAGAATTAGTAGGGTCTCTCTGCTACCCTTCAGAGATCTTTACATACACAGGGTCCTTAGCATTGTCAATGGTCCTTCCCATCCTTCAAACATCCTCCCTGACCCCCTACCATCAAACATAAAGTACCATAGCACTTGAGAAGAACTGTTAGGTTGGGAAACAGCTTCTTCCCCCAGGCTGTAAGACACTGAACTTCCTGCCACCACCCTGGTCTCATCACGTATGAAGCGCCAGTAGTGTTATACTGTTTACTTTTTAAACATGTGTCTTAAATGAACTTTATTATTAATTTATTTGTGGTGATATTACTTTGTGTTATGTGCATGAGTTATATGTACTGTAGTGTGCACCTTGTTTCGTTTGGCGGTATACATGAGTATGGTTGGCAATAAACTGAACTTAAACTTGCATCAAGAAGGTGGTATGTACATGGAATAAACTGCTGGAGGAAATGGTAGCGGCATGTACAATAACAACACTTGGACAGATACATGGAGAGGAAAGAAGTAGAAGCATATGGACAAATGCAGGGAAATGGGACTAGCTTAGCTGGGTGTGCTGGTTAGCATGGACCTCTTGGGTCATAGGGCCAGTTTCCCTGCTGTATGACTTTATGACTATATAAAGAGACTGATCTCATTATATCAGTAGTTGCTCTATGTTTTTCACACAAATTATGTTAAATAATCTCATGACCGCACAGGTTCATTTATTAGTCATGATTTTTCTCATCATTAAGTTGGATTAAGGCAGCACTGAGGGTTTGTCTTTCTTGAACAAGGGGAGAAGCTTCCTGTTTATTTTATCCGGTCCTTATTAGCAGACCAAACGGCCAGTGGAAGCAGGCTCAGTTGTGGTTTTCAAAGGAGCACTGGGAAACGAACTTGAAGGGGAGAAAATGGGCAACCTTGGAGATAAAAGCGGGGGAATGGAGCACGTTGGATGGTACATGCAAACAGGCACAGTGGGCCAGTGGTCTGCTGTGTTTGGTGATCCTGAGATGTTATACTTACTGTCATAGAGTCATAGAAAAGTACAGCACAGAAAAAGGCCCTTTGGCCCATCTAGTCCATGGCAAACTCTTTAAGCTGCCTACTCCCTTCAACCTGTACTGGGACCATAGCCCTCCATACCACTATCATCTATTTACCTATCCAGATGACTTTTAAATGTTGAAATCGAGCCAGTATAGAAACATAGAAACATAGAAAATAGGTGCAGGAGTAGGCCATTCGGCCCTTCGAGCCTGCACCGCCATTCAGTATGATCATGGCTGATCATCCAACTCAGAACCCTGTACCAGCCTTCCCCCCATACCCCCTGATCCCTTTAGCCACAAGGGCCATATCTAACTCCCTCTTAAATATAGCCAATGAACTGGCCTCAACTGTATGCACCACTTGTGCTGGCAGTTCGTTGCACACTGTGACAGCTCTCTGAGGGAAGAAGTTTCCACTACTGTTCCCCTTAAACGTTTCATCTTTCACCCTTAACCCATGACGTCTAACTGTAGTCCCACACAGCCCCAGTGGAAAAAGACAACAAACACCTCCTCCTCTGTAATCTATACAGGGTCCATGAAGTTCATGTTTTTTTGCCTCAGTTTTATACGCTGTCCCCATCTCCTGAGTAAATACAGATGCAAAAGATGCATTTAAGTTCTCCCCCATCTCTTTAGGCTCCACACATGGATTGCCATTCTGATCTTCTAGTGGGCCAATTTTGTCCCTTGAGATCTGTTTGCTCATAACATATCTGTAGAACCTCTTAGGATACTACTTCACTTTGTTTGCTAAGGCAACTTCATGCCTTCTTTTAGCCTCCTGATTTCCTCCTTAAGTGTTCTCTTGCATTTTTTATACTCCATAAGTATCTCATTTGATCTTACCTGCCTATACTTGCTATGCACTTTCTTTTTTTTCCCTCAACCAGAGCCTTAATATCGCTTTGAAAACCAAGGTTCCCGAGACCTGTTATCTTTACCTTTTATTCTGATAGGCATGTACAACTTCTGTACTTTCAAAATTTCACTTTTGAAGGGCTCCTGCTTACCAAGTACACCTTTGACAGAAAACAGCCTGCCCCAATCCATACTTGCTGATCCTTTCTGATACTATCAAGATTGGCCTTTCTCCAATTTAGAATCCCAACCCACAAACCAAACATATCTTCTTGCATATTTACTTAGAAACAAATGGAAATATGAACACTAGATGCCTAGTATTCGTTGGGAGAGAGTACTGACTAAGGAAACTTTCCTGAACACATTGAACAACTCTTTCCCATCCAGCCCTTTTACAAAATTTCACGTCACACGCCAGTGATAATAAATCTGATTCTGATATGCGAGTCCTAGTCAATATGTGGAAACTTAAAACCACCTATTATAACAACCTTATGTTTCTTGCAACAATCTGCAATCTCTCTACAAATTTGTTCCTACGAATCCCGCGGACTTTTGTGTGGTCTGCAATATAGCTCCATGAGTGAGGTCAAACCTTTCTTATTCCACAGTTCTACCTACAATGCCTGACTAGACAAATCCTTTAGTCTTCCTGACTGAGCACTTCTGTGGCATTTTCCCTGACTAGTAACACCATCCCTCCTCCTCTAATCTCTCCCACTCTGTCACGTCTAAAGCAACAGAACCTCAGAATACTGAGCTGCCAGTCCTGTCCCTCCTACAACCAAGTTTCACTAATGGCTATAATATCTGTGTGCTACAATACCCATATGGCTACAATTCCATGTGTTGATCCATGCCCTGAGCTTATCTGCCTTTCCTACGATACTTCTTGTATTGAAATATGCAGCTCAGGACATTAGTCGTTCCATGCTCAACCTTTTGATTCCTTCGTTTGTCTGAGGTCGTCACAACGTCTCTCTCCACAACATCTTCACACTATCTGTTCTGGCACTCTGGTTCCCATCCACTGCAACTCCAGGTTAAAACCCCCTGTGCAGCACTAGCAAACCTTCCCGCTAGGATATTAGTCCCCTTCCAGTTCAGGTGTAAACCGTCCCTTCTGTACAGGTCCCACCTTCCTTGAAAGAGAGCCCAATGATACAAAACCTGACGCCCTACCTCCTACACCAACTCCTTAGCCATGTGTTAAACTGTATGATGTTCTTATTTCTGGCCTCACTATCCATGGCACAGGTAGCAATCCTGAGATCTCAGCCTTACAGATCCTGCCCTTTAACTTAGTACCTAACTCCCTGAACTTACTTTGCAGAACCCTGCCCCCCCACTCTTCCTACTTTCGTCATTGGTACCTACATGGACCACAACCTCCGGCTGTTCACCCTCCCACTTTAGAATGACGAGGCTCAATCTGAGATGTCCCAGACCCCGACACCTGGGAGGCAACATACCATCCAGGAACCTGGTTCTCATCCACAGAGTTTCCTTTCTGTTTCCTAACTAATGAATCTCCTATCACCACAGCTCACCTCTTCTTCCGCCTTCCCTTCTGAGTCACAGAGCCAGATTTTAATTTGTTCTTGCCGATCAAACCTGACTGCTGATTGGCCACTGCTCAAAACACCAACTGCCGCAAGTGGATGCCTTTTCTACTTGATCGGCGAAGCAGAGCGAGCTTCGTCTTCTCACACTTAGGGCCTCCAATTGACAGCTGCTGACAACAGCTTCTGATAGTTCACAGCTTACTTCTAGGATCATCCAAATTTACCAGCTGTGAGCCGGTCAAAGTGAAAATCCTGTCTTTTCTGTCAGAAGACATGGGAACAGAGTTAGGCCATTCAGCCCATTGATTCCGTTCAATAATTCCATCAAGGGGAGGGGGGGAGGGAGGGAATGTCGACTCAGACCATGAGAGGCCAGCGTCAGGCATTTTCATGCCTTACAAGGCACAGATTGGAAGTCTGTGTGGGGTGCAACTCCTTGCACAGACACTAGAGCAATGTGTGATTAAGTGCCTTGCTCAAGGACACAAACACGCTGCCACAGCTGAAGCTCGAACTAGCGACCTTGAAATCACTAGGCGAACACCTTAACCACTTGGCCATGTGCCCACCATCGAGGCTGGTTTATTATCCCCCTCAACCCCTTTCTCCTGCTTTCTCCCCAAAATCTTAGATATTCTTAAGAACCTACCAACTTCTACTTAAATTACAGAAGACCATAAGACACAGGAGCAGAATTGAACTTGTGGAAATTAAGAATCTTTAACAATAAAATGCATGAGTTTTGTTTTTGGGATGTGATTGGGAGCAACTGGTAAAAGGTAAAATTCATGTTTTTTTTCCTCTGTTCACATGTTCAAGTTTTCTACAAAAATTCAGTGCCAGTATGTGGAAGATTCTGTATCACCATTGATTTACTAATGATACAGAAGGAAAGACATTAGCTTCGTGACCACTGCCAGTCTGAAAGTGGTCACACAGAATACATTTCAATAGAGTGTGATTTTAAATGAGTGCTAAATTTGGAAACTTGATCTGCTTTACAATTCGATACAGAGGGGGAAGGAGTGCTACACTGTAGAGAGAGCATACAGCACTACTGCACAGAAATAAGCCCTTCAGCCCACAATGCCTCTGCTGAACTCAATGCCAAATTAAACTAATTTTCTTCTGACTGTACATGATCCATATCCATCAGCTTCCTGCATACTGATGTATCTATTTAAATCCTGTTGAATGTCACTATTGTGTCTGCATCCACTCCTGTCTCTGGCAGTACCTATCACTCTCTGTGTGAGAAAAATTGCCCCGCATATTTCCTTTAAACTTACCCCCTCCCCCACTATAAATGCATGTTCACTGGCATTTGACGTTTCTACCGTGGGAAAAGGATTTGACTCTATCCTATCTGTGCCTCTCATAATTTTATAAACTTGCATCAGGCTCCCCTCCCCCCCCCCCACTGCCTCTGATGCTCCAGAGAAACCAACCCGAGTCTCTCCAAACCCACCTCTTAGCTACCCTCCAATCCAATCTAGTTGGGCACGTGGCCAAGTGGTTAAGGCGTTCGTCTAGTGATCTGAAGGTCGCTCGTTCGACCCTCAACTGTGGCAGCGCGTTTGTGTCCTTGAGCAAGGCACTTAACCACACATTGCTCTAGTGTCTATGCGAGGAGTGGCGCCCCACACAGACTTCCAATCTGCTCCTTGTAAGGCATGAAAATGTCCGACGCAGGCCTCTCGTGGTCTGAGTTGACGTTCCCCCTAATCCAGTCAGCATCCTGGTGAACCTCTTCTGTACCTTTTCCAGAGCCTCCATGTTCCTCCTGTAATGGGGTGACCGGAATTTCACACAGTACTCCAAAGTGATACAGCAGCAATATGACTTCTTTACTCTTGTCCACTCTGCCCACACCTATGACAGCAAGCATGCCATTCGCTTTCATTACCAGCACATCTACTTGTGAGGACACTTTCAGGAAACTATGGACTTGGATCCAAAATTCCCCTGTACATCAATGCTGTTGAGGGTCTTGATATCATTGTTCATAGAAGTTTCCAACAGCAGGTTTACAGTAAATTAGTGTTTCTTTTAAGGATACAGCAGTGTAAAAGACAAAAGTAAGTAATTTAAACCAGTTAACTTATTTTAGGTTGGTTAGTTAAAAATCAAATGAGTAAAAATCACTACTGAATGAATATTTAATTCAAGCTGTGATTGAAGTGCAAAGATAAATGATGTGTACTTACTGAAATTTGTAGAAGTTGGGGATTGATGAGATCCCCATCAAGGACATCTACAGTATCTGCATCTGAGTCTGAGCTGCAGATAGTCTAGAGCATCGGGAAAGCTAGGTAATTTTATCCAGAAGACAGTTACACCACTAAGGATAAGTGTGAAGAACTGAAGGATGTAACTGCTTGTTGGGCAAGTACGAAGACTGAGATGTGCAATAATCTTAGTTTCTGACCTTGCCTGACAGAGCACACTTGCTACTGTTAAAGAATAAGGATATCAAAAACTTCAGGTGCATCCTGATAGCTGATTATTTGGGTTGAGGAATGTTAAATGGAATCTTATTCAGAAAATTTGAGGTGTTGCATTTTGGAAAGTCAAACCAAGGTATGACTTTCACACTGAGCGGTTGGGCCCTCGGAAATGTTGTAGAACAAAACAGACGGACCTCAGAGTTCACCTCTACTTCCTTAGTAAGCTAAAGAAATTTGGCGTATCCCTGTTGACCATTGCAAGTATTTTTTGATGCACGACAGAAAGCTTCCCATTCGGATGCATCATAGTTTGGTATGGTAACTGTTCTGCTCATATCCACAAGAAACTGCAGGGAGTCATGGACACAGCTTTGCATATCAGGGAAACCAGGCTATGCTACACTTATCCTGTATATTGAGATATGGTTAGGTAATATCTGTAAGATGGCAATCCTCTAGGAAAAGGGATCATAGATGGTGAATGTTCTTCATGCAGTTTGAGCAACTTGAACTTAAATAGAACCATCTATGCAGCATAACTTAGGGTTAACCGGTTAACCATAGGGATATTTGAGAAGATGATGACAAGAATTAAATATGGAAAGCTTGTAAACAAGTACTACAAAATATTCAAAAATTGAAAAACAAATTTCCACAAGTACAATGATTTGTCTGTGGCTAATTGAAGAGTTTAACAATAGAATCGGGTTTAATATCACTGGCATATGCCATGAAATTTTGTTTTATGCAATAGCAAATGACCAAAAAAATGATAATGAAGAGGAATGATTATAAAGGTAAATAGTTAAGGAATATAATTAAATTATTTTAAAAGGAGAGTAAATGAAATAAATTTGTGTCCCTAAGATAGAGATCAAAAATAAAGATCATGGTTGTTTTAATGTGTTTCCCTACACTTACCATATTGTTTGTTTCCTTCATTATCCAGAAATCTGTTAATATCATTGTAGAAGGCAATCAATAAATGATCCTCCACATCTGATTAGGGTAGGGAATTTCTAATAATTCTCCACCTTTGAAAGAAGGGACTTCTCTTAATTCTCAAATAAGAGGAAGTCTGCAGATGCTGGAAATCTCAAGCAACACGCACAAAATGCTGAGTTCCTCCAGCATTTTGTGTGTGTTACTTCTCTTAATTCTACTGCTATCCCTTAATTGAAAACTGTGATTTCAATTCTAGTTTTTCAGATGGGCCTTCCCCTTCTACCCTGTGGAGCCCTGTAACAACAGTATTTACTGAATAGTAGCACTCAGTTTTTTAAAAAATGCCTTGTACATCTTCTTTGAACATGCCCTGGTCACATTAAATGCATGTTCTTTAGTATTAGACATTTAAACCCTGGGAAAAAGATGCTGTCAATTTCCTCTATCTATACCCCTCAGTCTTATAAACTTCTATCAGATCTCCCCTCAGCCTCCGTTACACTTGGAAAAAGCAACCCAGGTTTGTCCAGTCTCTCCTTATAGCACATCCTTTCTAATCCAGGTAGCATCCTTGTAAACTCTTTTACACCCTTTCTAGAGCCTCCACATCCTACCTATAATGTGATGATCAGAACTGAATATAATACCCTAGATGCAGTCTAACCAGAGTTCAATAAACCTGCTGTGTAAATTTCTGACTTTTGAAATCTGTGTCTAAGTTAATAAAGACAAGCGTGCCATACATCTTCTTAACCACCCCGTCGAATTGTGCAGCCACTTTCGGGGAGCAATGAACTTAGACTCCAAGGTCTCTCTGTACATCACACTTTTAAGATTCCTGCTATTTATTGTGTACTGTCCATTTACATTTGATCTGTCAAAGTGCAATGGCTGGATTAAGCTTCATCTGCCATTCTACCGCTCATATCCGTAACTGATCTGTATCCTACTGTATCCTTTGGCAATCTTCGACACGATCAACAATACAACCAGTTCTTGTACCGTTTACGAGCTCAATAATCTTCTTGCCCACATTTTTATCCAAGTCACTATAAAAATCACAAACAGCCGACGATTCAGGACAGATGCTTGTGGGTATAGTATTGTGCAAAGGTCAGAGGCACATGGAAAAAAAATGTAAAGTGAAAATGCTTTCAAAAATAATGAAGTGAAAAGTTTCTAAATATAAAAATAATTCCAATAAAGTGAAGTAAAAAGAACTAAATCAAATCTGTATTTGGTGTAACCATCCTTTGCCTTTAAAATTGCATCAGTACTCTTGGGTATACTGCCATGCAGGTTTATAAGAGAAGAGGCTGGTAGATTGTTCCATGCATCTTGGAGAACTTGCCATAGTTCTGAAGGTTATGTTAGCCTCGCTTGCTGCTGTTTCTCTCGGTACACACAGACAGTCTTGATGATGAGATCTGCCTCTGTGGAAGCATATAAAAATATAGGATGCCTAAGACTTTTGCACAGTACTGCAGGTGAGCAGAAGAGAAGGGTGAGAAGGATTTCAAAATGTGGAGTGGGAAAAGAGGAGGAGGAAAGAGAAGAAATAACTGGCTGTTCTTCTCACCTCCCTATCATCACTCTCTGGTGCCCCTCCTCCTTCCCTTTCTCCCATGGTCTACTGCCCTCTCCTATCAGATTCGTTCTTCAGCCCTTTATTTCTTCCACCTATCACCTCCCAGCTTCTTACTTCATCCCCTCCCCAACCTTCTTATTTTGGCTTGTTCCCCCTTCCTTTCCAGTCCTGATGATGGGACTTGGCCCAAACCGATGACTGTTTATTCCCCTCCAAAGATTCTGCCTGATTTTACTGAATTCCTTCAGTGTTTTCTGCGTGTTAGACCATAAGACCTGAAGACATAAGAGCAGAAATAGGTCACTTGGCCCACCAGGTCTGCTTCGCCATTCCATCATGACTGATTTAACCCCATTTTCCTTCCCTCTCCCTATAACTTTTGACACCCCGATTAATCAAGAATCTCCACCTGAAAAATACCCACAGCTGGATGGTTGAAGGATGATGTTGACCCGTGACCCAAAAGCCTGCTCATGTGCTGTATCAATCTGTGGAAAGTGTACTGTAAGTGACAGGACTCTGAGAAGCTGTGACATGCAGAGGGATTTTGGGGTACAATTCCACTGCTCTCTCAAAGAGGTAACACAGGTGGCTAGGGTGATAAAGAAGGCATGATCAGGGCAGGTGTGTAAAAGTTGGAAAGTCATGTTGCAGTTGTGTAAAACTTTGGTTGGGCCCCAATTGAAGTACTACATGCAGTTGTGGTCACGACATTACAAAAAAGATGTAGACGCTTTGGAAATGGTGCAGAGGAACCGAGATGTTGCCTGGATTGAGTGTGTTACCTGTAAAAGAGCAGGTTGGACAGACTGTTAAGAGGTTTTCTGTGGAGTTGTACCATTTAAGCCATGTTCTACTTTTCTATTCCTCCTCCAATAATGGAGAACCTGGTATTTTCACAGGTACTATAACCTGTCAGCCCACCCTCTTAACCAGCCTATGTCCCTCACAGATTGTGCCATTCTCACTGCTTGTCTTCCCACTTGACTTCGCAGTGTGGGCAAATTTAGCCACTGTGCTGTATATTTAGTTACTTTCTCTAAGTCACTGTTATTAATTGTAAGTGATTGAGGCCACAGCACCAATTCCTGTGGCTCCCCATCTTGCCAACCTGGAGAAGAACTATGTATAAAAATTCCCAGTATTAGATGGTCAGTCCTTCAGCAATGCTGACATATAGCTCCAGATACCATCGGCGTCTCCCTTGTGTTAAATGCCTCCTGGAAATCTAAATACATTGCATCTACTGATTCTCCAATATCTACCCTGCTCATGACATCCTCAGAGCACTCTGATAATTGAAGCAAACATTGTTTCTCTTCTGTTAAACCATGCCTTTCTGTTTTATGATTTTCTAAATATCCTCCTAACACGTATTCAGTGACCATTTCTCCATTTTAAGTTCACAGCAGGGTAAATCCCTGGGTTCAGGTGGCTCTGGTGTTGTGATTGTTAGCTAGCTGCTGGAGGTTTTTATACAATGGAGCTAGGAGATATTCACTAGGGCTGGCACTTCCAGTAAAGACAACAACAGTATTAGCATGTCAGGTTAAAACCCTTACGTTTCTAGTTAGTGATCAAACTAGATTCACTTGCATAGAAGACATGAAAGGGCAGGTGTCCTTTTATTCATTTCTCAAGATAGGTCCATCTTCATGCCTAGAGAAGGTGGTGGCGAACTGCCTGCCCAACTCTCTGCAGTCCATCCCATGAAGGTACACCCTCAAGGCTATCAGGCAGAGAGTTCTAGGATTTGCACCAGAAATGGTGAGATACTGTAATTCCATGAGGGGAAATTCCATCCATTCCCATGCACCTGAAGACTCTGTTCTGCTTAGTGGTCATGGGTGCAGGGTTGGGAGGTGCTTTCAGAGTAGCCTGGGTGAGTAACTGCATGTATATTTCTAAATGGTACACACAGTGCACCAAAGGTGGAGGGAATGAATGTTCTGAGCACTAAGTGGGTTACAAGTCAACAGAAACAAGTGATACTGGAATCTGAAGCGACAAACGATCTGCTGGAGGAACTCAGCAGACCAAGCAGCATCTGTTGAGGGATAAAGGATCGTCAATGCATCTTGTTGGAAGCCTGCATCAGGGCAGAGAGCTGCTTTGTCTTGGATGCTGCTGAGCTTCCTGAGTGCAGATGGAGCTGCACTCATCCAGCAGACGGACAACATTCCATCACACTTAATCTGTGCTCCTTAGACTGGAGGAAAGCTTTGGCATGATTCACTTGCCACACGGTAGACAGTGTAGGGCCTATTCTTGCAGTCACACCACACAAGCAGTCCAGCTAAGTTTCTAATCCACTGATGACTATCCCAAATATTAATGGTGGGAGTACAGGAGACAGCATATGCTGGAATCTGGAGCAACAACCATTTTTCTGGAGGAACTCAGTGGGTTGAGCAGCATCTATAGAAAGAAAGAAATTGTTGACCTCTCAGTATGTTTGGCAACATCTCCATCATTGTGCTGATCATTAAGAGTAGACTGATTGGGTTGTCGATGGTTAGATTTGAGTTGCCCTGCGTGAGGATAAGTCAGCGCACTTTTCCACATTGTCGGGTAGTTACCAGTGTTGTAGTCAGCACCAAACAGCTTAGCTGGACCTGCAGTCATGTCTTTAAAGTTACATCTAAGATATTGGCTGGTCCTTTGGTCCTTTGCTGGAGAACCAGGAGAGTGATTGATAAAAGTACTGTTGGAGCTATGTGAGAGCTATTGGTAAAGGTGTGGATGAGGGAGAAATAAATCAACTGTTGGATGAACTTAGTGGGTCAGTCAGCATCCATTAGCAGGGATCCCCACTACCTGGGTCATGCTTTCTTCTCACCGCTGCCATCAGGAGGAAGGTACCGAAGCCTCAGGAACACACACCACCGGGTTCAGGAACAGTTATTACCCCACATACATTAGGCTCTTCAACTAGCTCCCACAATCTATGGACTCTTCATCGCATGTTCTCAATATGCATGGCTTATTTATTTATTTATTTTCTTTCCCTTTTGTTTGCTGTTGTATAGTTTGATATCTTTTGCACACTGGTTGTTGTGGTTTTTCATAGTTATTGTACTTATTAAGTGTGCCTACAAAAAATTGAATCTCAGTGTTGTGTATGCTGACATATACAGTATTGTGCAAAAATCTTAGATGGAATCTTACAAAAAAAATCCTGTAAAGCAAAGATACTTTCAAAAATAATGAAATGAAAAGATTTTTAAATATGAGAAAATTTACTATAAAGAGCAGTAAACAGTAAAAAAAGATAAATCCAGTCAATATTTGGTGTGACCACCCTTTGCTTTTAAAACTGCATCAATCCTTTTATAAAACCGTTGCGCAGTTTTATAAGAAAACAGGCTGGTAGGTTGTTCTAACCACCTTGAAGAATTTGCCACACTTCCAACTTTGACTCTCTCGCTTACTTCTGACTGTCCAGGTAATCTCAGATAGCCTTGATGATGTTGATATCAGAGCTCCGTGGAGCCAATACCATCTGAAAACATGTATTTAAAAAAATGTAGGGTGCCTAAGATTTTTACACAGTACTGTATGTACTTTGATAATAAATTTGCTTTGAACCTTGATCTTTGAACTTGGTTCATCCTCCGCATATTTCACACTGCCACCCAGCTTTGTGTCATCTGCAAATTTGCTAATGTTACTTTTAATCCCTTCATCTAAATCGTTAACGTATATTGTAAATAGCTGCGGTCCCAGCACCGAGCCTTGCGGTACCTCACTAGTCACCGCCTGCCATTCTGAAAGGGTGGAGGGAATGAATGTTCGGAGCACTAAGTGGGTTACAAGTCAACAGAAACAAGTGATACTGGAATCTGGAGCGAGAAACAATCTGCTGGAGGAACTCAGTTCATCCTAGGATGAACACTTTGTGATCAAGGGTGGAGTCACACTGGCCTGCTTGCCCACAATCGATGACCTCTCCACCGCCCCTCACTCTCTCCACACAGACAACTCACATGTGATCAAAATCAATCCCGTCCGTTATTAAACAGCTTCCCAGTACTCTCCAGGAAATGTGCACTCAAGCAAGATGTGACTACGCAGTGCGAGTCCCTGCTTTAAGAAACCCTGGAAGGAAGCAGTCAATTAGTGTGAAGCAGAATAAGCATTTATCTGCGGTCTTGGCAGTTTTCTGTTATTAACTTGTTGTTTTGGTCTGCAGTGTTTTTCTTTTCCTGGCTGGTTAATTTGGGTTTTTGAGGGCATCTGCCAGAATTGTTAGCTGAATAAGCCCCAGGTATCCTGAACCATAATGTTACCACATCCCCAAGGACTGAATCTGCTCTAATGAATCGGATTCTAATTGCTCAAGGAGGGAATTTCCAGCTTTTGATAAAATCTGTAATGGGTAGGACACAGATACCTCTCCCCAGTGTCAACTAGTAGAGTCTAGTTAGAACTCCCTAGTACTCCTGGCATTAATGTTGGGTGAGAAAATACTTCCTCTTAGGTGTTGGTGTTCTGGTAACTGTATGATGGGGGTAAACAAGAAACAAAGAAACATAAGATTCCACTTAGTATTTTATTCCACTCAAATGTAGGCGCAAATAGCTGTGGATTTGCAAAATGAATTTAAAGAGAAGCTCTGTATTTTCACCTCATGGAGTCTGGCTGCAGACTGCTCCTGCTGATCACAGCGGAATACAAGACCAGCTTGTTTATTTGTATAAGTTATGAACGTATTATTTATGACACCAATTTGTTTTGCAAGTACCTTTTCTAGTGTGCTTCTCAGAAGGAAATGTGATCATAAAACTGCTTCACAGTAACTAAATATATTTGAATAATTCCTGGCTGTGAGTAGCTCAACTGTAATTCGAGTCTGCAGTGCTGTCGAAGCAAATTTTAAATTTTAAAAAAAACCTCTTGCAGTGGTTTGTTGCTTTGTGAACTAGAGTGTATTATGCCATGTGCAGTCGGCCCTCCTAATCCACGAGTTCCGCATGCGCGAATTCAACCAACCGCGAATCGAGAAAACCCAGAAGTGCTCTTCCAGCACTTGCTGTCCGAGCATGTACAGACTTTTTTCTTGTCATTATTCCCTAAACAACGCAGTATAATAACTATTTTACATAGCATTTACATTGTATTTGGTATTATAAGTAATCTGGAGATGGGGTTGATGTGAAGGATCAAAACCCCAAAACCCAATAATTAAACCACTGCGTTGCTTAGTAATAATTGTAGCTTTAATCGGGCAGGGCCTTTCTCATTTTATCCTTTAAAATTGTTCCGATCATTAGACTGTAGCCTAACGCTTTTCCAATGACCTATGGCATTTCACCTCTTTCTGATCGCTTTATTATTTCCACTTAATTTTAAATCGTGGTCGTGATTATTTTCGTAAACAGAAACACTGTGGATTCAGAGCTCCGCCGCCGAGTCCTAATGCCCACCGCACTGAGACAGGTTAAGTAAGGTCCGGGATTCCGCTGGGTCCCAAGGTCCACCGCATTGAGACAGGTTGAATAAGGGACTTGAGCATCTGCATTTTTTGGTATCCACAAGGGGTCCCGGAACCAATCCCTCGCGGATGAGGAGGGCCAACGTACAGTGTACACTGAACGTTGTAAGGACCCATCAGGAAACCACAGCTGGTATTTGATGCGAAGATGCCATTAAGTGGTTTGGCACAGCCAAGAAGGGCCAAAAGGCCTGTTTCTGTGCTGTAGTTTCTATGGTTTCCATGGTAAACTGGAAAGAGTGCAGAGGTTTACGAGGGTGTTGCCAGGACTTGAAGGACTAGGTTGAAAGGAGAGGTTGAGCAGGCTAGGATTTTATTCCTAAGAGTGGAGAGACTGAGGGGTGATCTTACAGAGCTGTACAAAATCATAAGGGGCATAGATAAAGTGAATGCACACAGTCTTTTCCCAGGATGGGGAATTCAAGAAGGTGAGTTAGGAAAGATGTAATAGGAAGGGCAATGTTTTTTTTTTACAGAGGTTACTGTGTTTATGGAATGAGCTGCCAGAGGAAGTGATTGAGGCATGTGCATTAACAACATTTATAATACATTTGGACAGAGAGCTCTTTTTGTACAAATGATGTAGTTTAAAGTGCTTTATAATAATATAAATTTCAAACATAAAAATAAAAGATACAGTGAGGTTAGTTAAAAACAAGGTTTAGTAAATAGGTTTTGAGCTGGCATTTAAGTGTCAACTATTTCCTTTTAAGTTTTAAGCACTGAGTTCCAGAGGTTAGGTGCATAGTTCAGAAAAGCTGAGCTGCCAATTTTCTTTTGAGGGAGATTGTTTAAACTTAAAGAGACTTGTGGAGGAATACCTTAGAGCTTGGGCAGGATAAAACAAAATGAGAGCAATTTTGTGATGAAATCTAGTCCCAGACTATTCAGAGCTTTAAAAACAACTAAGAAAACTTTAAAATCAATTCTAAAAAATATAGGAAACTAATGTAGAATAGTTAGGACAGGAGTGATATGTTCCCTCATCCTAGTTTTAGTTAAAAGTCTAGCAGTGGCGTTTGGAATGAGTTGAAGTTTTTTAACAGATCACTATGGAAGGCCAGTAAAAAGTGTATTGTAGTTATCCAGTCTATTCGATATGAAGGCAGGAATTGGTTTTACAGCATCGCTATATGACAGAAACGGACACATCTTTGCAATATTTGTTAAGTGTAGAAATGCTGCTCTGGTCACTTTCTTTATTTGAAATTTAAAATTCAAATCTGAATCAAAGATAACATCCAGGTTTGTTATTTCTGATTTTACAACGGGAGCCAAGTTCCCAAGTTTATCAAGAAGTTTATCTCTGTTGACTTTGGAGGCAACCAAAAGTATTTCAGTTTATCTTCATTTACTTTTAGGAAATTATTGCTCATCCATTTGTTTATTGCAGCCGCACCAGAAGATAGAGAAGATAGGGTACTATCATTGTCAGGCTCAACAGAGATGTACAATTGTGTGTCATCTACATAAGTGTGGAAGTCAAGTTTATGTTCTCTAATGCTGTATCCGAAGGGGAGCATGCATAAGGAGAACAGTGGGGGACCAAGACAGCTTCCCCGAACAACACCAAAAGGTACATTGTATCTCCTAGAAAAATGGCCACCAAGACAGACAAAAAATTGAATAGAGTTGACTTTATCTCTTACATCCTTCACATACATGAGGAGTAAAAATCCTGATGTTACGTCTCTGTCTAAATGTGCAATGTACAATCATGGTAACTTATAATAATTTATAATAAGTAGAAGAGTCAGTGTAACATAGAAATACACTCAAATCAGCGTGAGTGTATCTTCTGTCTGAGATGTATGAGCGAAACCATTTAAGGATGCTACTTGAGAGGCCAACTCAGTTCTCAGTGTGATTTAGGAGAATGTTGTGGTCAATTGTGTCAAAGGCAGCACTTAGTAGTTCTAGGAGAATTAGAACTGAGACCCTCTTGGCCTAAGGTTGCTAACAATTTTGGTAAGGGCTGTCTCCATACTGTGGTTTGCTCTTAAACCCTGGCTGGAACTTTTCTACAAAATTGTGCTCATTCAGAATGTTGTTGTGGTACATGTATAGAAAAGATTTAGAGGGATATGGGCAAATGGGACTAGCTCAGATGAACACCTTGAATTGAGTTGACTTTATTTCTTGCATCCTTCACATACATGAGGAGTAAAGATCTTTATGTTATGTCTCCGTCTAAATTTGCAATGTGCAATCATGGTAGTTTATAATAATTTATAATAAATAGAACAGTCAAATCAGCATGAGTTCATCGGTCTGGTGGAAGAAACTGTCCTGGAGCCTGTTGGTCCTGGCTTTTATGCAGCGGTACCCTTTCCTGGATGGTAGCAGCTGATCAGCATGGATGAGTTTTGGGTTGTGTGATTATTTGTAGGTGTTATATGCAGTCAGGAGAAGGAACAGTAATCCTTCAGGACAACAAGTCTGTCATCCTTACCTATTTTGATCTATGTGTGATTCTACATCTGTCCCCAACTCCCGAATGCTCCTGACTGGCCTTGCAAACTACTCCAGCTTCTCAATGGAAGTTAGTGGAGGGCAATAAATTTTGGCCTTGCAACCAGTACTCAGATGTCCAACAATGAGTAAATCAAAAGTTGCATATGGCACTTTGAGCCTGCTCTGCCACTTAATAGCTAATCTAACATGACTGATGTAATCTGTGACCTTAATACCATTTTCCATCCAGTCACAAAGCCCATTGTTCGCCCAAAATCTATTGCCTTTGAAGATACTACGTGTGTTGGTGTCCACAGCTGACTGCAACTGAGAATCCTCATGACTCATGATCCTCTCAAAGAAGCTCTCTCCCACCTCAATCTTAAATGGACATCCCTATATACTGATGGGTAGCTCTCTATCCCGAGGCTGTGCACCCCCCCCCCCCCCCAGTTTTGGCCTCCCCTCAGTGCCTACGTTGGACCGTAAGACAAAGGAGCAGAAATAGACCATTTGGCCCCTCAATTCTACTCTGCCTTTCCTTCATGGCTGATTTATTATCCCTTTCAACCCCATTCTCCTGCCTTCTCCCCACAACCATTGACACCCTTATTAATCAAGAACCTATCAACTTCCTGCTTTAAATATACTCAATCACTTGGCCTCCACAGCTCTCCATGACAATGATTTGCCAACCTCTGGCTAAATAAATTCCTCTCCACGTCTATTATGAATGGACTTCTCTCAATTCTGAGGTTGTTCCCTCTGGTCCTATACTCACTCACTGTAAGAAACATCATCTCCAAATCCACTCTCCCTAAGCCTCTCAATACTTGATGTATTTCAATGAGAACCCCTCTCATTCTTCTAAACTCCAGCAAGTACAGGCTCAGAGCCATCATATGTTAACCCCTTCATTCCCAGAATCATTCTTGTCAACCTCAGACCCCCTCCAATACCAGCATATCTTTTCTTAGATAAGGTGCGCAAAACTGCTCACAAAACTCCCAAGTATGGTCTGACCAATGCCTGAAAAAGCCTCAGCATTACATCCTTGCTTTTATATTCTAGTCTTCTCAAAATGAAAGTTAACATTGCATTTGTCTTCTTACTACTGACACTACTTGCAGGTTAACCTGTAGGGAATCCTGCATGAAGATTCCCAAGTGGCTTTGCATATCAGATTTCTGAATTTGTTCCCTGTTTAGAAAGTAGTCTGCACTTTCATTCCTTCCACCAAAGTACCTGATCATATGTGGCAGATGGAGTACAGTGTTGGGAAATGTGTGATAATGCATTTTGGTAAAAGTACAAACTATTATTTGAACAATAGTGCAGACTATTATTTAAGTGGGAAGAAGGTTCCAACATCAGAGGTGCAGAGGGACTTAGGAGTCCTCATGCAAGACTCCCCAGATGGTTAATTTACAGGTTGAGTCTGTGGTAAAGAAGGCAAATGCAATGTTGGCATTTATTTCAAGGGGAATAGAATATAAAAACAAGGAGCTAATGATAAGGCTTTATAAGACACTAATCAGGCCACACTTGGAGTATTGTCAACAGTTTTGGGGCCCGTATCTCAGAAAGGATGTGTTGTCATTGGAGAAAGTTCAGAGGAGGCTCATGAGGATGATTCCAGGAATGAAAGGCTTAACATATGAGGAGTGTTTGGCAGCTTTGAACCTGTACTCACTGGAATGTCGAAGAATGTGGGGGATCTCATTAAAACCTACTGAATATTGAAAGAACTAGCTAAGGTGGATGTGGAGAGATTATTTCGTCTGGTGGGGGTATCCAGAACTAGACGGCACAGCCTCAAAATTGAGGGGCAACCCTTTAGAACAGAGGTAAGGAGGAATTTTTTTAGCCAGAGAGTAGTTAATCTGTAGCATGCTCTGCCACAGAATATGGTGGAGGCTAAGTCCATGGGTATATTTAAGGCGGATGTTGATTGTTTCCTGATCTGTCATTCCTGGAATCATCAGTGAATCAGAATCAGGTTTATTATCACAGGCAACACACACAGCAGACCAGGCAGCATCTATGGAAAAGAGTAAGCATTGACATTTCGGGTCAAGACCCTTCACCAGGATTGGAAAACACGATGATAAGTTAGAGCAAGAAGGTGGGGGAAGGAAGAAATACAAGGTGGTAGGTGACAGGTGGAACCAGTCATCCAAACATGAACCAATCCTCATAGAGGTATCAGAAGTAGAGAGAGCGAGCAATTTCAAGTTCCTGGGTGTCAAGATCTCTGAGGATCTAACCTGGTCCCAACATATTGACGCAGCTTTTAAGAAAGCAAGACAGTAGCTATATTTCATTAGGAGTTTGTGGGGAGTTGGTTTGTCACCGGAAATGCTCAGAAACTTCTGTAGATGTACCATGCAGAATACTGTGACAGGTTGCATCACTGTCTGGTATGGTGGGGTGGGGGGGACAGGTTACTACACACAACTGAAAGAAGCGACAGAAACTTGTAAAATTAGTCAGCTCCGTCTCGGGTACGAGCCTGTGTAGTATCCAAGACATTTTCATGGAATGGTGCCTCAGGAAGGCGACTTCCATTATTAAGGACTTCTGTCACCCAGGCATGAAAGCCCGGAAGGACATACTCAGCGATTCAGGAACAGCTTCTTCCCCTCTGCTATCTGATTCCTAAATAGATGCTGAACCCATGAACACTACCTCACATTTTTAAAAATATTTATATTATTTCTGTTTTGCACTATTTTAATCCATTTAATATCCATATGTACTTACTGTAATTGATCTACTTATTTATTTTTTTTCTTTTTCTACATTACCATGTACTGCTGCTAAGTTAATAAATTTCAGGACACATGCCGGTGACGAATAGCCTGATTCTGATTCTGGTATTTATACAGCAGTAACGTGCAACTTGACTTATGTGGGGATTTGGTGAGATTGCATCTGGAATACTGTGCACATTATTTGTCTCTTTAATTAAGGAAGGATGATAAAAGTTCAGTGAATGTTTAATAGACTAAAACCTGCAACAGTCAGATGGTTTAATGAGGAAAGGTTCAATCGGCTTGTCTGCTGGAGTTTAGAAAAGTGAGCAGGGATTGTGGAAAATAAAATGTTGAAGGATCTTTGTGGGATGGAAGACGAGCATAAGTTGCTGCAGTTTCCTCCCACATTCCAAAGACATCTGGGTTAGTAGGTTAATTGGTCATATGGGTGTAATTGGGCGGCACAGGCTCACTGGGCCGGAAGGGCCTGTTTCTGTGCTGAATCTCTAAATAAACTAAAAATAAAAGAAAAACCTTGCCCCACACATCTCTTTCAACTTTAAAACAATGATGCATGTCCTCTAGTGCCAGACATTTCAACCCTGGGAAATAAAAGATACCGGAAGTCTAGTCTATCTCTGCCTCTCATAAGCTCTCTATGCCTGTCCCTGTCAGGTCTGTATGTAATGGGTCACCTCAAAAGTAAAGCCAGGAAGCAAAACCACGTTGTTCTGAGGAGCAGCCATCCTTGCACATAGTTTAATAGGCCAACTGGAGACTCAGACTCCCCACTCAGTAAGCCCAAGTTTACCCCCTTTCCTTCGCCCTACCCATGTATTCACGCATCTATCATCCTGACTTCTTGATCCAACCCACCCCAGTTATCCTGAATTAATCAGAGTGGGACAGGGCCTTGAAAAAGTTACATCGGGCCAGTCAGTGGTGACTATTCCATCATTTATCTTGTCTCGAAATATAGTTTGGTAACAGACCTGTGCCATCCAATTAGACCTATGTAACTAATCAACCTAATACCCCGTATGTCTTTGGAAACCGGAGTACCTAGAGGAAACCCACACAGTCAGGGGGAGAACATACAGACTCCTGACAGCCAGCGGCAGAATGGAGCCCAGGTTGCTGGCACTGTAATAGATTTATGCTCACCACTACACTACCGTGCCACTCGTACCTCGGCTCTACCAAGTTATGCCTGCATCCTTCTTCCACTGCTACTGGAGTCACAGCCTGATACTGAACAGCGTGGAGAACCCTCCACAGTTTTAGTCCCATTACTGAATAACAGATTTAGTAACCTTGGAGATCATCCATAGGAGATTTAGCAGGCTAATTCCTGGGAAGAGAGAATGGTCCTAATAAGAGAAGCTAGGCAGTTTCGGTCTGTATCGCTTGGAGTTCAGGTGAATGAGAACTGACTTTGTTCAAATAGAATAAGACCCAAAGGAGGCCTGTCAGGGTAAATGTTGAGATGTTTTCACTAGTGGGTGAGTCACCAAAAAAAGAGACATAGTTTCCAGATAAGGGGCTAGTCATTTAAAACATAGGTACTTAGAAATCTTTTCTGTTTGCAATAGTCAGTGCAAGAGAAGTGGAGGCCAGATCATTGGACATGCTTAAGATGGAGACAGTGGGCTTCACATTAGGTAGCAGATAGCATGACACTGTTACGAGAGAGCATATTTTTAAGGTGCTTGGAAGTAGGTACAGAGGAGATGTATGGGGTAAGGTTTTTACGCTGAGAGTGGTGAGTGCGTCGAATGGGCTGCCGGTGGCGGTGGAGGTGGAAACAATAGGGCCTTTGAAGAGACTCCCAGATGGATACATGGAGCTTAGAAAAATAGAGGGCTCTGGGTAAGCCTAGGTAGTTCTAAGGTAAGGACATGTTCGGCACAGCTTTGTGGGCTGAAGGGCCCGTATTGTGCTGTAGGTTTTCTGTGTTCCTATCTCAGAGCATTCCGGAGTTTGGAGTTGATTCCAGCGCCGTTCTGTAAGGAGTCTCTGTAGGTCCTCACCGTGAAATGCGTGCGTTTTCTCTGGGTCCCCCCGTTTCCTCCCACAGTCCAAAGACGTGCCTTAATTGATCATTGTAAATTTGTATGGTGACCAGGTGAGGGTTAATCGGGTTTGTCGGGGGTTGCTGGGGCGGCCTGGCTGGAAGGGCCAGAAGGGTCTGCTCTGGGCTTTATCACTAAATGAATAAATATTTGAAAAATCATGAAATGCAGGGCTATGGCAAACTGGTTTTGGCTTATTGTTGTCACATGTACTGAGATCCTTTTGTTTTGCATGCCATCTGGATAGATTATTCCATATATTGATGTAGTAGGAAGAAAACAGAATGTAGAATGTAGTGTGGTTACCATTGCAAGTGACACCGAAGAGCAGATGAGGCCAGTATAGATCAGCCGTGGCAACACTGAATGGCTGAGCAGGCTTGAAGGGCCTGGTGGCTTACTCCTGCTCCTGTTTTCTTGTGCACTTGTGTTGAACGCTCTTTGAGGGGTTATGTTGTCTGCAGATCTGCTGTTGGTTGACCTGTGCTCTCTACTGCAAAGGGCCTAATGTATAAGCAAATTACTGCTAATGAAGGATCTTCAGGAGGGTGATACACACTTTGATAGTTTTGATTAATTATAAGAAACAATTATACCGCATCTTTAGTACTGGCACTTGAATGCAAAGCGCTCAGTGTTAAAACGTGTACAGCCCTGTGCTCGTAAACCACATCTTTGACCCTAATATCCAGGTATGGAAGGGGCCCTCTTGGGTCTTTGCAACCGTATGTTTGAACTCGGTGTGTTTTTCTGTTTTGATTTTGTTTGAGCTAAGTTTGAGCTGCAGGGGAGTCAGAACAAACAAATGTCATTGTCAGCAAACACAGAGACTGCTTGCTCTGTTCCCGGGTGTGCTTTCCCAAGTGAATCTTCTCCACTTCTCACTCCCGGAAGATTTTCTTCTGTTTGTGTGTGCCAGAATGTCCAAAAAAAACACAAGTCACCACTTATAAATAGAGCTCCTCTTGATATGGAGGAGTGGATTGTGGGCAGATACTGTTCATATCTAAACAACTTTTGAAACCAAATCTTAGAGAACAGGTCAAGACAATGTAATCATCTCAAGACTTGAAGTGAGCCCAGTGATGAATTGTATAATAATTAGTTTGGATCCTTTCCATAAGCTTTTATAAGAATTGTGTTAATCTTGAGCTAGAGTACAATTCTGAACACGTGACACTTATAAGTGACCACCCCACCAGCCTCTGGGTCCAACATATTATTCTCCGTAACTTCCGCCACCTCCAACGGGATCCCACCACTAAACACATCTTTCCCTCTTCCCCCACCCCGCTTTCCGCAGGGATCGCTCCCTACGCGACTCCCTTGTCCATTCGTCCCCCCCATCCCTCCCCACCGATCTCCCTCCTGGCACTTATCCTTGTAAGCGGAACAAGCGCTACACATGCCCTTATGCTTCCTCCCTTACCACCATTCAGGGCCCCAAACAGTCCTTCCAGGTGAGGCGACACTTCACCTGTGAGTCGGCTGGGGTGATATACTGCGTCCGGTGCTCCCAATGTGGCCTTCTATATATTGGCGAGACCCGACGCAGACTGGGAGATTGTTTTGCTGAACACCTACGCTCTGTCCGCCAGAGAAAGCAGGATCTCCCAGAGGCCACTCATTTTAATTCCACATCCCATTCCCATTCTGACATGTCTATCCACGGCCTCCTCTACTGTAAAGATGAAGCCACACTCAGGTTGGAGGAAAAACACCTTATATTCCATCTGGGTAGCTTCCAACTTGATGGCATGAACATTGTCTTCTCAAACTTCCACTAATGCCCCACATCCCCCTCATACCCCATCCGTTATTTATATACCTACATTCTTTTTCTCTCTCTGTCCCTCTGACTATACCCCTTGCCCATCCTCTGGGTGTTTCCCCCCTCCCCCTTGTCTTTCTCCCTGGTCCTTCTGTCCCATGATCCTCTCATATCCCTTTTGCCAATCACCTGTCCAGCTCTTGGCTCCATCTCTCCCCCTCCTGTCTTCTCCTATCATTTTGGATCTCCCCCCCTCCCCCTCCCACTTTCAAATGTCTTAATAGCTCTTCTTTCAGTTAGTCCTGACGAAGGGTCTTGGCCCAAAACATCGACTGTTCCTCTTCCTAGAGATGCTGCCTGGCCTGCTGTGTTCACCAGCAACTTTGATGTTCGTGTTCGCCACGATGCGGAACTTTTCTTTCTCCGTCTCCGAGCCTACTACTTCGGCAAGGACTCTTCCACCCCCACCGATGACCCCTTCTCCCGTCTTCAACCCTCCTCTTCTTCATGGACACCCCGTTCTGATCTTCTGCCTGCTCCGGATCTCTTTATCGCTAATTGCTGACGGGACATCAACCGTCTCGACTTCACCGCACCTTGTCCCCATTCCAACCTCACTCCTTCCGAATGCTGTGCTCTCCACTCCCTCCACACTAATCCTAACCTTATTATTAAACCCGCCGATAAGGGGGGTGCTGTTGTAGTCTGGCGTACTGACCTCTACCTTGCCGAGGCACAGCGACAACTCGCGGATACCTCCTCTTATTTACCCCTCGATCGTGACCCCACTAAGGAGCACCAGGCCATTGTGTCCCACACCATCACCAACTTTATCCGCTCAGGGGATCTCCCATCCACTGCTACCAACCTTATAGTTCCCATATCCCGCACTTCCCGTTTCTACCTCCTACCCAAGATCCACAAACCTGCCTGTCCTGGCCGACCTATTGTCTCAGCTTGCTTCTGCCCCACCGAACTCATTTCTGCATACCTCAACACTGTTTTATCACCCCTTGTTCAATCCCTTCCGACCTATGTTCGTGACACTTCTCACGCTCTTAAACTTTTCGATGATTTTAAGTTCCCTGGCCCTCACCGCTTTATTTTCACCATGGATGTCCAGTCCTTATATACTTCCATCCCCCATCAGGAAGGTCTCAAAGCTCTACGCTTCTTTTTGGATTCCAGACCTAATCAGTTCCCCTCTACCACCACTCTGCTCCGTCTAGCGGAATTAGTCCCTACTCTTAATAATTTCTCCTTTGGCTCCTCCCACTTCCTCCAAACTAAAGGTGTAGCTATGGGCACCCGTATGGGTCCTAGCTATGCCTGCCTTTTTGTTGGGTTTGTGGAACAATCTATGTTCCGTGCCTATTCTGGTATCTGTCCCCCACTTTTCCTTCGCTACATCGACGACTGCATTGGCGCTGCTTCCTGCACGCATGCAGAACTCGTTGACTTTATTAATTTTGCCTCCAACTTTCACCCTGCCCTCAAGTTTACCTGGTCCATTTCTGACACCTCCCTCCCCTTTCTAGATCTTTCTGTCTCTGTCTCTGGAGACAGCTTATCCACTGATGTCTACTATAAGCCTACTGACTCTCACAGCTATCTGGACTATTCCTCTTCTCACCCTGTCTCTTGCAAAAATGCCATCCCCTTCTCGCAATTCCTCCGTCTCCACCGCATCTGCTCTCAGGATGAGGCTTTTCATTCTAGGACGACGGAGATGTCTTCATTTTTTAAAGAAAGGGGCTTCCCTTCCTCCACTATCAACTCTGCTCTTAAACGCATCTCCCCCATTTCACGTACATCTGCTCTCACTCCATCCTCCCGCCACCCCACTAGGAATAGGGTTCCCCTGGTCCTCACCTACCACCCCACCAGCCTCTGGGTCCAACATATTATTCTCCGTAACTTCCGCCACCTCCAACGGGATCCCACCACTAAGCACATCTTTCCCTCCCCCCCTCTCTCTGCATTCCGCAGGGATCGCTCCCTACCCAACTCCCTTGTCCATTCGTCCCCCCCATCCCTCCCCTCTGATCTCCCTCCTGGCACTTATCCGTGTAAGCGGAACAAGTGCTACACATGCCCTTACACTTCCTCCCTTACCACCATTCAGGGCCCCAAACAGTCCTTCCAGGTGAGGCAACACTTCACCTGTGAGTCGACTGGGGTGATATACTGCGTCCAGTGCTCCCGATGTGGCCTTTTATATATTGGCGAGACCCGACGCAGACTGGGAGACCGCTTTGCTGAACATCTACGCTCTGTCCGCCAGAGAAAGCAGGATCTCCCAGTGGCCACACATTTTAATTCCACATCCCATTCCCATTCTGACATGTCTATCCACGGCCTCCTCTACTGTAAAGATGAAGCCACACTCAGGTTGGAGGAACAACACCTTATATTCCGTCTGGGTAGCCTCCAACCTGATGGCATGAACATCGACTTCTCTAACTTCCGCTAGGCCCCACCTCCCCCTCGTACCCCATCTGTTACTTATTTTTATGCACACATTCTTTCTCTCACTCTCCTTTTTCTCCCTCTGTCCCTCTGAATATACCTCTTGCCCATCCTCTGGGTCCCCCCCCTTGTCTTTCTTCCCGGACCTCCTGTCCCATGATCCTCTCGTATCCCCTTTTGCCTATCACCCGTCCAGCTCTTGGCTTCATCCCTCCCCCTCCTGTCTTCTCCTATCATTTTGGATCTCCCCCTCCCCCTCCAACTTTCTAATCCCTTACTCACTCTTCCTTCAGTTAGTCCTGACGAAGGGTGTCGGCCTGAAACGTCGACTGCACGTCTTCCTAGAGATGCTGCCTGGCCTGCTGCATTCACCGGCAACTTTGATGTGTGTTGCTTGACACTTATCTTGAACCTTTTATTGAGTACTGAGTGGTGAATTGCTGGATTTCTCACCCCCAAAGGTTGTAGAGACTAAGTAATTGGAAAAAGTTAAGTAAGAGCAGAAATGTTTTAAAAATTAAGGAATTGAGGACTATGAGTAACTAGGATAGAGCAGGGGTGAGGCCTGGTGTTTGTAGGAAAGATTCATTAGGATGTTTCTGGGACAAGGTTGAGCGCGGGGGGCCGGAGAGTGATCGGGGGTTCACCTGTAAGGGGAGGCTGGATAGACTGATGTATTGTTCTCTGGAGTGCAGGAGTCTGAAGGTTGGCCTTACAGTGGTATATAATATCACAAGGGCTGTAGATGAAGATTATGGTCACTGTTTATTCCACAGGGTAGGGCAGGGTGGTACGGTAGTGTAGCAGATAGTGGAATCGCTTTACCGTACCGGCAATCACCGATCAGGGTGAGGAGTCTGTAATCAAGGTGTCCGTAAGGAGTTTGTACGTTCTTCCCGTAACCACCCTCCAAATGTTCCAGTCTCCTCCCACGTTCTCTAGCAGACCATGCTGGACTATTGCGTACAATTCTGGTCAGCACACCACTGGAAAATGCAATGGCAGTAGAGAGGGCTCCCTTGTTTTTATGGTTATGAGAACAAACTGGTTGGGTGGGAATATTTCTTTCAAAACAGAAGAGAGTGGGGTGAAATTATGGAAGGTAACTTAGGATGAATTGAAAAAGGGTCATAAGTTTGAATTGGTTTGATTGGAGGATTTGAGAAGGTATAGGAAAGGTGTGGGGGTGGGTGAAAAATAATAACTGAAGTGGTGTAGGTCAGAAGCTCATTACCTAGAATGTGGGTGGAAACACAAGCACTCACCATAGCCTGAAATTACCTGGGTGAACACTTGAAGAACCATAACCTGCAAGGCTATGGACCAAGAGCTGGGGGTTGGGTCTAGCTCAAAGTGTGCTTTTGGCCAGCATGAGAGTGAGGACAGAATGGGCTCCTTGGGTGTTATGAACTTCTACCTTTTCTGTACATTGGTATTTTATTCCACTGTAGTCCAAGGATCCATCATTCTCAGAGTGAATGGTGTTCGGTGCAGACTTTGCGGACTTTGTGTATCATTGGGAAGAATGATAGTGGTGAGGCCATAGGTTATTTTGCGTGGGATATTATTAAACCATGGAGCAAGCCCAAAAGGCCATAAGAACTACTGCTGCTTTGAACAAACAATGCACTCAACCCAAGTATGTGCATTTTTTGTTCTAAATCATTTAATTAAATTAATTTTCCCAGCACTTTAATAAAACCAACAGTAGGAAAGACATCTGCTCCCTCATACCCTGTCTGTATGGCTAAGTCTTGGAAGCATCTCTCCCATAATTTATTAACCTCTGTTTCTCCCCTCTGCATTTTAAAGCCTAACTTTTTGACCAATCATCTCACCCAGCATTTCCAAAAGAACACAGTAGAGTCAGAGTAATTAACTACTTGGAAGGTTGCGTCGGATAATTTTTTTGTATTACTGGGGAAACCAAGAATTAGTGCTAAGTGACAGCAGATTGAATTCTCATCTTAGACCAGATTAACAGGTCTTAACCACATGTCTTTTTCTCAGTTTAGGCATTCTTGGGTTGGGGCAGGTCAGGAGAGGCAATGTTGGCTTGGTTCCCAATCCCAGATAGTGACTCAGGGATTGTAATTGGAGACTGTATTAGACTCAGCTAATGTCTCCCAGATTTATAAAGATTGTCAATTCTCATAGAAAGCAAGAATCCCTGAAAGCCATTGCACAAACAGGAGAAGAAGAGACTAATTTGATAATTAGTTTAGCTGAAACTTCACTAACTGTGTGTTGTACTAAAGGTGTTGCACTTTGGGAGACCAACTGTAAAGGGCAAGTACAATTAATGGCAAGACGCTTAACAGCATTGATGTATGGAGCAATACTGTGGTCCAAGTCCATAGCTCCCTGAAAGAGAGCACACAAGGTAATAGGGTGGTAAAAAAGCCATAAAGCATGCTTGCTTTTAACGATTCAGATATGGAGATAGAGTAAGGAGTCAGGAAATTAGATTTCAACTTTGTAAAAACTCTGGTTAGACCACATCAGGAGCATTGCATTCAGTTCTAGTTGACCCATTATAGAAAGGATGTAGAGGCAATGGAAGGATTCAGAAGAAATTTACCAGGATAGTGCTGGATTAGAGATTATGTTCTATAAAGGGGGATATAAAGAGATAGCAGATAAACTGGAATCTTTTCCCCCTAGAGCAGCAGAGGATGAGGGGAGACCTAATGGGGTCAAAGTGTCAAATACTAAAAGGTTTGCATTTAAGGTGAGCAGGAGTTGTTCAGCGGAGAACTGTGAGGCAAGTTTTTCATACAGCAGTGGGTGCCTGGAATATGCTGCCATGGGTGGTAGTAGAGGCAAATATGATAGAGATTCATATTCAGCTTTATTATTCACATGTACATTGAACCGTACGGTGAAGTACGTCGTTTGTGTTAACAACCAACACACACAAGAATGTGCTGGGGGCAGCCAACTAGTTCGCCGCACATTCTTGCTCCACTTCAGGACTTGCGTGGACTTTGGACCCCAGTTACTTGGAGACCACCCATACTTGGGACTTGCTGCTCGTACAGACCTCTGACTCAGGACCAGCACTCACCAATCTTGGGAACAATGGTGTCCTCAGCACCTGCTGGTCAAACCGCAAGATCACTCACATTTGTCCATGGAGTGCTTTGACTTGAACTTGAATTCAAAGGTTCATTTGTTATCTAAGTATGTATGCAGTATACAACACTGAGATTTGTCTTCTCCAGATGGCCGTGAAACTAAGGAAGAACATGAAAGTCAATCTGGAGAGAAACATTAAACTCAGCCCCTCCCACATGCAAAAAAGAAAGGCATCCCAGTCATCAACCCCCAAATCCCCCACCCCACCTAAAATGGAACAAGAACATTGACCCCCAAACAACCTCCACCCTGCACAAAAAAACTTAACGCAACAGGAACATCAACCCCTCACCCCCTCCCTTCGCACAATACGGAAAAGGAACAGGTGAAATAAAACAGAATATAAAACTGTGAGTCTGAAAAAGTCCACAGTCCATAAACGCAATAGTCCAATCCATAAATGCAGACCCATGATACCATCCTCTAACATCACCGAGATTCATCATGAGAGGGACGCCACACGAGACAGAGGCCTGCCTGCCAGCCACAGCTATCCTCACAGTTAATAGCGTGACTGCCTGCCTTGCCTGTGAGTGGCCTGAACTCCCACTTGCCTTCTGCATTTGCTTTGATGTCTCAATCTTCCTCAGCACTTTAATTGGCTAAATAGAGTTGAACATCAGCTCATGTCCTGTCTCTAAGTTTCTTTCACATCGAGGCTATCTGAGTACAATGCTCACTTCCCAGAGTCTTCTCAGAGACAGCAAAGTGCTGGATCACTCACTCAATCTCCAAACCATAAATCGCAGTCTCTAACAATTCCAGAAACACATTTAAGGTGAACAACAGATGTAAGAAAAGTAAAATAGACATCTTTGTGGGCTACCTAGAAGATGTTGACCAAGGGAGTGTTGTACACTGGCGCCAACCTTCCCAGACTCTTCATTTACGACCTTGACCTCTAACTATCCCCCCATCCCTGTCAATAATTCCGAACCTGACCCCTAACTCGGCACTCTATCACTAGAATCATCCCTCCAAAACCTAAAAATCAACCAAGTCTGAGCCACGACATTGACGAACATTGCAGCTTAATCCCATCTTGACTAGAAGCACTAAGCAACATCTAAGAGGTTCTTATTCACCCGAATATGCAGAGAATGGAGGGATAGGGACTTGTGTACTGACAGAGGGCATTTGAAATCATTAGTTTAATTAGTTCAGCGCAACATTGTGTGCTTGTGCAGTAGTGTTCTATGTTCTAGTGAATAATTACAGTGTTCCTTCTTGAACTTGGTGGACATTAAATATGTTTTTTTTACTGGTCTTGAAGATGTTCATTGTGGAGCAGCAGATAAAATGCCCTTAATTCACAAGTGCATTGTCCAATATTAACTTGAAGAACTTAAATAGGAGCAAGAGAAGGCTATATTACCCCTTGACCATGACTTACCATTCAGTTAGATTATGACTGTGCTGACCTTGGCCTGACCTTCATAACTCTTGGCCCAACTCCTAGTCCAAAATCCTATCCAACACAATCTTGAAAGTAGTTAATTACTGTGGCTCCACAGTGCTCTGTTGGAAACATTTGTATGATGATTGGCCAAAAAATAATTAGTTTTTAAGGATCAGTGAGGAGAAAGAGAGGGAAGAGTGTTGGCACGATGACAAAGACTTGCCTGGGGTTCAAACTGTGAGCTTGTTGATGTCTACTGAGAAGCTAAGGAGTAGGACCTCAATTCAGGTTGTGACTTGTAAAAAGCTTATTAATTTCTTACAGACAGATACTTTCCTGCTGGTGTTGTGGGTACACCCAATTCCACGTCTATTAGTGAGATAGGTAGACCAGGTGGTGCAGGGTTTGTTCGCCAGGCCTCACTGAATAGCTGAAGTAACAAAAGGCTGGGAGTTTTCAGAGCCAGAGAGGGGCAGAGCAAGAAGTAGGTGGATCAGAAAGCAATGGGGGGGAGAAAAAGAATCAGAGGAGAAATTGTATCCAGGAGCTGTCCTGATATCTGATAGATGAAAAGAATCATGAAAGATTTTTTTAAGGACTAGATTAAGGAAAAGAATGAAGTAAAACTTCAAACCAGGACAGCTCCGAGGTAGAAAAACGCTGGAAACACTTATCAAGTCAGGTAGCATCTGTGGAAGGAAATATCAAGTTAATGATTTATCTCTGTGTTCTGACAAAGGGTCTTTGACCTGAAAGATGAACTCCATTTCTTATTCCACAGAAGTCTGACCGGCTGAGTGTTTCCAACATTGTCTGCTTTTATTTCATCAGGTCATAGAGTCATAGAGCTACTCAGCATGAATGCAGGCCCAATCAGTCAATACCGACCACAGTGCCCACCAGCTAGTCCCAATTTTCCATGTTCAGCCCTTATCTCTCCAAGCCCCATCCCTCCGTATACCCATCCAGATGCTTCTCAAATGATACTATCGATACCATTGTAGCTACCTTAAATACTTCCTCTGGCAACTCATTCCTCTCACTACCCTCTACATAAAAATAAAAAGCCCTCTGGTCCCTTTAAATCTTACCCTTCTCATCCTAAACCTATTCCCCCTAGTTGTGGACTCCCCTTCTCTGAAATAAAGAACTGTTGCCATCAACGTTATCTATAAATGCTTGTACTGTAATCGGTTTTAAAGTTAGTAGTTCAACGTAATTATGAGATGCGGAACAAGCAAAATCTGGAACATAAAATAACGCACAATATTCTCAGCAAATCAAGCAGTATCAATGGAGAAGGGAAGATTGAAGTTAGCTGTTACAGGTGGACAATGTCACATCAGCACTGTTTTGATATAAATGAGTAAGGATAGGATGGGTATCTCTGATAATTGAATTCAGTGCTGCCTGCCCTACTGAGTGTTTCTAGCATTGTCTGTTCTTGTTTTGGTTTTCTGGCATTGTCAGACTCCTGCTTCATTTAAGAGATAGAGCAAGATGGTGGCTGCTGGAGAACTGAAGGTCAGCAGAGTGTTTCTGATGGGACGCAAAACCGGGCAAAGATCTCAGGTTGCAGTGAGAGCAGAGTTGCAGTCAACGCTGAACACTTATGGGTTGTCTGTCATGAATGGATCTGAAAGATGAGGGATGGAATTCCAGTTGGAATCCACGTGGAGTCATTCTCAGCCAGAGATGGAGGAAGGAGGGAAAACAACTGAAGGCCATGGCCTTCATTCTGCACTTGTGCATGTTCACATGAAGCGACATTTAGGCACGGCACAGACACTCAACAGGGTGCCAGCATTCACAGTAAGAGTTCTCACTTGGCTAACGTTCATCAGCAACTGCAGTTTGCCTCCCTGTGAATTATGCTTGGAGAGCTGAAAGACAGAGCAAGTTTATTCAAGTTGAACTTCAACTTCAAGCACAGACTGGGCAAAAGAAAAAACAAATGCACTGAATGCACAAGTCCATTGCCAATGAAAATTCTTTTGGAAGAGGTAGTGAAGTTTGTCGTCAGCTTAACTCATAGCTACATGTCTCTGAAATGAAAAGGTCACAGCAGTAAGTCCACAGGAAGATGATTAATCCTTTATACTCTGGCAACTTCTAGGAGTCAACATGAGCACAAGCAGCCTCTGTTGTGTCCACTAAGTGCCTCGTTACAGAAACATTTGTGTACTTAGACCACATATATGGTACCTCGAGATCCTGTGGTTTAGTGCATCTCTGTAATTTGAAGCAATGTTTCATATTAAAAATATCAGTAGTGTTGAGGCATTAAGCTGGGATGATGGATTTCTCTGTTATAAGATTGGAGGTTCAACAATCGGAAAGATTGTTTAGTTGGTTAATAGAGTCAGAGTTTATTAGATTGCTGACAAAAGAGACTGCAGATGCTGAAATCTGGAAAAACAATGCTACTCCCATAGATGTTGCTCAGCCTCCTGAGTTCCTGCAGCAGATTATTGTTCCATTTACTGAACTCTGCTTCTGTGCTCATGAGACATGCATTACCTACAGCAGGCACTTCTCATCACTGCAGGGTAACGTCGACTTTTTCTCCACAAAATACTCCCGATTCACTGGATGAATAAGCAAAGTGATGTCAGTGTCTCCTACCAGGCATCGTTCCCTATATTAAAGCTCTCATTGTGCACCATGGGCTCCGATAGACAGACACCATTACTGGTATAATGCTGGTATTGGTTTATAATTGCTACATGTACCAAGAAAAGCCTGCCTTGCATACCATTCATACAGATAATGTCGCTACACAATGCACTGAGCTACAACAAGGAAAAACAATAACAATGCAGAATGAAGTGTAACAGCTACAGGGAACAATGCAGATAAACAATAAAATGCATGATCATAACTAGGTAAAGTCAAGAGGCTCATACCAGATGTCTGTTCAGGAGTCTTACCAGAGTGGGTTGGAATCTGTTCTTAAGCCTGGTGTACAGGCTTATGTTCACCACCAAATATCTGACACTCAAACGAGGTATTCTGCTATGAACTCCATCACATTAAGAGATTGTCAGGATGGACAGAGAAAGGATGCAAGGATGTTCTCAAAAGGTGTGGCTCAGCATTCAGAGCCACTGCCTCATAGCACCACAAAATGGATCCAGTCCTGACCTAGCTGATGTCTGTGTAGAGTTGCAGATTCTCCCTGTGACTGTGTAGGCTTCTCCTAGGTACTCTGGTTTCCGGCCACATCCAAAAATGTCGACTGTACTTTTTTCCATAGATGCTGCCTGGCCTGCAGGGTTTTTCCAGTATTTTGTGTGGGTTACCCTTAGCCCAATTTGTCCATTCTCACCTAAGGTTGGGACATCGGAGTTCGGAGTTAAATTCCAACGTCATCTGCAGGGAGTCTTTACATCCTCCCCCTGGAAAGCGTGGGTTTTCACTGGGCCCTCCAGTTTCCTCCTACAGTTCAAAGACGTACTGGTTAGTAGGTTAATTGGTCATTGTAAATTGTCCTGTCACAAACCGGGTTACTTTGGTGCATCTCGAGTGGCTGACAGGGCCTATACCATGCTGTGCTTCCAAATATATAAATAAAACTAAGCTAGTCCCAGCTACCTATGCTTGACCCATATCCATCTAAACCTTTTCTTGTCCATGTTCGTAAAGAAATCTGGTATATCCTCATCAACGCTTGCCATTGGACCATGAAGATAAATTCCAGCGTCCTCTGCAATAAAGTTTGTATGTTTTTGCCGTACGAGCATGGGTTTCCTCCGGGTGTTTTAGTTTCCTCCCACAGTGCAAAGACGTACTGGTTAGTCATTGTAAATTGTCCTGTGATTAGGCTTGGGTTAAGTAAGTGGGTCACTGGGTAGCACGGCTCAAGGGGTGGGAAGGGCTGTTCCGTGCAGTATCTCTAAATAAATAGAGAGATTATATTTATTTATTTATTGATTGATTGATTGAAGCACCATAGAAAACAACCTGTCTCGATGCATAACAGCTTTGTATGGTAACTGCTCTGTATATGACCAGAGGAAACTGCAGAGAGTTGTGGCCACAGCTCAGGACATCATAGAAACCAGCCCCCCCCTCCGTGGACTCTGTCTGTATGACCTGCTGCCTCGGTAAAGCAACCAGCATAATCAAAGACCCCCCCCATCCACCCAGACATTCTCTCTTCTGCTTTCTCCCATTAGATAGAAGATACAGAAGCTTGAAAGCACCTATCACTTGGCTCAAGGACAGCTTCTACCCTGCTGTAGTAAAATTATTAAGTGGTTCCCTATTACAATAAAATGGACTCTGAACCCCACAATCTGCCTTGTTTTGATCTTGCACTTTATTGTTTACCTGAACTACACGTGACAATAATATACCAATGCCAATACCTGTCCAAATTGCTTTTCTTCCCATATTCCAATTAACTCCTCTTAGATTCTACCACCGGAGACAATTATCCTACCAACATACATATTGGGATATGAGAGGAAACCAGAGCATCCCGAGAAAGTCTGCAAAGGAAGAACATGCGGACTCCACACAGACAGCACAGGAGGTCTGGATTGAACCTGGATTACTGAAGCTACGAGATGCTGCTCTACTCATTGTGTCACTCTGTAGCACACAAAAATAAACTGGAGAACATCTGGGATGGCTTCGAGAACCCCTAGTCTATGAATTGGGAGCACGTGGAAATCCAGCGTAGATAGTGGAAAGAGCACTCCACCTCACCTCCCTGTAGAAAAAAAATCTGTGAGTCCCAAGGTGGCTGCATTAGCCAACATAGAACCTGGACAGCTGGACTAGAAGCAAGTCATCCTCGGTTCTGAGGGACCGCCTCAGAAGAAGGCAACATCACAGAGGTGCCCACTCCCTGGAGTCTGACGCGCAGTGGACAGAGTAAGCAGCACAAACAAGTAGTATACTGGGAAAAGTCCTGTTGCTAATTTAATCCTTTGGGAGCTGAGGTGACAATTTTTAAAGACTTTTAATGACTCATCGACCATTGCCCAGGTGTAGATGCAATGTTTACTGAAAATACCTCCTTCAGTTATGTTGATCTCCTGGCAATTTGTTATAATGAACTCCAGTAAGAAAGGGAAACAAAGTTTTATGTTGCACCATTCGGGATAAATGATCTTCCAAGGCACCTAACAGCCGACCAGATACTACATGCATGGTCATGTTTGTAATCCAGGAAAGAAGACAGCTAATTTTCAGATAGCAAGCTTCCCCAGATATGTCAATGACTAGAGAACCTTTCTGAATAGTGCCATCAAAAGAGGAGCACAGAACATGAAGCAGGTCCTTCAGCCCATATCTGTCTGAACGCTTCCTATCCTAACAGATTCCAGCCAAGACATCAAGGCTGCTTCTCCTGTTTTACTTACTTACTGCTTGTTATGCCACTGGCATTTAGGGCAGCAGTGGAGGTTGTCCATCTCTGGCAGTGTTCAGAGTTTCCCGTTGTGTTAAAAAAGCCTCAGTTTTCACTACTGTCAGTCATGCAAGTCCTGGACGGAAGTCTCAGGAATACCGTCGCAATCAGATGTAGGAGCATCCTTTATTGCTGTTTCGGTAACAGTTTTGTTTTACCGGTCAGGGTTATTAGCCCTGAGCTGAACCCCCAAACCTGGAGGACTGGTGGACCATGCTTAGTCTGTCCACTACCCTTTGACCTGTTTTCTATGAGTAACCCTACCAAGAGTCAGAGCATAAAGACCTGACTAGAGTCAATATTGTTCTCCAAATCATTGAGGCATGCAAGCCTCCAAACAAGGTTGTGGTCCATTTGGAAGTTCTCTGGGTTTGGGATCCTCTAAATCTATCTGAGGGCTCAGGCAGTGTCTTAGTTTAACTTGTTCTAGCCATGTTTGGCACTGGAGTGTTAGACTAGATTTCTGATTTAGAGACTCTGTTGTGAACTTTTGCTGTTTCTAAACTCTTGGGTGTTTAGTCTTTGTTTTAAGTGGTCAAGGCTTGCAACATCATTGAAAATGTGGATATGAGTAGCTTTCACAATGATATAACAATAGTTTTATTTTCTGTATTTAAGAATATTTTAACCAAATATTTTCTATTCCACTCAAAGACTGGGACTCTCTGTCTCCGTTGCCTTCTCCAGTCCCTCTGCACTCTTTCATTTCTGTCTTTTCAACAATCCCCAAACTTAATCATTCTTCCATTGAAGACCTTGCCTTCAGTTACTGAGCTCATAAGCATTGGCAACCCTTCCCTGGATCTCCGACTCTTCCTAAACCCACAGCTTTGGCCAGTCTCTTCAACGACCTCCCTGCAAGACTCAGTGCTGTGTGTTGCTTAGGTGCTGTCATGTGAAGCCCTTGAGTTATCTCACTCCATTAGAGGTGCTGTGTAAATGCAGACTGATGTTGTGGTTGCCAGTCCCATAATGCCCTTGTCCATTCTCTCTCAGACTTAGGGTCCGAGGCCATAGATCCCTCAAAGTTGCTGTGCAAGCTGATGGGGTAGTTAAAACGGCACCTGCTGAGTTTGCCTTTATTAGTCAGGGACTGAGTTCAAGAGCCAAGAGGTAATGTTGCAGCTCTAGAAAACTCTGGTCAGCCCACACGGAATAATAGTATCTGCCTCAAACTTTGTACATCGTTTCGGCACTCTTGCCACCAAATTTCCCTCAGGATTAATAAAGTATATCTATCTATCTATCTATTTAATAACATCTTTAACTGGCGGCAAATCATAAACACAACTGATGCTGTAGATGCTGGAATTGCTGAGTCCTGATGAAGAGTCTCAACCCTTCACTGTCCATTCCCCTCCATTGATACTGACTGACTTGCTGAGTTCCTCCAGCGGGTTGTACGGTATGTGTTGCTTAACTGGTTGCTCTCATTTGGCATATATTTCAGTATAGGTATTGGTTTATTTGTCTCATTTGTGCTGAGGTACATTGCAAAGCTCTTGTTGCATAGCATCTGCAGAGATCATGCCATATACAAGTAGATCAAGGTAGTGAAGAGGAAAGCAGTTACAAGGTGCACTGCAGGTAAACAACTGAGGTGCAAAGGTTGCAACAAGCTCTATTGGAAGATCAAGACTTCAAGAATTCATCATTAGCACACAAGTTGTTCAAACTTCTGATAATAGCAGGGTAGAAGATGTCACTGAATCTGGTGGCATGTGCTCTCTGGATTTTGTGTCTCCTGCCTGATGAGAAAGAGAAGGAAAGAGAATGATGAGTGGGAAGGGTCCTTGATTTAGACTGCACGCTCCAGATACTTTAACTTTTGCTCCCACCAATGGGCCAACCCATGGGTAACTGAGCCACACCTGGAATTTTACAGTCATACAGTGGGGAAGTAGGCCTTTTGGCCTATCATGTCTACATTGACTATCAAATATTCATCTGTACCAGCCCCATATTCCAGCACTTGGTCCGTAGCTTTCTGAGCTTTGGTGTCCAGATGCTTAAGCATTAAAAGAAGATCTGCCTCCACTCATTAACCACAGCCCTTCTGCAACCACAGACATTCTTCTTGTACTTGCCAGATACACTGGGCTCTGGGGTGTGACATCGATTGGACTTGGGTTGGGAAGTTGAAATCCAGCTGACACTTCTTCCCTAATCTCATGCCAAAATAGTTCCTTGGTCTTTCATCTGAATTCTTCTCCCAGCCTTTTTCCTAATTTAAGTGCAGCAGCACAGTGGCCTCTGGTATTAGAGCTGTTGTCTCAGAGTTTGGTGACCCAAATTCAACCCTGGTCTCCGGCACTGCCCATGTGGAGTTTGCTCATTCTCTCTGTGAGAGCATCCCAAAGATGTGCAGTTTGGTAGGTTACCCGTGCAAGTGAATGGTAGCACCAACTGCTAAATTGATGAGAAGTAAGGAGAATTTAAAAATGGGATTAGCATGAGTGTGAATGGTTGCTTGATGGTTCGTAGTTGATGGGCTGAAGAATCTGTTTTCATGCGATATGATTCCATGACAAGGTATTTGTGTCGACAAGAATGGAAGAATATCAGTCAGTAAGCTTGTTCTTTTTACTAATGTCACTAACCACACATCTGTTTAATATTACCCAACTGTTCAATCTTGATGCTGAATTTTTCATTTCGGGAAAAATTGCTATAGCATTATCGATCATCAGCTTGTCAGGAAAGCTTCTTAAACCAAAGGGCAGGAGATTGTCAAGCTTTACTAATAGGGAATGGCTATGCATTTTAACCATAATTTTGATCATTGAGACGTTCTGTAACACTAGTACAGTGAAAGGCAACTTTATTTTATGGGGTGGTAAAATATTCTGTCAAAGCACAGACATCCTTCTGGGTATCTACGGTCTGTCCTTTGTATTTGTCTAAACAAAAAGGTAGAGAAGAAGTGTGGACTGTGTTACTTTTTTATTAAAGCATTTTCTCTCTTTTGTTCTTTGTTTGAAGAATCTTCAGGCCCAGTGTGGAAAATTGTATTCCTTTGATTTTCAAATGATTTATAAAAGATAAAATTATTATTAGTCAAACACACAAATTCAGAGCTTTGTAACCATTAATGAGAGACTTCCAAAGTTCAAAGTAAATTTATTATCATATACCATCTATATAACCAGATACAACCCTGAGATTTGTTTTCATGCAGGCTTACACAGTAAATTCAAGAAACACAATAGAATCAATGAAAAATCAGGCAAACAGCCAATGTGCAAAAAAACAACAAACTATGCAAATAAGGAAAAGGATGGATAAATAAATAAATAAACAGTAAATTTCGGGAACACGAGATGAAGAGTCCTTTAAAGTGAGTCCATAGGTTATGGGAACAGTACGGTGATAGGGCAAGTGAAGTTAAAGACCCTGATGGTTTTGGGGGTGGGGGAGCGATGGTTATAGCTGTTTCTGAATCTGGTGGTGTGGGTCCTGAGACTCCTGGTACCACCTTCCTGATGGCAGCAGCGAAAAAAGAGCAAGGTCTGGGTGATTGTGGGGTGGGATGGGGCGGGGGTCTTTGATAATGGATACTGCTTTCCTGTGAAAACATTCCATTTAGATGTGCTCAATGGTGTGGAAAGCTTTATCCATGACGGACTGGGCTCTATGCACTACCTTTTGTAGGTGTTTCCATACCAAGCCTTTCCATCTTTGGGTAAAGCAGTTGCACACTCATCCAGCACGTCCAGCCACAGGACATGTGCAGAGACCTCAGTTCGGTGGGGGGGCTTGGTAACATCATGTTTAGCGTCACACTATTAGCGCCAGCGATCTGGGTTCAATTCCGCTGCTGTCTCCAATCAGTTTGTACAGTCTGTCTGTGACAGTGGGGGTTTCATCCCACATGGGTGTAATTGGGTGTTTGCAGGTTTGTAGTTACCATGCTGTATCTATAAATAAACAAATAATATTTCATTCATCAAAATAATCAAAGATCAACATCAGCTAAATAGAATCAGGTCAAATTTATAAAGCTGTGAATAATAGATTGCCATCTAAAGTATTCAGTAGGAGATTTTCTTTCTCCCAGATCACGGCAGTAGTGTGGAACATGAGAGAGCGGAGCAGGGATTGACAGCTTGGCTATTGGAACGTGCTCTAAGGTCTTGGATAGCCTGACCATTAGCTTCAGTTCCTCACTTATACCTGTTCACCTTGATCAGTGTTGATTTCCCATGATTAACCTTCAACATATTCAGAGATTCAGCATTCACTGCTTTCTGTGATAATAACAAACATTCACAACTCTCTGAGAGAAGAAAATTATAAATGGGGGACCCATTTATCCCGAGTCTGTGTCCCTTTAGTCAATAATTCCTCTACCAGAAGAAGCATCTTCTCAGTTTTTCCCCTATCAGATACTCTCAGGATCAGATGTATTAGGAGCAAGGAATGTCATTGCACCTTGGTGCAGTGCCTCAATGTACTTATGTTTTGAAATGATCTGTATGGATCAGTTCGTGTGACAATAATAAATAAATTCCAAATGTTTGACAGTAATGTAATTTGAATCTGCATCTGATTGAAATTCCAGAGAGCAAAGGAGAACAGATAAGAGACGGGAGTTAGGGGCAACCATCAGAGCAGGTTCCAGGTGCCATATAGTAGTCTCCTGCTCTCCTCTCTGTTGCTGCACACTCTTACCTAAAGGCTTGCTCCTTACTCATGAGATAACTCTTGAATCCCAAGTTCTAATCAATGGAAACTGGGGTGGAGAAGGCAGATGTGGACCATAAATACTTGGAAAACTCATTTGGATCAAATTTGCATCATCAAGCAGAACATGCGACAGCCTGAAAGCACATACCACCAGGCTCAAGGACAGTTATTCTATTGTTCTCCAGCTTTTGAATGGACCTTCTGTATGATATGAGCTCTTAACCTCACGATCTATCTTGTTATGATCTTTCACTTTGTTGTTTACCTGCACTGCATTTTTACTATAGCTTTTACACTTCGTCTGCATTGTTACTGTTTTACATTGTTCTACCTCAACGCACTGTGTAATGATTTGATCTATATAAACAGTATGCAGTGCAAACTCTTCACTGTATCTGGATACATGTAACGATAATAAACTAATACCAATGTCATTATGCAACACACATCAAAGTTGCTGGTGAACTCAGCAGGCCAGGCAGCACCTCTAGGAAGAGGTACAATCAACGTTTCAGGCCGAGACCCTTCGTCAGGACCAATGTCATTATGTTTCAGATGAAAAGATGCTTGTTTCACATTGTGCTTTTGGAACTTTGTATTTAACATAAACTTTTTTCCTATTTGCAGGAATTTTTCGATCATGCAAAAGCACTTTGGGATGACGAGGGTGTGAAGGCATGCTTTGAAAGATCAAATGAGTACCAGCTCATCGACTGTGCACAATAGTAAGTATCACTCACCACTAAAATATGGGATTGTTGCAGCATTTCTAGCTCATTCAACTTCTTCCAAAAAGAGAAGTTACTTTATCCTGAAATGGAAAATGAGACTAAACTGAATGGGATGTTACAATGTCCTCTGCTCAGTGAGAAGACACTAATATTTCTGAAATGTCAACCAGAGTTGATCTGTAAACTGGTTGAATCGAGGTAGTGCTGTGAGGCAACAAAATGGTGAAGAACCAGAAACATTTTGGTTAGATTTAGCTTGGAAGTCAGAGTTCTGTTGCTTCTGCATTTGATTGTTCAGTTCTTGGCTCAGTGGGATATCTGGAGTGGCCCAGCTCTCCGGTGGAGACAAGAGGACCATCAGGATGGTTCTGACTTAAGCGGGTTAAACTTATCAGAGTTGATGTTGAGTTAAATTTCTTCAGAGATTTCTTTGCTGTCCCTCGTAATCCACAGAGTCAACAGCTCCCCAAGTGACTGTAATTCATTGCCTGCTCTGAAATCTTATGCAATATCTTTAATCTGGGCTTTCGCACAAACTGGGGAGCACAACAGCATTGTTAGTCATGCTGTTGCCTCAGCACCAGGGAGCTGGATTCAAACCTGAATTATCTGTACGGAATTTGTACATTCTGTCTGTAACAGCATGGGTTGCCTCCATGTGCTCTGATTTCTTACATGTTGGTAGGTTATTTGGCCACTGTATGTTGTCCCTAGTGTGTAGGTAAGTGTAGAATCTGGAGGAATTGTGAAAATGTGAGGAGTAAAAGAGGATTACTGTAGGATTGGTGCCAATGATTGGTTGTTAGAGTGGAGCTGATGGGTTGAATGACTTGGTTCCTTGCTTCTTCTCTGTATGACTAAATCTAACCATCTCTTATGCTTTGAGCCAAGTTTTATGGTGAGCATCTGCAGAGAAAAATTGTTTATTTTGTCTCTCGCTCTCTTGGATGAAATTCTCAAGTGGTAAAATCCAAAGTGAGTTTGATAACTAATTCCATGGCTACCTGACATTCTTAGGGAATGTCTCACTGACTTTAAAACAAATATATGCATCGCAATGCAGATGTTATGGATCAGCTGGTTTTAATTACACCTTCAGAAATGTACTTTGACTTCATTGGTAAGACTGGAGTTTTAAATTCTCTGCTGTTTTGGTGAGGGTGGGGTTGCTTTGCATTGGGTTCTAGCAGAGGATGTGCAGTGTGACATACGTTGTGGTGTCCCAGTGTATACAGAGATCGTCCTGTGTAAACTGAGTGAGAATGACATATTGTTCTCAAGTGTGTAGGTGCTTCATTGTATGGTGCTAGTTGCAGGGTTGATTAGGCACGTTGCCACAGGAGGCCTTGGTCAGCTTTACTTTTGAGTAGGTATCTCTGGGTTTCTTATGAGTTAAGTAGTTTAAGATATTTTCTAAACTATTGGTATTATTTTGTTAACTTAATAACCAACAACTTGTTTATATGGTTGTTTATATTTGTCTACATTGTCCCCTGGATTTTTCATCTCTCTGGAACAATCCATTGTCCCCTTGGTTTTCAAGGCGGCAGCCATTATTCCAGTGCCAAAGAAGGCGACAGTTACCTGCCCAAGTGACTATTGGCTGGTAGCATCAGCATCAGCCATTATGAAATGCTTTGAGTTGCTGCTCATGGAGCACATTAAAGCCTTTCTCCCAGCTACACTGGACCCTTTCCAGTTCGCTAATCGTTCAAATTGATCCACAGATGATGCAATAGCCTCTGTCCTCTCCCACCTGGAAAATGGGGTCCATATGCCATACTGCTATTTACAGACTTCAGTTCGGCATTCAACGCTATGATACCTCAGAAACTGATGGAGAAACTGTCCTCGCTGGGTCTCAACACCTCCCTCTGCAATTGGATACTGGACTTCTTACTGGTAAGGCCACGTTCAGTCTTTGTGGGCTGCAACATCTCTAGTCCCGTCACACTGAACCCTGGAGACCCTCAAGGCTGTGTGCTCAGCCCGCTGCTGACGCACGATTGTGTCGCAGAATCCAACTCAAACCGTGTCATCAAGTTAGCGGATAACACAGCAGTGGTTGGCCTTATCAAGACCAATGACAAGATGGAGTATAGAGAGGAAGTGGAGCGGCTGGTGTGAGAAGAATAATGTAAATCTGAACATGGAGAAGACAAAGGAGATCATTGTGGACTTCAGGAAGTGGAGACAAACCATCCCTCTCTCCGAATACATATAGAGAGAATTAAATGCACCAACCCTGGGGCTTTAGATCTCGGATGACCTCACCTGGTCCCCTAATATCACCTCCCTGAGCGAGAAGTCACAGCAGCACATCCACTTTCTAAGGAGACAGAGGCAAGCAAGGCTCCAACTGCACCACCCCCTCACATCTTAATTGTATTTTATAGCAGCACCATTGAGAGCATCCTGACAAGTTGCATCTCCATCTGGTATGGGAGCAGGCGAACATTGGATCAGGAGTCCCTACAAAGGACTGTGAGAACAGCTGAGAGTATCATAGGGATCTCCCTACCATCCATTGCGGACATTTAGCAGGAGTGCATCTCCATCTGGTATGGGAGCAGGCGAACATTGGATCAGAAGTCCCTACAAAGGACTGTGAGAACAGCTGAGAGTATCATAGGGATCTCCCTACCATCCATTGCGGACATTTAGCAGGAGTGCTGCGTGAACAGAGCCTTTGTTATTATTAAGGATCCCACCCATCCATCCAGCATCCTCTTTGACTTTCTACCATCAGGTGAGAGATTATGACGAATGAAAACAAGAACGAGAAACAGTTTCTTCCCACAGGCCATTAGGCTTCTGTACTCCCTTCCGCATATTATTCAGGTAATCTGTTCCGTGCCTTACAATATTTAATATTCATGCACTTTAGTTTATTATTTATGTGTGATTCATCTGTAGATTTTATCCTTGCCTTCATAAGTTATCATATGTTACGTGCTTTTCACCCTGGTTCGAAGAAACATTGTCTCGTTTCTACATACATTATATAGTTTTATATGTACAGTGGCATGCAAAAATTTGGGCACCTGTGGTCAAAGTTTCTGTTACTGTGAATAGCTAAGCGAGTAAAAGAAGAACTGATTTCCAAAAGGCATAAGGTTAAAGATGACACATTTCTTTAATATTTTAAGCAAGAAAACTTTTTTAGTTCCATCTTTTACAGTTTCAAAATAACAAAAAAGGAAAAGGGCCTGAAGCAAAAGTTTGGGCACCCTGCATGGCAGTACTTAGTAACACCCCCTTTGGCAAGTATCACAGCTTGTAAACGCTTTCTGTAGCCAGCTAAGAGTCTTTCAATTCTTGTTTGGGGGATTTTCGCCCATTCTTCCTTGCAAAAGACTTCTAGTTCTGTGAGATTCTTGGGCCGTCTTGCATACACTGCTCTTTTGAGGTCTATCCACAGATTCTCGATGATGTTTAGGTCAGGGGACTGTGAGAGCCATGGCAAAACCTTCAGCTTGCACCTCTTGAAGTAGTCCATTGTGGATCTTGAGGTGTGTTTAGGATCATTATCCTGTTGTAGAAGCTATCCTCTTTTCGTCTTCGGCTTTTTTACAGACGGTGTGATGTTTGCTCCCAGAATTTGCTGGTATTTAATTGAATTCATTCTTCCCTCTACCAGTGAAATGTTCCCCGTGCCACCAGCTGCAACACAAGCCCAAAGTATGATCGATCCACCCCCGTGCCTGACAGTTGGAGAGGTGTTCTTTTCATGAAATTCTGCACCCTTTTTTCTCCAAACATACCTTTGCTCATTGCAGTCAAAAAGTTCTATTTTAACTTCATCAGACAAACAGGACTTGTTTCTAAAATGCATCAGGCTTGTTTAGATGTTCCTTTGAACCTTTTGAGTAGAACTTTTTGGCCTCAATGAGCAAAGGTACGTTTGGAGAAAAAAGGGTGCAGAATTTCATGAAAAGAACCCCTCTCCAACTGTTAAGCATGGGGGTGGATCGATCATGCTTTGGGCCTGTGTTGCAGCCAGTGGCATGGGGAACATTTACTGGTAGAGTGAAAAATGAATTCAATTAAATACCAGCAAATTCTGGGAGCAAACATCACACCGTCTGTAAAAAAGCTTAAGATGAAAAGAGGATGGCTTCTACAACAGGATAATGACCCTAAACACACTTCAAAATCCACAGTGGACTACCTCACGAGGCACAAGCTGAAGGTTTTGCCATGGCCCTCACAGTCCCCTGACCTGAACATCATCGAGAATCTGTGGATAGACCTCAAAAGAGCAGTGCATGCAAGATGGCCCAAGAATCTCGCAGAACTAGAAACCTTTTGCAAGGAAGACTAGGTGAAAATTCCCCCAAACAAGAATTGAAAGACTCTTAGCTGGCTACAGAAAGCGTTTATAAGCTGTGATACTTGCCAAAGGGGGTCTTACTAAGTACTGACCATGCAGGGTGCCCAAGCTTTTGCTTCAGGCCCTTTTCCTTTTTTGTTATTTTGAAACTGTAAAAGATGGAAATACAAAAGTTTTCTTGCTTAAAATATTAAAGAAATGTGTCATCTTTAACTTCATGCCTTTTGGAAATCAGTTCGTCTTTTACTCACTTAGCTATTCACAGTAACAGAAATTTTGACCGGGGTGCCCAAACTTTTGCATGCCATTGTATATAGTTAAACATCAACAAACTTCACTTGACTCGACTTGACGTTACAAAGTGCTGGCCACACTCAGCTGGTCTGTGAAGGGAGAAGGCACAATTCCTTTTAATTTTGGTAGCGCCATTATAAGGAGGATGTGGAGGCTTTGGAGGCATTGAGTTACTTTTCTTTTTTGCAACAATCTTGTGCAGACATCCCACCTCTCCCGGAAGTTCCGGGAGATTCCCACATATCGACAGTGGCTCCCTGACATCCGCAAATTATATACAATCTCTCGGAAATCGATTTTTTTGAAAGCGAGAGGGAGGGAGGGAGAGAGGGGAAGGGGGAGAGGGTGGGAGGGAGGGGGAGGAGAGAGAGAGAGTGACAGAGAGACAGAGAACATCCTGATAGGTCTACTTAGCACAAAGAGAGACTAATCAGTTTTCTCTGTGGGCGGGCTTTAAAGTCAATTTAAAGGGGATTAGAGCGGGGTTTAAATTGGAGCGAAATTCCAAAATCGTCTGCAAAGACACCTTTAAAAATGCGCTCGCAGCAAGCAAATTCTTTGGAGTTCTTTTCCTGAAACACTTCCACTTACAGGTACATCGAAGCCCATGATGGGCTGGGTTTAAGCGCAGCCGTTTTCAGAAGAAAAACTGATTTTAATAAATACCCAGCCACCACCGAGGTCTCGTCATTAGGACAGCGAACTGTTTACCTGTGCTGCGCACTTTATATGCATTTTGAATTACACTTTATTAAAGAATGTGGTAATATATTGTTTTACGTGGTGTGCGTGATATATGTATTGTGGCTACACAGTGGTCCAGACAGAGGTTGTTTTGTTTGTGGACAATCAGCCAGATGACAATAAACTTGAAGATACAGAACTTCTAAATCACTCATTTAAAATCCCCCATTTCGATGTAAAAAAGTAAGTTCTGATCCCGACTATTGCAGGCAATATGTGTGTGTGACTACATATATGCGATCGGACGTTGTCCAAATGGACGTTAAGCGGCGCACACCAGTAATAAGGATACACCTTATGCTTTTATTTCTTTTAGAGTCCACAACATATTAGGGAGGCTAAGCGCAGGGAAAGCTGCTCAAGTATTTCACAGTTCTTTTCAGCAGAAAACCAAGGTCTGGCAGAGAAGGTCACTAGAGCTGAGGTGTACTTTACATCTTTCATTATTGAGCATAACCTACCATTCCAGGTGCAAGCACACAGGCAAGCTATTCAGGAACATGTTTCCTGATTCAGAAATAGCAAAAAACTCTGCCTGCTCATCAACCAAGGCAGCAGCTATTGTGAACATGGCACATTAAGACAGAATTCAGAGGTCAGCTGTCTCTGTGAATCTGATGTCTTGCAAAATTAACAAATTCATTGACACAGACTGCTATGAGGTTGAGATTTCTGGTTGAGACCTCCCTGAAATGAGTTTTTGCAGGGTGGGATGTCTGCTTGTGGGCCGAATGGCCTTTTGAGGTGCTGCACTGTTCAATGCTCTGTGTCCTATGAGAAACAACATTGATGACTCAGGGTTTCACGAGGATTGGGAAGGATCAGAAGGGAACAGATTTTAAATGAAACAGGTCAAGGCAGGAGAAATAATTGGCAACTGAGATAGTATTTTAAGGGAAAAGTCACCAGAAATGGAACAAGTTCAAGCATTGTGTGAATTTCTGGTCGCCCTTCTGAAGGAAGGATATCATTAAACTGCAGAGATTCAAAAAAGATGTATGAGGATATTACTGGGACTGCAGTGCTTGAATACTAAGGAGAGGTTGGATAAGCTGGGATATTTTCCCCCGGATCATAGGAGGTTGAAGGGTGATCTTGCAGGATTATATAAAGTAATGAGGAGTATAGATAAGGACAATAGCCAAAGCCTTTTGCTTGGGGCGAGGAAGCCCAAAACGGAAGAGCATAGGTTTAAAGTGAGATGGGAAAGATTTAAAAAGGACATGAGCAATTTCTTCAGACAGAAGGTGATGAGCATGCAGAACGAGCTGCCGGAGGAAGTGGTGGAGGCAAGTACAATTATGGCATTTAAAAGCCATTTGCACAGGACATGGATAGGAAAGCTTCAGAGGGACATGGGCCAAATGCACCTTACATCAACCAACTGTAACTCACAGGTTAGACTGTTCCTGTCAATGGATCACTTCACCTCCAATTACCTCGGTAGCACTGATTAGCTTGAACATCATTCAGCTAATCTCACTGAAAGACGGTGAGAATTGAAGGTTCCCAAAATGCAAATGGACCCTTTGTGTGTTTTAGCTGCTGCCCACATATTTTGGGTTGAGATCCATTTCCTGATCAGTCCAGATGAAGGGTCTCAACTCAAAACGCTGACTGTTGATTTCCCTCTGTAGATACTGTCTGATCTGCTGAACTCCTCCAGCAGCTTGATTTTTCTTTTCAAGCATATTGTTAATCTCTTCTGTACCCTATCCCAAAGTTAGATGACTAGAATTGCTCCAATTAATAAAACAATTGATTTGTAGCTAGTTGGTTACTACTAGTGTTGGTAATTCATGAGAAGAACCTAAGGGGAATTGATGAGTATGATTGTGTGTGCGGGTGTGTGAGAGAGAGACAGAATAATTTGCAAGCTGGAATGGAACTGCTGGGGGAACAGGATGGGCTGAATGGCTTCTTTGTCATCATAATAATAATAATAATGTAGTTCTGGTTTTATCAGTCTTTTATAAAAGGTTAATCTGACTTCCCTGCCTTTATTTATTTTAGGATTCAGTATACTTTACAACTCTGATTTTGCAACAACTTTACACTTTAAAGGATTGATACACTGAGGCAGAATGGTGATTAAATATATTCAGGAAGGAGTGGGATATGAGGAGAGAGCAGAGCAGAGGCTAAATTTGGATGATCCGCTGTTAGCACAGTGAATGGTGGAACAGGAATGAAGGTCCAAAGGCCTGTTCCAACTCCTTTTTCTCTACATTTGTAAGCCACTGTGCTTTCTGAACTAAAGCGAATATCCTATTCATCCTAACATTTGACTCTTTAATTCCATATGCCTCAACTTGGTTAACCAGCCTTTTGTGTAGATCCTTGTCAGATGCCTCTGAAAGACCATGTTGGCAACATCCCTTCAATGGCCTTCTCTGATACCTCATCAAAAGATTCAATTGTGTTACTCACACGTGAGTTCCCATTAACAAAGCTATTCTGACTCTCCACTATTACTTCAAAACTTCTCTAAGTGCATATTATTTTTCTACTGATTATTGTTTCTAAAATCTACTCCTCCACTGAGGTTAAACTGACTGGCCTGGTTAAATAAAGGTGTTACATTTGCCACTTTCCATTCATCTGGCACTTTTCTCTTATCCATAGGAAGCAGTGAAAGATATTGGCAAGCCATTATTGTAATATCCAGCCAATGCATTCTATCTGGACCTGGTGACTTATTTACTTGAAGTGTAATTGTTAATTGGTTTACTATTGTATCATGTACTGAAATACAGTGTAAAGTTTTGTTTGCATGCCTTCCAGACAGATCATTCCATACATAAATACACTGAGGTAGTACGAAGGGAAAAAACAATAACAGAATGCAGAATATAGTGTTACAGTTACAGAGAGAGTGCAGTGCAGGCAGACAAATATAATGCAAGCATCAGTATGAGGTAGATGGAGAGATCAGGAGTTCGTCTTTATCGTACAAGTGATCCATCCAAGAGTGTTATAACAGCAGAATCTGTCCTTGATCTCTGCATAAGCCTGGTGGTACGTGACCTCAAGTTTTTGTATCTTCTGTCTGATTGAAGGCAAGAATGGAATGACTCAGGTGGAAGGGGTCTTTGATTATGTTAGCAATAGGGAGTGTAGACAGAGAAGAGGTTGGTTTTCACAACTGTACACAGCCTATAAATGCATTTTTAATATTTTACACCCATTTCTGAATCTTCTATGATGCTGGCACTGTCCGCTTGGTGAAGAGCAATGCCAGATGCCCAGTCAGTGTGCTTTCTGTCACTATGCTTGGATCACTTGGATAACTATCCCTCTTACCGATCCACATGCTTCAGGATGTTTTTGTGTTCCTTCATTAAATAGCATCTCCTAATGGCATGGAAACAGGCTGTTCGGCCCATCTCAACCAAGATGCCCATCTGCCTGCGTTTGGCCCTTATCCCTCTAATCCTGATGGGTTGTACTTGCACATCCCAGTTCTGGTGTATGGAGGGGAGGCGTAGCAGTGACCAGCGGCCCACAACAATCTCACCATTTGACCTAACACAGTGCACAGCCCCTGAGACAGAATCCTGGGGTAACTTGACCTGTATGCTTCCCACCTCCACAACAACTGATACATCTGTCACACCGTCTTTAGGGGATTTTGATTTCATCTCTGAACTGTAGTCTGCTTAAGTTGATGCACCATACAGCTCTGCTGATGAACAGGTAGCATTAGTTGGCCATGTATTGAAGATGTTGTGGTTTCAGTATCTGTTTGGTCACCTACTGCAAGATTCAGCAGCCATGGAAGGTAACTCCTATACATAAAAATATAAGTCATCTTTAATTTAAACATTAAAGTCATCTTTAAATTAGACATTAAATAAAGCTTGATGCAGGTAAACTAAAAATGAACCTAAGTGTCTTGGTGAGGACAGCCCCATTGGGAAGCAACAACAAGGAGAAGTTTGATTAAAATAGTGTCAAAGGATCACAGAATAATACAGCACAGGAGCAGGCCCTTCAGCCCAACACATCTATGCGAACTAAAGTACCCATTTAAGCTAGTTTCATTGTCCCACGTTTTGTCCATATCCCTCTTAATACTTCCTATCTATGTATCTGTCCAAAGATCTTTTAAATGTCATTATTGTACTTACCTCAGCCACTTCCTCTGATAAATAATTCAATTTAAGCGCCACTTTCTGCATGAAGAAGTTGTCCCTCAAGTCCCTTTTGAATCTTTGCCCTATCACCAAAAACCTGTGGGTTAAAAACCCTATGCACTCATCCTATCTATGCCTCTCATGAATTAATACAACTCTATTAACGCCACTCTTCAGTTTCCTGTTTCAAGGAATAAAGTCTGAGTCTGCCCATCCCCTCTCATTAACTTAGGCCCTCGAATCCTGGCAGCATTCTCCTGAGTCTTTGCGCTCTTTGCAGACCTATTGACATCTTTCCTACAAGAGGGTATCCAAAACTGTACAATATCCTCCAAGTGCAGCCTCGCCAGTCAAATTGAAAATTCTTGCCAAATACAATAATTGACAAAATGAAGCCATCATCAGAATTGGGCGTCAGATTTTTAACTTTGCTGATGAAGGATCTGCATCGATTTTTTTAACACCTAGATATTTATTGGCAACATTGCAACAGCTTGAACATTGACATTAGGCAACATGTATTATATCAGAGAAAATAACAGATTGGGGGATCTTTAACTGCAGCAACTTCTTCCAATAAAAGCAGGGTAATTTCTCTGGAAAATTGAAGTGAGTGAAAGACAGTTATTTGTAATGGATCTATTTATATAATTTACAGTGACTTATAATAATGTGGTCACCAGCTGATCAAGAGTGGAATTACCTAATTAATTATTGTTTCCACTGTGGCTGCTAAAGTATTGTCACTGTACTTTGTGTTTAAAGCACGATGTAATTGTGGAGAAAAGGAAATTATATTTTTGGGTTTGTTAACTGTTGATTTTATAGTTGGGAGTTTTTCCGTCAAGCTCAGTGGTTCCCAAAGTAGGCGATATTGCTTACACCACCCCCCTCAAGGAACGGTGTGAGTTTCTAAGGGGCGATTAAGATAACGGGGATGGAGGGGTGCTGCTTGGAAGCAAGCAGGGGTGTGGCTGAGGGCTCACAGGCTTAATTTAAGAAATTAATAACTTATTATAATCAATTGATCTTCAGTGCCTCATGATTGATTACAATGATCACGTAATCACTTCATCTCTTGCTAACCCTTCATTCTCTGAGACTATGCTAAAAGTGCGTAATAGTTGTTGAAAAGCAATGTGACACTTGTATATTTGGCCTATCATGAGAAATCTGGACTGAAGAAATAGTGTCATTTCCAGGCCCCCCCCTTGCATATTGCTATTCACTACAGTATTAGCTGGTACAATTCACATACTCATGCAGTGACACAATTCTTGTGAATTAGGATATGTCATTCATTGGGGTCACGTTTAGAATCTGCCCTTTTGAATGGTCTTGGCTGCTTTTTCTCTAGCCCGCAAACATAGCACTGACCCAGGCAGAGAGTCAGGGCTTATGAGGATGTCATAACTTTCCCCTTTATTGTTCACAGCACTTGAGGTTGGACTCAAACAATAGGTAATTGACCATGGTCGTTAATCCATAATGAAAATGGCAGAAGCAGACCAAACAGAAAAGTGTAGACATTATAGTGAGGAGTATCTGAAATATGGATTTATACCAGCACCAAACAACCAACAGTAGCCAATGTGTCTGTTGTGTGAAAAGTTTTTTTTTAAATGAGGCAATAAAACTGTCTAGGATCCTTGAACATTTGAAGAGAATACACTCTAATAAAGCAAACAAGAACTTGGCTTATTTTCAGTCACTTCATGAAAACGTTCAGAAATGGGAAACACTTCAAAACATGTTTGCCAGCACCTCACAACAAAACGGTGACGGTTTGTGTGCTTCATAACATTTCACTGCTCATTAGTAAGCCCCATACAATTGGGAAAGAACTGGTTCTGCCAGCAGTAAGTGAGGTTCTGAGTACAGTTTTGGATAAGTCACTAAACCAAATCATTAAAGTGGTTCTGTTCAATGACAACTCTGTTCAAAGACGAATAGATGAAATGGCTGAGAATGGGAAGATATTGTTGATCAAAGATAGATACTTTATTGATCCCAAAAGAAATTACAGTGCCACAGTAGCATTACAGAGCACAGATGTACAGATATTAGAAGAGGAGTAAGAAAGAATAAAGAGATAAGTTACCACAAACAGTCTAACAGGAGGGGGTCATCACTTCCCCAGCTATAGGTTGACTCATTATAAAGCCAAATGGCCGAGGATTAGAATGACCTCATATAGCGCTCTGTGGAGCAGTGCAGTTGTCTAAGTCTATTACTAAAAGTGCTCCTCTGTTCAGCCAAGGTGTTGCATGCAGAGGGTGAGAAACATTGTCCAGAATTGATAGGGTTTTCCATAGGGCCCTTTGTTCTGCCACTACCTCCAGTGTGTCCAGTTTGACTCCTATAACAGAGCCAGCCTTTCTAATCAGTTTATTGAGCCTGTTGGCATCACCCATGTTGATACTATTGCCCCAGCACACCACTGCGTAGAAGATTGTACTGGTGACTACAGGCTGGTAGAACATGTGGCAGAGAGGCCTGCATACTCCAAAGGGCCTCAGTCTCCTCAGGAAGCAGAGGTGGCTCTGGCCCTTCTTGTACACAGCCTCTGTGTTGGTGCTCCACTCAAATCTGTCACCCAGGTGCATCCCCAGGTACTTGTAGGTCCTCACCATGTCCACACTTCATCCATGTCCTCACCATCAATAGGAACAGGGAGCAGTGCAGGCTTAGTCTACCTAAAGTCTATCACCATCTCCTTTGGCTTACTGATATTGAGCTGCAGATGATCAGCTTGCACCATTTGACAAAATCGTCCACCAGGGCCCCATATTCATCCTCCTGTCCTCCCTTTATACAGCCAACTATTGCTGAGTCATCAGAGAATTTCTGCAGATGACATGACTCAGTGTTGTATCTAAAGTCCGAGGTATACAGGGTAAACAAGAAATGGACCAATAGAGTCTCCTGTAGGACCCCAATGCTGCTTTTAGCCATGTCTGATGCACAGCTCTGAAGCCACACAAACTATGGTCTGCCATTCAGGTAGTCCATTATCCAGGATACAATGGAAGTGCCAACCTGCATTGGTTAGAACTTTTCCCTCAGCAATGAGGGCTGTATCGTATTGAAGGACAACAGAATTTGCGCTGCTGTTGGATGAGTCAACTTTGCCAGGCACAGTTGTTTGCTTCATAAAAGATGAAATCATGGTTCAGGAGTTGTTCTTTTCCAGGGGGCTAGAAACAGGTATGAAAGAGAGTCAGTATTTTGGGTTGTTGATGAATTTTTCAAAGAGAAAGACATTCCTTCACTAACATTCTTGTTTGTGCAACAGATGAGGCACAATCAATGGCAGGACACCACCGTGGGGTTATTACTTTCTGAAAAAAATCTGTACCATTCACTGTGTAATTCACAGACAACATCCTGTCTCCAAAAGAAAACAGTGATTGGCTACACAAATGATTAAATACTGTTATCACAGCAGTAAATAAGATCAAGTCCCAGGCACTCAATCCTTGACTACTTCAAGAAATTTGTACTGAGAATGAAGAACCGTTTGAACTCTTGCTGTTGCACACAGAAGTCAGGTGACTCTCAAAAGAAAACTACCTGAGATGCTATAATATGCTTTTTGAGACTATGATAAAAAATACCTTGAAGACTCAGTAATCAACTGTAGATTATTAGGCATGGCATTGCTTATTAGAACTATTGGCAAAGTTTAATGAAATCAATTTTTAATTACAAGGAAATAATGTGAATCAAACATTTTGAAAAGCTCAAACAGATGAATAGAGGGATAGCTCAAGTGAAGCGGCCAGTGACTGAGTGGGCCAATGAAGGAGTGGAGCTTTGAGGCTTTGACTCGAGAGATTCTGGCAGTTTTGGCAGTTGCTCTGTGCAATCAAGTCGATCAAGATTTCAATAGATCAGCAGAAAGCTGTTGATTAGACAATCAAGATTTGAATAGCTCAGACTCAGCAGAAAGCAGCTGATTGGGCAGTCAAGGTCAGATGACCAAACATTTTGAAAAGCTCAAACAGGTAAATAGAGGGATAGCTCAAGCGCAGTGGCCAGTGAGTGAGTGGGCCAGTGAAGGAGTGGAGCTTTGAAGCTTTGACTTGAGAAGCTTCGACGAGAAGAGGCAGAGGACAAGCTTGCTTGCAGTTAGTTTTTACAATGTCTCCTGAGACGCTGATGTGCCTCTCATGTGAGATGTGGCAGTCTTGGGGGAACTCCCCTCTCCTGCAGAGTCACATCTGCCAGAAGTGCATACGGCTGGGTGATCTGGAAGACCGTGTAAGGAATCTGGAGCAGCAGCTGGATGACCTTCGACTCATAAGGGAGAATGAGGCAGTCATAGATGAGAGCTACAGGGAGGTAGTCACATCTAGGCTGTCGGAAGCAGGTCATTGGGTGACAGTCAGAGGGGGGGAAGCGAAGGTGAGCAGACAGGTAGTGCAGAGCACCCCTGTAGCCATTCCCCTGAATAATAAGTTTACCGTCCTGGATACTGTTGGCGGGGATGACCGACCAGGTGTGAGCCACGGTGGCAGGGCCTCCGGCACTGAGTCTGACCCGGTGGTGCAGAAGGGTGGGACGGAGAAGAGGAGAGCTGTCGTCATTGGAGACTCTATAGTCAGGGGAGCAGACAGGAGATTTTGTGGATGTGAGCAGGACACCCGCATGATTTGTTGCCTCCTGGGTGCCAGGGTCCGGGATGTCTCTGACCGGGTGCATGACATCCTGGTACGAGAGGGAAAGCAACCAGAAGTTGTGATACATATTGGGACCAACGACATAGGCAGGAAGAGGGATGAGGTCCTGAAGTGTGAGTTTCAGGAACTAGGCAGAAGGTTGAAGAACAGGACCTCAAGGGTGGCATTCTCAGGATTGCTGCCAGTGCTATGTGACAGTGATGGTAAGAATTGGAGGAGATGGCAGTTGAATGTGTGGCTGAGGAGTTGGTGCAGGGGGCAGGGTTTTAGATTTTTAGATCATTGGGATCTCTTCTGGGGAAGGTGGGACCTGTACAGATTGGATGGGTTGCACCTGAACTCGAGGGGGAGCAATATCCTTGCAGGTAGGTTTGCTAGCATGGTTCGGGAGGGTTTAAACTAATTTGCGAGGGGGATGGGACCCAGAGCGATAGAGCAGTGAAAGAAGTGCATGGAGTAAAGCCAGATCTAACATACAGAGAGGCTTTGAGGAAAGAGAAGCAGAATAAACGGTGTAAAGACAGTAAGGTAGAGGGCTGAAATATGTGTACCTCAATGCAAGAAGCATCAGGAAGAAAGGTGATGAACTGAGAGATTGGTTACATACATGGAATTATGATGTAGTGGCCATTACAGAGACTTGGCTGGCACCAGGGCAGGAATGGATTCTCAATATTCCTGGATTTCAGTGCTTTAAAAGGGATAGAGAGGGGGGAAAAAAGGGGAGGAGGGGTGGCATTACTGGTCAGGGATACTATTACAGCTACAGAAAGGGTGGGTAATGTAGCAGGATCCTCTTTTGAGTCAATATGGGTGGAAGTCAGGAACAGGAAGGGACCAGTTACTCTATTGGGGGTATTCTATAAGCCCCCTGGTAGCAGCAGAGATGCAGAGGAGCAGATTGGGAGGCAGATTTTGGAAAGGTGCAAAAATAACAGGGTTGTTATCATGGGTGACTTTAACTTCCCTAATATTGATTGGCACCTGATTAGTTCCAAGGGTTTAGATGGGGCAGAGTTTGTTAAGAGTGTCCAGGATGGATTCCTGTCACAGTATGTGGACAGGCTGACCAGGGGGAATGCCATACTAGATCTAGTACTAGGTAATGAACTGGGTCAGGTCACAGATCTCTCAGTGGGTGAGCATCTGGGGGATAGTGACCACCGCTCCCTGGCCTATAGCATTATCATGGAAAAGGATAGAATCAGAGAAGACAGGAAAATTTTTAATTGGGGAAAGGCAAATTATGAGGCTATAAGGCTAGAACTTGCGGGTGTGAATTGGGATGATGTTTTTGCAGGGAAACGTACTATGGACATGTGGTCGATGTTTGGAGATCTCTTGCGGGATGTTAGGGATAAATTTGTCCCGGTGAGGAAGATAAAGAATGGTAGGGTGAAGGAACCATGGGTGACAAGTGAGGTGAAAAATCTGGTCAGGTGGAAGAAGGCAGCATACATGAGATTTAGGAAGCAAGGATCAGATGGGTCTATTGAGGAATATAGTGAAGCAAGAAAGGAGCTTAAGAAGGGGCTGAGAAGAGCAAGAAGGGGGCATGAGAAGGCCTTGGCGAGTAGGGTAAAGGAAAACCCCAAGACATTCTTCAATTATGTGAAGAAAAAAAGGATGACAGGAGTGAAGGTAGGACCGATTAGAGATAAAGGTGGGAAGATGTTCCTGGAGGCTGTGGGAGTGAGCGAGGTCCTCAATGAAAACTTCTCTTCGGTATTCACCAATGAGAGGGAACTTGATGATGGTGAGGACAATATGAGTGAAGTTGATGTTCTGGAGCATGTTGATATTAAGGGAGAGGAGGTGTTGTAGTTGTTAAAATACATTAGGACAGATAAGTCCCTGGGGCCCGATGGAATATTCACCAGGCTGCTCCACGAGGCGAGAGAAGAGATTGCTGAGCCTCTGGCTAGGATCTTTATGTCCTCGTTGTCCACAGGAATGGTACCGGAGGATTGGAGGGAGGCGAATGTTGTTCCCTTGTTCAAAAAAAGGTAGTAGGGATAGTCCGGGTAATTATAGACCAGTGAACCTTACGTCTGTGGTGGGAAGGCTGTTGGAAAAGATTCTTAGCGATAGGATCTATAGGCATTTAGAGAATCATGGTCTGATCAGGGACAGTCAGCATGGCTTTGTGAAGGGCAGATCGTGTCTAACAAGCCTGATAGAGTTCTTTGAGGAGGTGACCAGGCATATAGATGAGGGTAGTGCAGTGGATGTGATCTATATGGATTTTAGTAAGGCATTCAACAAGGTTCCACACTGTAGGCTTATTCAGAAAGTTAGAAGGCATGGGATCCAGGGAAGTTTGGCCAGGTGGATTCAGAATTGGCTTGCCTGCAGAAGGCAGAGGGTGGTGGTGGAGGGAGTACATTCAGATCGGAGGATTGTGACTAGTGGTGTCCCACAAGGATCTGTTCTGGGACCTCTACTTTTCGTGATTTTTATTAACGACTTGGATGTGGGGGGTAGAAGGGTGGGTTGACAAGTTTGCAGAGGACACAAAGGTTGGTGGTGTTGTAGATAGTGTAGAGGATTGTCAAAGATTGCAGAGAGACATTGATAGGATGCAGAAGTGGGCTGAGAAGTGGCAGATGGCGTTCAACCCGGAGAAGTGTGAAGTGGTACACTTTGGAAGGACAAACTCCAAGGCAGAGTACAAAGTAAATGGCAGGATATTTGGTAGTGCGGAGGAGCAGAGGGATCTCGGAGTACATGTCCACAGATCCCTGAAAGTTGCCTCACAGGTGGATAGGGTAGTTAAGAATGCTTATGGGGTGTTAGCTTTCATAAGTCGAGGGATAGAGTTTAAGAGTCACGATGTAATGATGCAGCTCTATAAAACTCTGGTTAGGCCACACTTGGAGTACTGTGTCCAGTTCTGGTCACCTCACTATTGGAAGGATGTGGAAGCATTGGAAAGGGTACAGAGGAGATTTACCAGGATGCTGCCTGGTTTAGAAAGTATGCATTATGATCAGAGATTAAAGGAGCTAGGGCTTTACTCTTTGGAGAGAAGGAGGATGAGAGGAGACGTGATAGAGGTATACAAGATAATAAGAGGAATAGATAGAGTGGATAGCCAGCGCCTCTTTCCCAGGGCACCACTGCTCAATACAAGAGGACATGGCTTTAAGGTAAGGGGTGGGAAGTTCAAGGGGGATATTAGAGGAAGGTTTTTTACTCAGAGAGTGGTTGGTGCGTGGAATGCACTGCCTGAGTCAGTGGTGGAGGCAGATACACTAGTGAAGTTTAAGAGACTACTAGACAGGTATATGGAGGAATTTAAGCTGGGGGCTTATATGGGAGGCAGGGTTTGAGGGTTGGCACAACATTGTGGGCCAAAGGGCCTGTACTGTGCTGTACTATTCTATGTTCTATGTTCTTATTGAAGTCAAATTAGTTGTCTTCACGTTTCTGTCCAAGTTAGCCCTATTTAAGGGCAACATTGGCCGTTGTGACCTTTTCTAATTTCTGAGCCTTTCTGAGTTAGAAGAGAAAGGAAGAATACCCAATGATGATCTTCAAGTACAGATGGCCCCCGTTTTCCGAGCGTTTGCTTTATGACACCTCGCTGTTACAAAAGACCTCCATTAGTTACCTGTTTTCGCTAATAGAAGGTGTTTTCACTGTTATGAAAAAAAGCAGTGTGCGCCCCGAGCAGCCAAACTCCTCCCCTGGAACTGCATTCTAGCCAGCATTGTTTAAACACATGGCTTTATCTCAATTTATTTTGTGTATCCGTTAGCAAGCTGAGTTCTAAGGTATCGGAAAAGCCTAAAAGAGCTTGTAAGGGTGTTACACTTAGCGTAAAACTAGACATAATCAAGCGTTTCGATTGTGGTGAACGAAGTAAGGATATTGTCCGCGTGTTAAACTTGCCTGCGTCCACCATTCGCACTATTTATACACAGAGAGAAAGAATTTTGAAAGCTGCCGATGTTACTGTTGGTTCTGCTCGTAGCAAAGTGGTCTCTCTTAGTCAGCATCCAATAATGGATAAAATGGGAAGTCTATTGCTTGAGTGGATTGATGGGTGTACAAAGCGTGGTGTTCCGTTAAGTTTTCTTATACTTAAGGAGAAATCAGTTGGTCTTTTTAATAAGCTGAAACAGAAAGCACTGGACGATGGTGATGAAAGTGTTGTGAAAGTGGAATTTAAAGGTAGTCATGGGTGGTTTGATCGGTTTCTGAGGTGAGGGCCGCTTCATAGTTTAAGCAGTGGCCCCCAACCTCTGGGCCGCCGACCGATACATTGCCACAAAGAGTGCAGCGGTAGTCGGAACGCACCCAGCACATCTTTAATTTAAAAAGCCGAAATAAACAAGCTAATTAATTAGGTAAACACAAAATAATCTGCAGATGCTGTGATCAAAGCAACACTTTCAGTACGCTGGATGAACTCAGCAGGTCAGGCAGCATCAGTTAGAAACGATGAGTCGACGTTTCGGGCCGGAACCCTTTGTCAGGACTGAAGAATGAAAGATGGGGAAGGACTTGAAGAATGCTTGTAGCTTCAGTTGAAAGACCAGTAATTAGTTAATTTAAAAAATAATTAATTAGGTGCCGCCCAGCACATAAATGTCGGCCCAGATCAGAGGTGATTGCTGATTGCGTCAGGTGGTTATTCGTGTAAGCAAGTGTTTACTACCCTGTACATACATTATTTCTACTTGATATAGGCTGTGTATTTTTATGTGTTATTTGGGACGATTTGGCAGCTTCACAGCTTAAAGGTTACTGGAGAGAGTGTTTCTGCCGAGAGCGCTTCCGCGAGATTTTCGCTGCGCTGGACAGTGCTGCAGAAAAGTATTTCTACTTTAGATAGGCTGTGTATTTATCATATCATTCCTGCTTTTACTATATGTTACTGTTATTTTAGGTTTTATGTGTTATTTGGCATGATTTTGCAGGTTATTTTTTGGGTCTGGGAACGCTCAAAAAAATTTCCCGTATTAATAAATGGTAATTGTTTATTCACTTTACGACATTCCGGCTTACGAACCATTTCGTAGGAACGCTCTACCTTCAGATAGCGGGGGAAACCTGTACTGTATACTGTGCCCACCTGTGTGAGTTGCGTAAAGACATGTCAGAGAGATTTCAGTATCTTCTCTTGATCCAAATTCCAGATTGGGTAATAAATCCATTTGTGAACACTTGTAATGAGGAACTAACAGGAAGGGTGGAGGAAGAACTGATCTCGCTACAAAGTAAAAAGGCATATCAAGACGTTTGGTTGCAGGAAGAAATCTCTGATTGCTATCCTGCACTTCGGGAAAAGATCAAGGTGCTCTGAATTGCCTTTCCATCATCATATTTAGTGGAGGGTGGATTCAGTGCTGTTGCTCAACTTCTTTCAAAGCAAAGAAACAGACTGCAGGTTCTCGAACATGGGGATCTGAGACATTTAGCCTGATATTGAGAAGCTGCAAACACTACACCAAACACATCCACTGAAAAGTGAAAAAGCAATGAAGTCGTAAATCAGTGGACTGTGCTCTATGCTCTAAAACTGTTGATGAAATTTTTTAATTGTAATTAAATAAAGAAATGATTTTATTTGTAACTTCAAATATGTTTGGATATTTTCTGCAATTATATGTCACTGCTTTGAATTTGCAGTTCCTATTTTCTTTCACTGTGCATCATAAAACAAAATCCTTTATAGTTTTTAATGCAATAGCCAGAAAGGAAGGAGGGAACACTGGGGATGCGGTCCGGGAGCCAAGAGACCAGTGACCCAAAGAAATTTAGGAACTACTGTTCTTAGTACTTTTATGAAGTGGATTGGCAAGTGAGGTCCAAAAATAAAATGGCTTGTAATTCTTCCTTTGAATTTGAACTTGAGTTTTGACTCCTGGAATTAAATGATTTTGTTGGGTTAACCTGAGAGGTTTGTGAACTCTGTGTACTGAGAGGAAAAGTTAATTACATCAGAGGTGTACAGCCTGGAAACTGGCCCTTTGACCCACTGTGTGTATGCCAATCCTCATAGTTATCTATACCAAACCCTTCGACTTGCATTAATTCTATATCCCTCTGTACCCTGCTCATTCCAGTAGCTGCCCAGATACATCTCACACGAGATTCTGCAGATGCTAGAAATCCAAAGCAACACACAGAAATGCTGGAGGAACTCATTAGATTAGGCAACATCTATGGGAATGAATAAACAGTCAATGTTTTGAGCCAAGACCCTTCCTCAGATACATCTTAAATGTTGATACTGTTCTTTCTCCACCATCTCCTGTAGCAGCTCGAACCAAATACCAAATATGTTTCTGTGAATAAAAAAAAATACCCCCAAGATCCTGCTGCCTCTTGGTGGAAGAATTCAAATAAAGTACTCTTCCCTTAGCAATTGGCTTACATTTTTTGCCAAAGATCACAGGACAACAGCTTCCACTTTCCCAGTAAAATCAGCTGCTTCTTGATTTCCCAGTCGATGTAAATCTGCATTTATTGTTACTTTGGGATCTGACCCTGGATTTAGCCAGTATAGACTGCCAACTGTTTGGTAGATTTTGAGAACCCTTTGTGAAGTACGCTTGCTATTTTCTTCCACTACCCAGTGATAGGAAACCCACAGCAGTGTTTGTACTGGATCATCAAACTGCACAGTGGAAATATCTTCAGAGGTACTACATGAGTCATCTGTTGGATTCATGGAAAGGAAGTTCTATACTGTGCAACAACTGCCATAACACTAAGGAGCTTGAAAGGGAAGGGAGATAATTGCACCTTCAAAAAAACTATCCAGTTTCACAAAGATTTTATTTTTCTTTCTTCAATAACGGCAGTTCTTCATGGGAGGAACACTGAGGAAGGACTTTAGGCACAGTGTCAGATTTTGCATGACTGTCGTCCTGGGATTTTTCAGTTGTGCTGTTTAAGTGTTACCAGCTGTATTTTTAAAATATTTTGAAGGAAATATTCTATTTAAACAACTTAACTGGAAAATCTTTCCATCATTCAGGTTTTTATTGGTAGGCCTATTATGTGGTTGCAGGTGTTAGGATACACCTGCTTATCACGGACTATCAGACAGGAACAATACCGCAAAATTGGAGGCCTTTTGGCTGAGTCCATTTGTTCAAGGTCACTCTACATAACTTCATCATATTAATAAGCTTCTCCTCACATTGGGAAGTTACCTAAGATTTTCACAATTCGAAGGGTTGTTTGAACATACAACATTACAACAGAAGAACACATCCTTTGGCTGATACTGTCTGTGTCAACCATGATGTCAAATTAAACTTCACCCTGCACATGATCCATGTCCTTCCATATCTCTACAAATATTGTCATTGTCTATCAGTTATATTTCAAGTGAAGTGTTGTATGAATCAGAAGCCAACGCCACAAGTAGTTCTTTGGGCTGTGCTCCACATGACCATTCTCTTCTCTTTTGAAAAGTGGTAGCTGAAAACAGACCATACACGCTAAAGCAGTTTGGTCATGTTTAGCTACAGGTCAGATAGTACAGAGTGGCAGGTCAAAGTAGGGCCAGCAATAGAGTCTGCAGGACAACTACTTCATGGCTGCATTGCAAATAGGGACCTTGGACAATAATGCAAGGTTAGCTCACCGAGATGTTTCAGTGGAATTCCTTGTTGGCCTCTGGTGCAGTGTGAGCACTACACAATGAAAGGTGAAAACACACAAAATGCTGTTGGCAGTATTGATGCTCCAGTCACTGTGAAAGGTCTTGAGTTGAAATGTCAAATGACTATTCCCCTCCATTGATATGTGCTGGTCCAGATAAGGCAAGACCTTAAGATATAGGAGCAGAATTAGACTATTCTGCCCATCGCGGCTGCTCCGCTATTCACTCATGGCTGATTTATCTTCCTCTCAAACCTTTTCTCTTGCCTTCTCCCCATAACCTTTGACATTCTTCCTAACCAAGAACCTATCAAGCCCTATTTTAAATGAATTCCACAGATTCACCACCCTGTGGCTCCTTATTTATTTTCCAAATGGGGTATCCTTCTATTCTGAGGCTGTGCCCTCTGGTCCTACACACTCCCACTATTAGAAGCATCCTTTCCACATCCGATCTACCTCAGCCTTTCAATATGTAGTAGGTGATTCCAGCATCTGCAGTGTCTTGTGTCCCAACAGGGAAAAGTGAGCTACGTAAATGGGGGATTGCCTTCATGCTGTACAATTGGGTTTCCTTCTTTGTAGGTGGTCATTCCTGTTCGTTGTATATGGCCGTTGACAAACAAGAGCAAAAGTAGAAACTATTTAAGGACCATGAACATTTTTAGAATATTTATAGATTCTCAGCTTATGCTGGAAGTTGCTTGGATTTTGTTGCATTTTGCTTTTTATTTTTGTGTTGTGCTTCAGTTCTATTTGACATTACATTGTCAGAGTATTGGCAATAGATTTTAATGTTTTAATAAAATTTAGGACAGTTAAAGATGTCACAAGCTCTATAACTACAGGAGGTACTGCCTCCAGAAAGCAACATACATTGACAAAGATCACCACCATATGGGCCAAGCATTTCCTCAAGACTGCCATCAGAAAAAAAGTACAAAAGGGACTGATTTCTCACAACACCAGGTTCAAGAACAGCTACTTCCCTTCAACTATTTGGCTGTTAAACCAACATGCACAACTCTAGTTCTGTATTGTAACACAATTATCACTTTCCTCTACAGAGGACTCTTTCTTGTTCTAATTGTATTCTTTCTTGTCTTGTGAATGTTGTTTCTCTATTGCTACCTGTCTGTGGTGCTGCTGTGAGTGAGTTTCACATTGCACCTGTGTTTACATGTATGTGTAGTTATGGCAATGACAATAAACTCGATCTCAATCTCAAGTACAATCTAGGAAGAATACTTTCCCTTTCCATTTCCAGGATTTCCTCTGTAGTTTACAGAATGTATCAGCCAGAAGAATGATCCCAACAAGCCCTTAATGAGTCTTGCACTCAATTATGTTAAGGCTGTTTGCACTCAATTTTAATGGCTTGCCAGGATTTACAGTGTATAGAGTAGCCACCGAACATAATAGAGGTCCTGTCCCCTGAACTATTGCATTACTGGTGCCAACACCACTGTTATTGCAGCAAATGTGTCCCAAAGCACAGTGTAGGAGTTTTATCAAACAGAATTTGTCTCCTAACCATAGAAGGAGATGCAAAGATCAGACACCAAAGGCTTGGTCAAAAAGAGAGATGTCAAATAGGCTGGTGGGAGGTGTTGAAGAGCTGTGTGTTAAGGCAGCTCGAGTGCAAAGCTTGCCAGTAGTAAAGTGAAGAAAACTGAAGGTCAGGACTAACGTGTCATTACATAACATGCTTAATGTGTTCCTTTCAGGTCATTTCTTTGGACTGATAAGGAGCAATGCTTTTATATAAAACAACAGTTTATCCACAAATGTTTGGTGCTGCCAGAACTAAATCTATGTGAACAGAGCAGTGACCTGTGCTGTGGAATATCTTTCATGATATGATTCCTTAACATAAGCAAATAGATGCTAACAAAATTTACTTCCTTTTGAGGTTTAAATACCTTGATATTGCCATCTTTCCCACACGTTTTTGTTTTCATCTCAACCAGCATTCAGAAAGATTAAAAGTAGTGTTTTCCATGACACGTCCTGTCAGGATGTGCTAATATTTCAGTCAACCAAATATATCTATTGTTCACTAAATTTAACAATTTGATTTAATTATACAGAATAGATTATGTGAAAAATAAGAAACATGGAAACTCTCTTTATACTGGCTATCTCTCTCTCTCTATCTTTCAGTTCAAATGAAGGGTCTCGATCCAAAACATGGACTGTCCATTTCCCTTCACTGATAATTCTCAATCCACTGAGTTCCTCCAGCCTGTTGGGGTTGCTATAGAAATGGGCCATTCAGCCCACTTTACCAATGCTGACTCTCGTGCTGTTGCTTCTTCAGATGTGGAAACAGGGGAGAAGGCTAGAACAGAGCATGCACTGGTTTGGCTCAGTGCCCTGACACAGTATCCTACGTCTATATTCTGTGTCACCCTGTGTAAGCAATAATTTCCGGGCAAGGGCAAGTTATAATGGGCCTGAAAGCAAAATACTTCAAATGAATTTAATCTAAAATAAAACCCCCACCTGCCATAAATCTTCAACAGGTGGATCAGCGCCAGTGGAGAGATAAACAAAGTCAAGGATTCAGGTCAGATTAATTTCCCCAGAAAGCTGTGTTGGCTTGAGGATTCCCAGCTTTATCTGTTTTCTTTTTCAGTTGTTGTTTCTGAATAATTGATAATGTCTTTATTATTGTCACGTACTGAGAGAGAGTGTTCTGCTTGCCAGACAGATCATTCCATACATCAGTACATTGAGGTAGTACAACAGGAAAAGCAACAATAGACTTACTGTGCCAGAGAGAGTGCATTGCTGGTAGGCAGTGGTCAAGGACCAAGGCAAAATAGGTTGAGAGATCAAAGATTTTTTTTATCAGAAAAGCGCTCCATTGAAGAGATTGGTATAGAATCTATCCTTGAGCCTGGTGGTGCATGCTTTCAGACCTTAGTATCATCTGCCCAATGGCAAGCATAAGAAGAGAAAATGAATAACATGAGAGGATTCTGTAATTATGTTGCCTGTTTTTCTGAGGCAGCAAGAAATATAGATGGTTCATTAAAGGGAGACTTGTTTTCATGGTGGACGGAGCTGTGTCCACAAATCTCTGCAATTTTTAGAGTCTTGGGCCGAAAGGTTGCCATAATCAAGCTCGGATGCACTGTAAAAACTGCACACGGATTACATCTATAAAAACTAGTGAGGACCTTTGTTGCGTCTATAATGACCGGTGAGGACCTTTGATGTATCTATAAAGATTGGCGAGGACCCTTGCCGCTTCTATAAAGACTAGTGAGGACCTTTGGAACATGCCAAATTTTCTTAGCCTTCTTGGACAGCAGCACTCAGTAAATGTGAGTCCCATGATGAGCAGGTCAGTCTAACACATCTGTTGGGTTATCAGTTCACTTCTATCCATTTAAATGTGGCAGTGCGCTCAGAGTGTTGCCATGTATCACAGGTGCAGTGGCTGGCTTTATATGGGCTTTAATAAGTTTGCCTAATGTTTTGCAAAAATTAGAATCAGAATTAGCACCGGCATGTGTTGTGGAATTTGTTAACTTAGCAGCAGCAGTTCAATGCAATACATAATATAGAAGAAAAAACATAATAAAATAATAATAAATTACAGTATAAGTATATTGAATTGATTAAAAATCATGCAAAAAACAAAAATAATATATATTTAAAAAGTAAGGTAGTGTTCAAGGGTTCAATGTCCATTTAGGAATTAGATGGCAGAGGGGAAGAAGCTGTTCCTGAATCGCTGAGTGTGTGCCTTCAGGCTTCTGTACCTCCTACCTGATGGTAACAGTGAGAAAAGGGCATGCCCTGGGTGCTAGAGGTCCTTAATAATGGACGCTGCCTTTCTGAGACACCGCTCCTTGAAGTTGTCCTGGGTACTTTGTAGGCTAGTACCCAAGATGGAGCTGACTAGATTTACAACCTTCTGCAGCTTCTTTCAGTCCTGTGCAGTAGCCCTCCATACCAGACAGTGATGCAGCCTGTCAGAATGCTCTCCACAGTACAACTATAGAAGTTTTTGAGTGTATTTGTTGACATACCAAATCTCTTCAAACTCCCAATGAAGTATAGTCGCTGTCTTACCTCCTTTATAACTACATCAATATGTTGGGACCAGGTTAGGTCCTCAGAGATCTTGACACCCAAGAACTTGAAACTGTTCACTCTCTCCACTTCTGATCCCTCTATGAGGATTGGTATGTGTTCCTTCGTCTTGCCCTTCCTGAAGTCCAGAATCAGCTCTTTCGTCTTACTGACGTTGAGTTCAATGTTGTTGCTGTGACACCACTCCATTAGTTGGTATACCTCGCTCCTGTACACCCTCTTGTCATCACCTGAGATTCTACCAACAATGGTTGTATCATCAGCAAATTTATAGATGGTATTTGAGCTATGCCTAGCCACACAGTCATGGGTATATAGAGAGTGGAGCAGTGGGCTAAGCACACACCCCTGAGGTGCACCAGTGTTGATCGTCAGCATGGAGGAGATGTTATCACCAATCTGCACAGATTATGATCTTCCGGTTGGGAAGTCGAGGATTCAATTATAACATTAAAGTTCAAAGTAAATTTATTATCAAAAAGCATAAATGTAGTCATAAGGTACCTTGATTCATTTTCTTGCAGGCATATACAGGAAAAAAATAAAATAGAATTTTATGATAAGTTTCCCAGTAAGCAGACCAAGTGTGAAAAATGAACAACATGTGTCTTACCACCTTTCTTCCATTTCTGGTACTCCTTTGAAAACAGCCATGTTGTTCACAAGTAGCAGCAGATGCTAGAATCTGAAGGAAGCTGCCGGAGGAGCAAAATGGGTCCGACAGCATCTGTGGAAGCAAAGAGATAGTTAGTATTTTGTGTTCTGATGCATGGTCTAAGCCTAGAACATCAATAGACCCTCTTCCTCCACAGATGCTGCTTGACCTGCTGAAATTTATTTAGAGATTTAGCATGGGAATAGACCCTTCCGGCTCAAATATTGCCAATTACACTGTGTCCCTCTTTAGAAAGTGGTAGGAAAACGGACCCGGAGGAAACCAATGCAGCAATAACTCCTTACGGACTGCGGCAGAATTGAACTCGTCTTAGTGCTGCCGTATAGTAGTATGTAAGCCGGTACGTTATAGCTTGCTTTTATCCACTACACATACATCAGAGTAATGGGCACAGTTTAACAGTATTGGCTGAGGACTGGTGATCCAGGACTCTGGCCGATTGTTTACCCATGATTTCACAAACTAACTGTGCATCATGAAATCTAGTTTCCACTTAAACAAGAGTGAATTTTTTCTCCTGTGGCAGAGCTGGCTTTTTTCCCCTCCTCAAATGACTTCCAAGAGCAGCCCCTTTGTTGTTTGATTAATTGCTAGAACAGTTTCCAAAAGGAGGACAGGAGGGGAAGAGAGCCTTATTCAGCAAGGGAAGCTGGTGTAGTTGCTGCCAAAGTGAGTTTGAATCCAGGACTCTGACTTCTTTTCACAATTAGCAGCTCAGGCTTCACAGCGTCCCAGTGGAAAGGCACACTGTCTGTGGGAAACACTGCTCTGTAATGTTTCTGCATGTGTTCCCTCTCCTCAAGCACAGAGTCTCTATGAGCACTCCCTCATAATCTGTGTCTGTGTCCTCGCCCTCCTACTGTGCTCTCTATGCACTCTCTCTCTGCACTTTCCCTCCCTTTCTACGCACCCCTTCTCTGTGTCCGCAACACCTCCCTCAATCTGCACCCCTTCCCTCTCTCCACACGCCCTCCCTCTCTCCGCACGCCCTCCCTCTCTCCGCACACCCCCCCCGCACGCCCTCCCTCTCTCCGCACGCCCTCCCTCTCTCTACACGCCCCCACTCTCTCCGCACACCTCCCCTCCCCACTCCCCCTCTCTATCTCTCTCTCCACTCCTTCCTCTTCACTCCTCACTCTCTCTACACTCCGTCACTCTGTATCCCTTCCCTCTCTTCACACTCCTCCCTCTTTCTGCACTCCTACGCCCCTCCCTTTCTGCACTCTGCTTTGCACTATTCTCTTTGTGCTCACTCTCAGTCTCTGCTTTCTCACTCTACCTTTTCTCTCTTTTTTTTGTCTGTACCTCTCTCTACCACTGCACTCACTCTGCAGGTCCTCATCTGCCTCCTTATGTCGTTTGTGCTCTCTTTTATCACTCACTCTCTCTCTTTCTTTCTTTGTCTCTCTGCATACTCTTTATCCCTTTCTCTCACCCCCCCCAATCTGTGCACTTCTGCTTGCTCACTCTCCCTTTTTATCTCTAGCCTTCTCCTTCCCTCTCTCTTTGTTCTTTCTCTCTTCCCCCTCTCTCTGTGTCTCTCTGTCTCTCTGTCTCTCTCCTCTCTCTCTCTCTCTCTCTCCTCTCTCTTTCTCCTCCCCCGCCCTTTCTCCTGACATGGCTACTCTCTGTCTTGCATCCCCAGTCTGAAATGGCCACTGTATCTTTGCCCCACATGCCAAAACACCAGTTTCGGTAGGTGCTGTGGTGCTTTACCTGGGGCCATACACATACTTGCCTGCATGGCTAATCCTCCCTGACAGGACAGCCACGATGCCCTGTGTTTATTTGGAATCTTGCTGCAGCATTGGGCTTTCCCTTTCGAGCCTGCGACTGACCCAGATTGCTGGTTCAGTGACGTGTGGTGCTTCCCTCCCTAGTGTGGAACTGAGCGTCAGCTTTCTCCTTGCTGACGTGTGTGCCATTGTCAACAAAGGCCAGAGAAAAGCAAATCTTCCACTGCTCTGCACAACTAGTGACTGTGAGCAGCAAGAAAAACTCACACGCTGGTCCGGTGTCTGGTCAGGAGCTACTACTCCACTTCATAAGCAAGCCACATATTTTCAGTGTGATATCCTGGCGGTCCCCAACCACCGGGCCGCGGACCGGTACCAGGCTGCAAAGCATGTGCTACCGGGCCACGAGGAAATGATATGAGTCAGCTGCACCTCTCCTCATTCCCTGTCATGCACTGTTGAACTTGAACATAGGGTTGCCAACTGTCCCGTATTTGCTGGGACATCCCATATATTGGGACCACCCTTGTCCCGTATTTTCCCCGTTAAGGTAGAGCGTTCCTATGAAACCGTAAGCGGAGATGGCATAAAGCGAAGAAGCAATTACCGTTAATTTATATGGGAAAATTTTTTGAGCATTCCCAGACCCGAAAAATAACCTACCAAATCATACCAAATAACACAAAACCTAAAATAACACTAACATATAGTAAAAGCAGGAATGATATGATAAATACACAGCCTATATAAAATAGAAATAATGTATTACAGTGTAGTTTCACATAACAGAATCAGGAAGATTAAACCAAAACCGATTTGTAGAAAAAAATCGGCACGTACACACATGCACATGTCATGTATGCTCACGTCATGCATGCGCACAGAGCTTCGTGGTCATGGTAGTCTTTCTCAGGGTAAACACAAGTGTCCCATATTTGACTGCTACTTTTGTCCCTTATTTGGGTGTGAGAAAGTTGGCAACCCTAACTGTAAAAGACATCCTGAGGTGAGTTTAACCCAACTTGAACACCCCCCCGCCCCCCGGGTCGGCCGGTCCACAAGAATATTGTCAATATTAAACCAGTCCGTGGTGCAAAAGTGGTTGGGGATCCCTGTGATATCCCACTGGCTAATGTTGCCTTGTCTGTCCCTTTACATTCCCCAAAGCTGGTTAACAAACTATGTCTCTTTTTTTTTTGAATTCCTGAAAGATTACATGGGAGTATTGAATGGAGAAAACTTTTCTCCATAGACAGGCTATTCAAATCTGGAGGGCTTGGGTTTAGGTGAGGGATGAGATGTTTAGAGGGGATCTGAGGAAGAACAGGGAGATTATGCTGCAACTGTACAGGGTACTGGTGAGCCCGCACCTGGAGTACTGTGTGCATTTCTGGTCTCCTTACTTGAGAAAGGATATACTGGCTTTGGAGGTGGTGCAGACGAGGTTCACCAGGTTGATTCCAGAGATGAGGGGATTAGACTATGAGGAGAGATTGAATCACAGGGTCTGTTCTCACTGGAATTCAGAAGAATGGAAGCATATATAATTATGAAAGGAATAGATAAGATAGAGGCAGGGAAGTTGCTTCCACTGGTAGGTGAGACTATAACTAAGGGACATAGCCTCAAGGTTCGGGGGAGTAGATTTCAGATGGAGAGGAGGAGTAACTGCATTTCCCAGACAGTGGTGAATCTGTGGAATTCTCTGCCCAGTGAAGCAGTGGAGGCTACATCAGTAATCATACTTAAGACCAGATTGGATAGATTTTTGCATAGTAGAAGAATTGAGAGTTATGAGGAAAAGGCAGGGAGGTAGAGATGAGTTCATGGCCAGATCAGCCATGATCTCATTGAATGGCAGAGCAGGCTCGACAGGCCTGATGGCCTACTCCTCCTCGTAATTCTTATGTTCTTGTGTTAACTTTTTCACCCCAAGAGTGGTTGGAATCTGGAATGTGCAGTCCGAGAAGGAGATGGGTAACGAATATCTAGGCAAGCCCTTGAATCAGCAAGCAAGAGAAGGCTGTTGAGCAAGTGCTGGTAAATGCAAATCGTATCAATAGGTATTGATTAGTAAGTTTGTGGACACCAAAAATTGGAGTGTGGTCAAAGTTGAGTTTATTGCCTTGAGTGCAATGAAAAAAAATGACTTCCAGCAGCATCACCAGCATATAATATTACATGAGTAGCACTCACAAGAGAAACATAAATTTAAAATATGCAACACACATAAGTTGCTGGTGAACGCAGCAGGCCAGGCAGCATCCCTAGGAAGAGGTACAGTCGATGTTTCAGGCCAAGACGTCGACTGTACCTCTTCCTAGGGATGCTGCCTGGCCTGCTGCGTTCACCAGCAACTTATGTGTGTTGCATATTTTAAATTTATGTTTCTCTTGTGAGTGCTACTCATGTAATATTATATGCTGGTGATGCTGCTGGAAGTCATTTTTTTTCATTGCACTCAAGGCAATAAACTCAACTTTGACCACACTCCAATTTTTGGTGTCCACAAACTTACTAATCAATACCTATTGATACGATTTGCATTTACCAGCACTTGCTCAACAGCCTTCTCTTGCTTGCTGATTCAAGGGCTTGCCTAGATATTCGTTACCCATCTCCTTCTCGGACTGCACATTCCAGATTCCAACCACTCAATTCCAGCATCTACAGATTTCCCCGTGTTTGCGAATTTAAAATATGCACTGTTTTTACAAGAAAAAGCACAATTAGAACAAAAATCCCAATTTTAGTGGAAAGGGATCAACATGGTCACGATGTTGTTTAACTAGTGATAAGTGTTGTGCAGTTTGGTTCAAGAACCAAATGAGTGAAGGGAAGTAACTCATCTTGAACTAGGCTCCTGCCCAAAGATAGCTGTGAGAAGATTGAATGGCCTAGATACTGTGGATCTTTGATAATAGATGTTACTTTCTTAAGGCAATGCCTCCTGTAGATGCTTTTGACGATGGGAGCTTGAACAGTGGTTGCCAGAGTTCAGAGGTGAAAAGTAACAGTGTCTTCACCCAGGTTGAGGAGGGAAGCTTTACAAATCAGTGCTTCATAGCCACCTTGGTCTGAGTCACCTTGTTAGCTGTAGTCACCATAGACCTCCATAGTCACCTTGTTAGCTATGACATAGGAAGGAAAAGAGAGGAGGTCGTAAAGAGAGAATTTAAGGAGTTAGATAGAAAGTTGAAAAGTAGGACCTCCATGGTAACAATATCTGGATTGCTGCCAGTGAGGGCAAGAATAAGATGACTTGGCAGATGAATGCGAGGCTGAGTAATGGGGGCAGGGTTTCAGATTTATGGATCACATGGATCTCTTCTGGGGAAGGTGTGGCCTGTCCAAAAGGGGTGAACTACACCTACACCCGAAGGGGGCCAATATCCTTGGGAACAGATTTTCCAGAGCTGTTGGGGAGAGCTGTTGAACTAACTTAGCAAGGGGATGAGAATCAGAGTGATAGGGCTGACGATGGGGCAGTTAGTATACAACTAAATGTCGTGTGTAATGAGACTGAGAGGAAGGACAGGCAGATGATAGGGTAAAATTGCAGTCAGTGGGATGAGTTGCAGTGTAAACGTGGAACAAAATTGAAAAGAGTGACAATTACAGTACAGAGGTTGTTATCAAAGTTGCTGGTGAACGCAGCAGGCCAGGCAGCATCTCTAGGAAGAGGTGCAGTCGAAGTTTCAGGCCGAGACCCTTCGTCAGGACTAACTGAAGGAAGAGTGAGCAAGGGATTTGAAAGTTGGAGGGGCAGGGGGAGATCCAAAATGATAGGAGAAGACAGGAGGGGGAGGGATAGAGCCAAGAGCTGGACAGGTGATTGGCAAAAGGGGATACGAGAGGATCATGGGACAGGAGGTCCGGGAAGAAAGACGGGGGGGGGGGGGGAACCAGAGGATGGACAAGGGGTATAGTGAGAGGGACAGAGGGAGAAAAAGGAGAGTGAGAGAAAGAATGTGTGCATAAAAATAAGTAACAGATGGGGTACGAGGGGAAGGTGGGGCCTTAGCGGAAGTTAGAGAAGTCGATGTTCATGCCATCAGGTTGGAGGCTACCCAGACGGAATATAAGGTGTTGTAAAAAAAAAGCATGTTACGTTAGTCATGGGGAATTTCAAAATGCAGATAGATTGGGAAAATCAAGTTGATGCTGGATCCCAAGATAAGAGTGCTTTTGGAATACCCCCTAGGTGGCTTTTTTGAGCAGCTTGTGGTTGAGTCAACTAAGGGATCAGCAGTTCTGCATTGGGTGCTGTGTGATGAACCAGATATGATTAGGGAGCTGCAGGTAATAGAACCCTTGGGAAACTAGTGATCATAATATGGCAGAATTCACCCTGCATTTTCAGAGGGAGAAGCTAAAGTCAGATGTATCAGTATTACAGTGGAGTAAAGGGAATTACAGAGGCATGAAAGTTGGCCAAAGTTGATTAGAAGAGGACACCAGCAGGGATGATGGCAGAACAGCAATGGCTGGAGTTTCTGGGAGCAATTCAGAAGGCAAGAGGATAGATACATACCAAATAAGAGGATATATACTAAAGACAGGATAATTCAACTGTGACTGACAAGAGCAGTCAAAGCCAACATAAAAGCTAAAGAGAAGGCATATAATAGAGTAAAAAATAGTGGGAAGTTAGAGGATTAGGAAGCTTTTAATAATCAACAGAAGGCATCTTTAAAAAATGCCATAAAGTGGGAAAAGGCAGAATACAAAGTTAAGCTAGGCAATAATATTAAAGAGGACCAAAAGATTCTTCAGATATATAAAGAGTAAAATAGAGGCAAGAGTAGAGATTGGACCATTGGAATATGATGCTGAAGAGATAGCAGCAGACAAACTGAATAACTGTGGAAGACACTAGCAGTATGCTGGAAGTTCGAGAGTGTCAGGGGGCAGAAGTGGGTGAAATTGCTATTACTAGGGAGAAGGTGCTTGGGAAACTGAAAGGTCTGAAGGTAGATAAAATCACCTGAACCAGATGGACTACACCCCAGGGTTCTAAAAGAGGTACCTGAAGAGACTGTGGAGGCATTAGTAATTAACATCTTTCAAGAAGCTATTGATGGTGGCATAGTTCACTCCACTCTTTAAGAAGGGAGGGAGGCAGACAGAGGAAATGAAATTATAGGCCAGTTAGGCTGACCTCAGTGGTTGGGAAGATGTTGGAGTCGATTGTTTAGGACGAGGTCTCAGGGTACTTGGAGGCACATGACAAAATAGACCAAAGTCAGCATGGTTCTTGATTAGTCAGGGTGTGAAAAGTTATGGAGAGAAGGCTGGAGAATTGGATGGAGAGGGAAATGGATCATAATGAAATGGCAGAGCAGACGCGATGGACTGAATGGTCTTATTCTGCTCCTATGTCTTATGGATTGCCAGTGATGTATTGGGCTGCATCCACCATGTTCTGCTGCTTCTTGTGTTCTTGTGCATTCAAATTGCCTCACCAGTCCATTATGTGACCCATCAGTATACTTTCAACAGTACATCTGCAGAAATTTGTAGTGTTCAGTGAGTCAGGTAATACCACAGTGGATTGGGACACAGCCAGGAAGTCATGAGGCAGTATCAGAGGGATCCAAGACATATCGGGCAATCCACATTCAATCCTGACTTTGAGCACTGTCTATGTAGACTTCATATATGCTCCCTTTGACTGCGTGAATTTCGTCCATTTTCTTGTGAATTCCCTACCCTATGCATCTCAAAGATGTGCAGTTTAGAAATTTAATGAACCACATATATTGGCATTAGTATGTGGGTGAGTGTTAGAAGCCAGGGGGGATAGATGAGAATGTAGAGGAAAGAAAGGGTTAGTGCAGGATTGGTGTAAATGGAATTGTAGGTCAGTGTCTCTAATCCAGGCAGTGTTCTGGTAAATCTCCTCTGCACTCTCTCTAATAATAATCCTTCTTATAGTAAGGCCACTGTTATGTTACTTCTGTTTAAATGTACCATGGGTTAACAGTAAAGAATCATATCCTGGAAGAATTAAAGAACTTTTATTTACAGTAATAAACACATCCTAACCCAGCCATTTGCTGGAACATTCTGGCAATCCCGCGCATGCTCAGTGCTCTGTCTATTCATGTACTGGCACATCATTGCACGTGATATCACCACATCTTCCTTTCCTTAAAAAGAAAAACAAGTAACAACATTAATCAAAACACATCTATATCAGATAACTGAAACTCTGAAGTTGGCACTTTCTTAAAGCCTTTGGGATTCTTTCTTAACACTGCTCCCTCCTCTGTTTGGACCATGTATGATCTGGTCTGTGTCCATGGGTTCCTTTTATCTTGTATCCTCAGTTTGTCTCCTTGTCCTTCAGACAAATGTCTCCTTAGATCAGTCAATTCACGTTCCACTTTGATTTGTAATGAAATACAGATCTTCTTTTCTTTATCTAATTCATTCATTAACTGTGTAATTTCTTTTTTTATGCTGACGCTCCATCATTTAAATAATACTTCTTAATTCCTTCATTTATGCTTTCACTGCTTCCTTATACTGTGCCCACTGTGAGCGTTCTTGCTTTAGACAGTGATTAGACTGAATCTCATATTCTCTCAGTGTCTCTTTCATCATCGCTTGCATTGAAGCAACCTCCTCCTGCCATTGCTTTTTCACATCATCAATTGCCTCCTGTTTGGTCGTTTCTGACACTGCAGCTACTACTTTTATATTCTCCATGTCAGCATTTGCCTCCATGAGCTGCACTTGCAGTCGAGTTACATCACCTTCTGCCGACTGTGATGCAACTTTCTATCACTTCAGCTCTTGTGTCACTATCCACGACAAAAATTCTTTTCGTCAAATTAAGTCTTTCACAGGCAGGGCAGATAAACCCAGAATTGACTGTACATTTTTTGGCACGACCACAAATGAAAGCATATGCACAATATTTTTGTGTAATACCTTTGCCACGCATGTCCCTTTAACTGGAATGTCTGCACCTGTATACCCAGTCACGTTTATATTTGTCTGATGTAACTTCGGTCTTGGCTTTAAAGCATTAAACTCAGATTCTGCAAGAACATTTACTTGTGCTCCAGTATCAAGTTTAAACAGATTATTGTTTTGATTCACTTGCAAAGGAATAGTCCAGTCATTCTTATTTTTGTTTATTTTCACAAAGCACATCTATATAAAATTCCTCATGTTCGTCTTCAAGCACAGCATTTACTTGTTTCATTTTATTTTCCTTCTTTCTACTTTTACAACAGCGTGAAAAATGATTAATCTTACCGCAGCCATTGAAAATTTTGCCATATGCGGGACACTGATTTGGACGATGTTCCGGCGCACAGCGATCACATGACTGTTTTCTTTCCAATGCCGTCTTGCTGTCTGTTGGTTTTCTCGACGTATTACTATATTTCTTGATGTATTCGCGCTTTTGTTTTACAGCATTTACATTGCAGTTTTCAACAAAAAGCTCTTCAGCCTGCAACGTCACGGTCTCAGAAACTTTGCAAAGTGCCAAAGCTTTTTCAAAATTTAAATCTTGCTCTCTCAACAGCCTTTCTCTCAGAGCATTATCTCGAATGCCACAAACAGGTCTATCTTTAATGAGAGAGTCCGTGAGCAATCTAAACTCGCATGGTCTACTACGCTTCCTTAACAGTAACATACTGATCAATTGTTTCAGCGGCTCTCTGCGCACATGTGAAGAATTTATATCGCTTATACGTTAAATTATGCTTAGGTATACAAAATACTTCAAATTTGACCATTATCAACTTTAAATTGAAATTATCATCATCTTCAAAAACAAAATTATTATATACCTCTACTGCGTCATTCCCGATTACATGGAGCAAAAGCGCAGCTTTGGTAATCGATCGCTGAATGATAAGTACAGTTCAAACTGTGGCTTGAATATCCTCCAGTTCTCAGCTACATTGCCAGTCAGCTGAAGTTTTGGTGGGGGTTGTAAATCTTCCATTTTACTGTTTACAGTTCGACCTTTTTTCTTCTTCTCTTTTATTTTCGATTATCTTCGATTCTCCCGTATTATTTTTCCAGACCCCACTTCTGACACCATGTTATGTTACTTCTGTTTAAATGTACGGTGGTTTAACAGTAAAGAATCATATTCTGGAAGAATTAGAGAACTTTTATTTACAGTAATAAGCAAACCCGTCTTAACTCAGCCACGTGCTGGAACATTCTGGCAATCCCGCGCATGCTCAGTGCTCTGTCCAATCATGCACTGGCACATCATTGCACGTGATATCAACACAGCCACCAGAACTAAACATAATACTCCAAGTGTGATCCAACCAGAGTTTAAGAGATGCAAACTTACTTTGCAGTTCTTGACCTCGGTCTTTTGACTAATGATGATTAACACACCATACGCCTTCTAAACTACTCTTATCAACTTGCATGGTAACTTTGAGGGATCTATGGACATGAACCTCAAAATCCCACTGTTCCTTAACATTATAAGAGTCCTGCCTTTATCCTTGTACTCTGCTGTCAATTTTGATCTTCCAAAGTGTATCATTTCACACTTTTCTAGATTGAACTTTTAGGAACTGGTTTTTATTGTGACATGTACTGTACATTTCACATGTCATCCTTGTAGGTTATTTCATTACCATAGTACATAGAGGTCGTTCAAAGGAAAACAATAAAGGAATGCAGAATAAAGTGTTACAGTTACAGAGAAAGTGCAGTGCAGGCAGACAAAAGAATCAAAGGTTCATTTTATTGTCGGTGTATGTACAATACAACTCTGATATTTGTCTTGTTCAGATAGCCAGGAAGACCATGGTAGTTGATGAAAGAAAATATATCGAAGCCTCCCACCCGACATGAAAAAGTAAAGAAACAAAACTTGCAGACCCCAAAATTAACCCCCCCGCAGAAAAAACAGTGAAGATAACCATCGCGACCTACTCACCCACAGAAAAAACAGCAACAACAATCCCTGACACACTTATTTGCAGAAAAGAACAGTGACAGTAGTATCAAACTCCCCAACCCCACCCCCTGACATATAAAATATTAATGGATCACCCACCCAGCAATCAGCCAATAAAGTGCAAAGCCATGGTGGGGTAGAGTGTGAGGTCAAAAGTCCATCTTATTGTACTGAGGAACCATTCAATAGTCTTATGACAGTCGAATAGATGATGTCCTTGAGGCTGGTGGTAGCACTTTCAGGCTTCTGTGTCTTCTGCCTGATAGGAGGGAGGATAGAAGAGAGAATGTCCTGTGTGGGTGGGGCCATTGATTATGCTGGCTGCTTTTCCAAGGCAGTGAGAAATGGAGGGGTTCCCGGTCTCCATGATGTACTGAACTTTGTGCTTATGCTGTGATCCAGTATTCCTTCTCCTTGGAAAATTGAGACAATGTGTTGAAAACAAAGGTTTCTGTAGCTACAGCCCATAACTCTTTTATGTGGTTTTGCAGATTCTTAAGGTTACAGGGTCCGGGCTGTTTGTTGTTCCGTGTATTGCAGTGGGATCTGGTTTGGAAATATGTACCAGGAAGCATGTGTAGATGCTGCAGGAGGTGTTCACCGCTGAATCTGATGCTCAGATTCAACATTTGTGAAACGTCCAGCATAATTCCCATTATAGCTGAGGGTCACAAGATGTCCAGTTTTCTTCTGCACCACAGGGAATCTATTAATAAGAAAGTAGGAATAGCTGGAGAGAGTGGAACCAGTCCTTCCCCTAGCATCTCTGAGTCCATCTTGGATAAATGAAACCAAGCTAGGCGTTAGAATCATGGGCATAGATGCACCTTGTGCTGAAGTTTATTTAAGAAAGTACTGGAACGTAATTGGAAAGTGAGGCCAATTCCAAGATGGCATGTGGGCATACCAATCCACCTGGTGGGTCAAACCAAAGGGACCTCATCTGACAGCAGACTGTTCTCAGGGTCAGAGTTCAAACATTAGCCTGTGAGCAAAGTATTCAAAGATGGGCTGTGGCTCCCAACAAGATACCATGTGGAACCTATGCATTAGGGGTCGGGGTGGCGGGAGGAGGACACTCAGCTCCTCAAGCCCAGTCTGCTGTGCAGGAAGATAGTGGCAGGATTGGCTATAATTTCTCACTTACCCTTGGTAACCTTGCACCTCTGCACTTAGCAAAAATAAATCTACCTTTGCCTTAAAGATAGTCATAGGTTCAGCAGCTGTCCCACCCACACCTCTATTATGAGAAATACATTTTCAAAGACCTCCCTTCTGAAAGAAAAAAAGTAATCTCATCTCTAAAAAAAATGCCTTATTTTTAAGTCTCTGATTTCCTCTATCATAAGAATCATCCCCGCCACACCCACACAGTCCAGGACTCCACCAGATTTTGCATTTTTCAATCAAATCACTCCTCACTCTTCTAGCAGTCCAACAGATATGACAAGCTCTTCTGGAGAGCAGAAGGGAATTGGGGGTCGGCTCAGGAGTGAAATTGGAAAATGTGGGATATTAAAATGGCACTGAAGTTTCCAGGGGTTAAATCCCATTGTTGGTTTGGATTTCTATCACAAGACCCTGACTTATTATTTCTATCAGGACTCCGTAAACAAAATAGTTTGACTCCATGATGGTAGAACTAAGTACTGTTAACATCACTAAAATGAAATACAATAGAAAGAAAAATATATTAGTTTGGAAACTCATAATCCAGTCTCGAGTTTGGACTGAGCTCTTGTCTTCCAGAGTCAAGGTCTGGCTTGTAGTAGTGCAGTGGTCTAAGGGTGTGAGCTGAGAGTGCCTCTTGCCCATGTGAGTGAGGAAGAGTTACCGTGTTCTCTTTATAGGTCAGCAGTAAGAGGCAGGGTGGAAGAAGTTGAACAGTTTGGTCATGTCAACATAACTCTTGTGAAACAATGGGAGATATAATCTGGTCACACAGTCTGGATTAATGACTGGTGAACCTGCCTTGGTGAGCACCTTGTGGAAGGAGGAAGAGCTGTGGCGGCTGTAGAACGACGGAAGTAGGTATGTTACTATACACAATTATTTGCATAAACCAAGGGAATCATCAGAAAGGTGTACCTTATGAACACAGAAATGTAATGTGACTACATCGAACTATTCTTTGGAAACTTGGTTTCACGAAAGTCAATAAAACTCTGAGAATCCACTATTCAAAGTTCAAAGTCAATATTATCAAAGTACATATGTTCCCATATACTACCCTGAGATTCATTTTCTTGCAGGCATTTACAGGGAAAAAGAAATACAATATAATTTATGAGAAACTATACATTAATTGACAAAGTGATGAACAGCCAATATGCAAAGACAGTACTGAGAACGAGTTGTAAAGAGGATTCTGTAGGGCATAGAATCAGTTCAGAGTAGTTGTGAATGAAGTTAACTGCACCATTTCAAGAACCTGATTATTGTAGGATAATAACTCTTATTGATCCTAGTGATATGGGACCCAAGGCTTCTGTACCTCCTGCCCAATGGTAGTAGAGAGAACAGGGCATGGCTTGGATGATAGGGGTCTTTGATAATAGATGCTGAATTCTTATGACAGCGATCCATGTAAGTGCTTCCACAAGTGGTGGGGAGGGATTTACCTGTGATGAACTGGGCTGTGAGCACCACTTTCTATAGCCTTTTCCATTCATGGGCATTGGTGTTTCCACATCAGGCTGCGATGCGACCAGTTAGGATACTCCCCATAGAAGTTTGTCAAAGGTTTTTGGTGACATAACAAGTCCACACAACCTTCTAAGAAAGTAGAGATGTTGTGATGACACTTATGTATGACTCCCAGGACGGATCATCTGACATGTTAACACCAAGGAATTTAAAACTGCTGACTCTGTCCACCTCCGATCCCCTAATAAGTAGTGGCTCATGGACCTCTGGCTTCTTCCTTCTGTAGTCAATGATCAGATCCTTGTTTTTGCTGATGTTGATTGAGTAGTTGTTCTTTGGTACCACAGCCAGATTTTCATTCTTCCTCTATGCTATTAGACTATTCAGATAGTTTGGATCAGGCTTACTATGTGATGTTTACCACATTCCATTCCCACTCACTGGGACCCCAGTTTCCACTTTCCCTTCCTACCCACTGGGAGCCTAGTTCCCAATTTCCTTTCCTACCCACTGGACCCCAGTTCCCATATTCCCTTCCTTCCCACTGGGACCCCAATTCTCACATTCCCTTCCCTAAAGAGATTAAAGATTATCGTAGTGGAGAAGAGGGGTGGAAATATTCAGGAAGGCAATAACAGAGATTGGCAGCTTTGGTTTTAGAAGACAGTGGAATTAAAATCAGTCTGCGGAGAATCCTTGTTTCAATTATGTCATTAATTTATAGGGATAGGGGTCATCGTAGAGACAAGAGGACAGAAGGACAGTTGAGAGATAAGTAAACAAAAATGATTAGACCTCTCTTAAGCAAGAGACAGTATAGGTTAGAGGTGATTAGTGTGTAAGACTTCCTGCATGTTAGGCCCAGGCTGCAGATTGTTGGGTGGCCTCCTGTTTATGGTGGCTACAATGGTTAGTGTTGGAGCAGTCAGTCTTATAGGTGAGAGAGGGGTGAGAGTTTCATCAGCCAATGAGCTGAGTCAAGAACAGAACCTAGTGGAAATATCCTGAGTGATGTTTAGTCACAGTCTCCTCTTGTGATCAAACATGACAGTGTTGAGCAGAACCATATAGCCTGTGCCAGAGAAGTCATTTTAGCAGAAAATATTATCGCTAAAATTAGTTCTTTGTCTCTAAATATTTGTAATACACTTGTATGAAAAACTGCCCTTGGAAGGAGCATTTTCTCAGCCTGTTATTGAGAAACGTTGATCTCCGTAAAGCATGCTAATGCTGATAACTCAATTGCAAATGTTATTTCTTTCAAAAATAATTTAGGAATCAAATGCTCGCTGCTATTTCTGCCTGCCTGAACAACTTTTTTGTTTCATTTGTTCATTCAAATCTGTTTCTACAGAAGTTCAAAGAAGTACAACCCTTTAATGAGAAAATCCCCTTCATCTCATTCTTTAAGTTAGCAACCCCTCTTCCTGAAGTCATGATCTGTAGATCTAAAGTCTTCAACAAGTAAATGTTTCCATCCAGTGTGCACCTTGTGACAGACATTTAGAAATTTTATATTATGGTGAGCACACGTCTCCCATTTATTTTGGGTTAAGAAGGGAGTTCACATTCTTCTAAACTCCAAGGACTGGAGGCTTTGCACTCCTGTAACGATTCCTCAGATTACTGCGGTGCAGTTTATGGTGAAGGAATGAGGGTAGATGGTGGGGCCAGGATGGAATCAGAGGGCAGTGGGAGTTGCAGTCAAAGATAAGATACCTGTTGTGCCGAGTTTCAAAGTGCTTGGCGGTTTTAATTGTCTTATCTTGTTTCCAGTCATATGGCTGCCAACTGATGCATAAATTCAAACTGATTGCAAGCTGTGACAAACTATGTTGAGTGCATATGTAAATATATCTTCAGAATTTGGCTGCAGATTTTGTATATTTGGGAGTAGTATACATCTGCCTCTGTGTATGTGCATACATATGCCTGCAAACTTGAATGTGCAGTTGTGTGTTAATGTGTGTCTGCATGTACATACATCTGTACATGCATAAGCAAGTGTGTGAGCAAGCATGCACACACATCCTTGTAAATAAGCACATGTATATATGTCCTCATATATCTGCCTATTGATATGGCTTTGCATCCTGCGTGTCTCTATAGTAGGTCTCTGTCTGTGTTTGTATATGTGTCCATATGCATGCATGTGTCTCTGCATATGCCCATGTTTTGTGTGTAAACATTGGATTCCAGTTAATTAAGCCATTGGTTAATCAGGGCAGCTGCATATTTTGGAGAACTCTTAAAGAACAAAAACTAGTCAAGAAAATAGTACGGATTCCCTTCATTTATTGGGACACTGTGTCATTAACTGAGACGGGAAACTTGGCAAACAGTTTCTAACTAGCATCAGTTGTGTGCACTTGTGTGGTCGTTGGACATGACACTGTACTTAGAGTGATCAGGTTTTAAATAGTGGCGGTGTTTGTGTTCAAAATGCAGTGATCTTTGTCATTGATGGTTAACAAGAAATAAGCAGTAAGTCAATTCAAAACTGCTTTGCTCACTGTGGTTTCAAGCATTCAGGCTTGGAAAGACCAAAAATGACTGGGAGTGAAAATGAAACAATTTCACTACTTCAACAAGTTAGGAATTAATCATTTGAAGGTATCAACAATCATCTTGAATGTTTTAGAGGATACGGTTGTCAAAATCATTGTATGAAGGCAGTCCATTATCTGCACTAGGTACCTGCACTGATTTGTTCAGTTACAGTCAGTCAAAAGAATGCAGCAGCGTACACTGGATGAAATCCTCCATCATTAACTAGTAGCAACTAATACACAGTTTTATAATACTGTAGCAGCATTGGTAGTGTTCTAATTTGTTCTGGATTTTACTTACTCTGTTAAGTGGTAGTTTGTCTTTTTCATACCTTTTTAATGATTTCCAAGAAACTTTCACTAACTGGGGCAGCTGCTTAATTGGGCCAAAATGTACTGGTCCCAATGTGCCCCAATTAACCAGAATCCATTGTATACACATGTGGAAATATACCGATCAATGTGTATGTGTTTGATTACATGCATACATTTAAACCTTCATGCATGCATTCTGGTATATATATAAGGGAAAATCTGCAGATGCTGGAAATCTAAACAACACACACAAAATGCTGGAGGAACTCAGCAGGCCAGGCAGCATCTATGGAAAAGAATAGATGCTAAAGGGTCTTGGCCCTGCATACCTATGCATTTGCACACATTAAAGCTTTGTGTATGTGTGCTTATGAAATGTGTGTATATGTGCATGCATGTTTGTGTGTTCGTGTATGTCTGTGTGTGTGTGAGAGAGAGAGAGAGATATTGGATAAACTATAGGGTATTTTGCCTGTTAATGTGATAAAGGTCTTTAAATATCTATATTAGAATCTCCCCCTCCCATTCAATGTGTATGTGTACATCTGTGTGTGTGTGTGTGTGTGTATGTGTGTGTGTGTGTGTGTGTTTGTGTGTGAGAGAGAGAGAAAGAGAGAAATATTGTATTAACTAAAGGGCATTTTGTCAATTAATGGGATAAAGGTCTTTAAATCTCTAAATTGGAATCTCCCCTCACTCCCCTATTCAATGTGTCAGTAAATTTAAACCCAGCACAGAATGAATGAGAACACGAGGAAATCTGCAGATGCTGGAATTTCAAGCAACACACAGAAAGGTTGCTGGTGAACACAGCAGGCCAGGCAGCATCTATAGGAAGAGGTACAGTCGACGTTTCGGGCCGAGACCCTTCGTCAGGACTAACTGAAGGGTCTGGAAGTCCTAACGAAGAGTCTCAGCCTGAAACTTCAACTGTACCTCTTCTTATAGATGCTGCCTGGCCTGCTGCATTCACCAGCAATTTTTATGTGTGTTGCACAGAATCAACGAGAATAGGAGGGAAAAAGGGCTTTCAAATCTCTTACTATCTCTTCTTTCAGTTAGTCCTGACGAAGGGTCTCGGCCCGAAACGTCGACTGTACCTCTTCCTAGAAATGCTGCCTGGTCTGCTGTGTTCACCAGCAACTTTGATGTGTGTTGCTTGAAATTCCAGCATCTGCAGATTTCCTCATGTTTGTGTTTTTGAATTCTCTCATTATTTGTGCTGATGCAGGAGTGGAGCCGCATGGTTTGTGCTGTTCGTTTAACTGCATCTGTTGCTATGTGGAGACATTTGATGGCAACCAAACACTTGGGTCCAAACATGACTGAACAAAGAACAGCATCACCCCTGCAATGTGCAGTTGGAGAGAAAAATGGCCCCAGGAGGAGGGGTGAGTGGGGGGGGGTGATGGGATGGCTTCGCTTCATTGTATCATCAACAGGAAACCACCCTCACACAATCTCCAGTGCAAAGGTTCTGTGTCAGACCACAATGCTAAAGTAGTTGTTATTATTCAGCTTCATAAATGCAATGGAAAGGGGTAACTGTAATGTTAACTCTGAGAAATCGTCACCATTATGTAACCTGATGAGTGAATGGTTAGTGGCTGACACTACGCAGCCACATACTGGATGAAGCAAAATATTAGCCGGATGGCATACACTGGTTACCATTTCCCAGGGTTGTTTTCTTTGGGGCAGTGGAAGCTGAGGGGAAACCTGATACAAGTTCATAAAATTATGAGAGGCATCTTTTTCCCAGGGTCAAAATGCTTAACACCAGAGTGTGTGCATTTAAGGTGAGAGGGGGGAACGTTGAAAGGTGATTCGCAGGGCAGAGAGTGGTGAAGTGCACTGGCAGGGGTGGTGATAAAGGTGTGGAAGAGACATGAATGTGCAGGTAATTTTGTGCCTTGGCACTGTATTGCTGCAACAAAGCAAGGAATTTCACTGCATGTAAGACAGGGATGATGAACCTGATACTCATTATGATTCTGATATGGACTACATGCAGGCATAGGAGGAATTCCTTTAGCCGGAGGGTGGTGTCCATTGCCACAGACGGTGGTTGGCAGGCTCTTGATTATTAAGGGTGTCAAAGATTATGGAAAGAAGGCAGGAGAATGGTAAACACAAAATAATCTGCAGATGCTGAGGTCAAAGCAACACTCACAACACGCTGGAGGAACTCAGCAGGTCGGGCAGCATCCGTGGAAAAGATCGGTCGATCGATCTTTTCCATGGATGCTGCCCGACCTGTTGAGTTCCTCTAGCGTGTTGTGAGTGAGGCAGGAGAATGAGGTTGAAGGGAAACTAAATCAGCCATGATCAAATGGCAGAGCAGACTTAATGGGCTGAATGGCCTAATTCTTCTCCTGGTCTTAAGTAGGGAACATTAGCTTTATTAGTTTGGCAGAACAGTGTGGGGTGAAAGCCCTGGCCCTGTTCCTGTGCTGTACTGTCCTATGCTTTGCTACTCTATCAGCAAACTGGCTCCAGCTGCTGCTTGCTCAAGCACCAAAACAGAAGTAGAGCCGCCAAAGAACATCCTTCAAAACTGGCGGGGGGCGGGGGGGGACTACAGAAGCTGGAAGTCTGAAATGAAAACAAAAACACTGGAAATGCTGAACAGCTCAGATAGTATCCATGGAAGGGGAAACAATGAATGAGCAGAGGAGGTGGGGCCAGGGATGGTTAGAACAAAGGGAATGTTTCTGATCGGCTGAGACCAAATGACTTACTAAGGCTACATACAAAATTCTGGAGGAACTCAGCAGGTCAGGCAGCATCCATGTTGTTGATGGTAAAACTGTGAAAACCAGCTGACCAGGGTACATAAATGAATGAAAAACAAAATAAACAAAAATGCCAAATGGCCAGTCCTGATACGTAAATAAAAACAGAGTGAGTTATCGAAAACTGGTAAGCCTAGATGGAAGATGAGATAAGATGGTGCTTTAACATATGACTTTTGTCTGTTTCCTTAGTATATAACATCTCTTTGTCACAGCCAGACTGCTGGTTTAATTCACCCCACCCCTGCCACTCCTCACCAAAAGAAATGCTCACCTTGAACTGCTTGGCTCTTCTTTTAGCCCAAGCCTCACATTCCTCATCAATTAGTTGAGCACCACTAGCGCTCCCATGCACAGAATTCTCTGTATTCAGTGCCCCATCCTGAGCTGCACTATCCCTCACTCTCTGCATGATGGTACAATACCCATCGAAACATCAGGTACTGCAGTCTACAACCCTGCCAGTTGACTGGAGAAGGCCAAACATTGTCTCGAGCCCACCTGATCAGTGGTTGGCGAGAGCTTAGACTAATTTGGGGAGGGAGGAGAAGATGGCGGCGCGACACAGTGCGCGCGGCCGTTCCGAATGATATCATATGTGTTAACTAGGATGCAGTGCACAATCCTGATTTGATGGAGACAGCCATGAGAAGCACGGAGGAACACCTGGAGAAACTTCTGAAATGCCCACTTCGCTGCCGCTGCTATTATGCGATTGAGAATCTCCAGAGGGGAGGGCCCCAAATCCTCGGCTTTACCTATTGCCTGTTGCCGGGGTCGAAGCGCTCGGCAGAGATGGTGCTCGGTGCTCAGTGTTGGAGAGCTGGTCGGAGGCTCGAAGTTTTCAGACAAACTTGGAGTCGGACTGTGGTCAGATGCTTCCAGGATACCGCATCAGCAAGTTTGCAGTGCTGGAGGTTCACCGTCTGCATGAGATGATGGGACTTTTAAGAGACTTTGAGACCTTTTACCGTGCCCATGGTTTGTTCTTTATCAAATTACGGTATTGCTTTGCACTGTTGTAACTATATGTTATAATTATGTGGTTTTTGTCAGTTTTCAGTCGATTTGTCATGTGTTTCTGTGATATCATTCTGGAGAAACATTGTATCATTTCTCAATGCGCGCATTACTAAGTGACAATAAAAGAGGACTGCATGTCCTCATAATCTAATCTAAATAACAAGTGGCCGGGCCTGTTCCTGCTTAATTTCTGGGATCAGCCTGGATTAGACATTTGCAAGGCCTGTAGCAGCAGGTCCAGGCGAGGACACAGTTCTGTGGATACTGAGAAAATGGTGCCTGTTATGAATTCAGGAGGACGTTACTACGAGGCTCAATAACCTTTTTCAAATTGTGCAGGGCGTTCTTCTCTTGAACTCTCAAGTTTGATTGCTATCTGTGCATCACATCTGTAATAAGCTATTGAGGTTAAAATTTATCTTTTAATACTATCTGTTAGTGTACAGCAGTTTTTAATACCTCTTCACCAGTATGAGTTTTATTTTTGTTAAATTTTCAAACCCAGAGCGAAAATAATCACTGTTCATTTACAGCGTGCAGCAGCTTGTGGTGGAGCAACATTTTTAATGAAATAAGTATTTTATTTTAACCTCTGTAATTTCCACTTTGGTTGGGTGTGTTTTATGAAATGGTGGTGACAAGATACATTGTGTGACACACAAGCAGAGTACTTTTGCTCATACTGCCTATGCACCATAAGTTTGGAGTCAGCCAATTAACACAACACTGGCATTCTCATATTTTCCTCATGGCGAAGAAGGGGGCCGTTCAGCCCATCTAGATGTGTGCCAGCTCTTAGAGCGATGTCCCAGGTCCCATTCTCCTGCTTATTTCCCTGTTGCACACTCATTTCCGGCATCATTGGCCAATTAACCAACCAACCAGCCTGCAGCATGTCTTTTAGATGTGAGCTGAATCTGAAGCACATAGGAGAGGAAAGTCAGCAGGTTGGCTTCTTGGAGGGGCTGAGGCTACTCGGTATTTGGTGGGTTGACTGATTCTAGCCCAGTCAACATTAAACATAAGTGGTACATGACTGCTCAGACTCTCTGCCACTTGGCTGTATAGGATCCCATGGCATTAAAGCAAAATTCTCCACGTGCCTTTTCAAATAAAAAGGTGCAAAAGAAATCACAATACATGCCAAAACAACAGTGCCAGAGGTCACCTAAAGTTATTGTATTGCATGCAGTTCTGGACGTCCCATTGCAGGAAGGATACGTAGACTTTGGACAGGGTACAGAAGTTGCTCGCTGATGTACTGCCTGGATTAGAGGGTATTAGAGCTTGCACAAACTTGGGTTGCTTTCTCTGAACCACTGGAGGCCGACAGGAGATTTGATCAAAATCTATAAATAATGAGAGGCAAATTTAAGGTCAGAATAATTTTTCACAGAGTGGAAATGTCAAATACTAGAGAACATGCTTTTAAGATGAGGGGGAGAGTTTAAGGGAGATGTTTGGGGCATTTTTTTTAATGCAGAGAATACTAGGTGCCTGGAATGGGCTGCCAGAAACAGTAATAGAAACAGTTAAGATAGTAATATTTCAGTGATAGACACATAGATCCACAGGGAATGGAGGAATATGCATCATGTGCCAGCAGGAGATATTTAGTTTAATATGACCTCATGTACAGCACAGACATCATGGGCCAAAGGGCCTATTTATGTGCTCTGGTGTTCTATGTCCTACATTCTATAAAAGATTGATTACAAAGATGTATCCAGCTGTTACTCATTGCAGTTTATCAGTTACTTAATTGTCTGAAACCAAAAAAAACTGCAGAAGAGCCACTTGCTACCTCATTATTAATCACTGGACCTTTTAGCACAGGTTCCAGGGATGCTTCACCCACATATTTCCTTTGAGTGGACTTTATTCCAAGGCCATACAATGCCTCTACACCTTCTGCCCAACAACCTGATTTTGACCCGCAAGCCCATGTGTTCTGTATATGGACCCCAAGGGAATGGGCAGAGCTTTGCCACAAGTTCAGATTTATTATCATAGGTATATATACCCATGGTATAAATGCCATGAAAATTTGATTTTGCAGCAACACATAAACATGACAAATGTAAATTGCATTCTCCTAAATTAACAAGTTATACATACCTTCCAGGAGAAAATGAACAGCAATAGACTTATTGACGAAAGTGCAATTTGAGGAATATATAGTCCAAGGCAGAATTAGGGTTTTTCAGGTGGGTTCAGGGACCTGGTGTCAGTGGGGAAAGTCCCTCGACAGAATCAGCAAAACCCATTTGCACACTTCCCTATCCAGCGGAGGGTTGTCAGGATGGTGTAGGATTTCTCCACCCAATCTTTAGTGTCACTGGAATTGAATTGGGCCACTAACGATGATGACAGAGCCCCATTTCGTGCCTGAGGCCAGTTGCCAAACGCCTGCCTCCCATGTGCCCTACACACAATTTCCAGCAAACATTTCATATGGAATTGTGGTGCTCAAAGTCCATCTCAGTGTGTTAAGTGTCAAAATTCACAGTGTGAAGGTTTGGTCTTATGATCATTAAACGAGGTGAAAGTGGATTAGTGTAAAAATCGTCAGACATCTATTTAGGAATGTCTGTTGACACTCAGTGCAATATAGTGCTCTCTGAATCTATCTGGAGCATTCTGCCTCCAGCCTGCTTTATGACCCTGGCAAGCAATAGTTTCACACCATCCGTTGGCACAGCCTTCCTGCTGGAACCAGATCCTGCAAGGACAACGTTCCCCTCCAGTAAGCGGGGCCAATGATATAGTGATTTCATTTACAATGATCTGGTTGAAGTATTGATCATCACTGTAATACTGATGGATGGCATCTGTTACTGGCAGATTGCATCAAGTCATGCAGTTGTTTATTTAGGACGCCAGTCACCAATGGGAGCACAGATTATCCGATTGTTTTGTGGAATAACAACTGTTTCCTACATCTTTAACCAAACATTTGATCATTTGCATTTTCACTCCTGGTCATTTCTGGCATCTCCAAGGCCAAATGTTTGAAACTACAGTGGGCAAAACAATTCTGAATTGTTATTCACCATCAGTGACAAAAATCACTGCATTTTGAACACAAATATACGCAAGTGATGCTATTAAAAAAACTCTAACCACGGTGCAGTGTCTAACGGCCACACAAGTTCATGCGACTGACACTAGCTAGAAACTGTTCAGCAACAATCTCCTGTACCAATTAAATGGTATAGTGTCCCAAATAAACAAAGGACACTGAGCAATTTTATCCATTTGTTTTTGATCTTTAATGTCCCAAATAAAGGGCTACCCCGATTAACAATTAACCAGAATCCATGAATCTTGCCTTAATAGACCCCGTATAAAGTATTGCCATGCTAAAGACTGTATCAATCCAAATTGGTATTATTAAGTAACCAACAGTCTGTCCTGGGTGATGAACAGGTTCTGTTTTTACAGACATCCATAAGCCATTTTTGAACCTAAGTAAGAAAATACACAAAATCATTTAACATTGTAACCGCACCTCCACAGAGTTGAAATGAACAATACCAAAAGCACATCAGACAAATACGAAAGAACAATTACTAAAAGTGGAGGAAGGAAACTAGTTCTGTTAGTTGCAAGTACGGAGGAAGAACTACAGAACTTAATTGATATAGTTGTTGAAGAAAGTGCAAAAATGGGTCTATCTGTCAGTCGCAAAAAGACAGAATGTATGGTGATATCCAAAAAGAAGGAGAATCCTATCTGCAGGCTGAAAATAAACGGGGAAGACATAAAACAAGTACAGAACTTTTGCTGCTTAGCAAAAGCCGCGTGAGATCAGATGGCAGGTGCAACATGGACATCAAAAGAAGGATAGGGATGGCAAAAGATACCTTTACGAGAAAGAAGGGTATAATGACCAACACTAAACTAGGCATAACAACCCGCCTCAGAGTACTGAAATGTTACGTTTATCCAGTTATGTTATGTGGTTCAGAATGTTGGACAATATCTAGTAACATGAGGAAACGAGTTGAATCAGCAGAGAACAGGAATTCTGCAGATGCTGGAAATTCAAGCAACACACATCAAAGTTGCTGGTGAATGCAGCAGGCCAGGCAGCATCTGTAGGAAGAGGTGCAGTCGACGTTTCAGGCCGAGACCCTTCGTCAGGACTAACTGAAGGAAGAGTGAGTAAGGGATTTGAAAGTTGGAGGGGGAGGGGGAGATCCAAAATGATAGGAGAAGACAGGAGGGGGAGGAATGGAGCCAAGAGCTGGACAGGTGATTGGCAAAAGGGGATACGAGAGGATCATGGGACAGGAGGTCTGGGAAGAAAGACGGGGGGGGGGCACCCAGAGGATGGGCAAGAGGCATATTCAGAGGGACAGAGGGAGAAAAAGGAGAGTGAGAGAAAGAATGTGTGCATAAAAATGAGTAACAGATGGGATACGAGGGGGAGGTGGGGCCTGAGCGGAAGCCAGAGAAGTCGATGTTCATGCCATCAGGTTGGAGGCTACCCAGACGGAATATAAGGTGTTGTTCCTCCAACCTGAGTGTGGCCTCATCTTTACAGTAGAGGAGGCCGTGGATGGACATGTCAGAATGGGAATGGGATGTGGAATTACAATGTGTGGCCACTGGGAGATCCTGCTTTCTCTGGCGGACAGAGCGTAGATGTTCAGCAAAGCGGTCTCCCAGTCTGCGTCAGGTCTCGCCAATATATAAAAGGCCACATCGGGAGCACCGGACGCAGTATATCACCCCAGTCGACTCACAGGTGAAGTGTTGCCTCACCTGGAAGGACTGTTTGGGGCCCTGAATGGTAGTGAGGGAGGAAGTGTAAGGGCATGTGTAGCACTTGTTCCGCTTACACGGATAAGTGCCAGGAGGGAGATCAGTGGGGAGGGATGGGGGGGACGAATGGACAAGGGAGTTGTGTAGGGAGCGATCCCTGCGGAATGCAGAGAGAGGGGGGGAGGGAAAGATGTGCTTAGTGGTGGGATCCCGTTGGAGGTGGCAGAAGTTACGGAGAATAATATGTTGGACCCGGAGGCTGGTGGGGTGGTAGGTGAGGACCAGGGGAACCCTATTCCTAGTGGGGTGGCGAGAGGATGAATCAGCAGAGATGTAGTTTTTGAGGAGGATGCAAAGAATATCATGAGCGAAATGAATATCTAATGAGGATGTCATGTACAGAGCAAGCACAAAAGGAGAAATAATGTATGAGATCATGAAAAGGCAACATAACTTCATTGGACATGTGATTAGGAAAAAGGAGTTAGAATACACGGTAATTATGGGAAAGATTGAAGGGAAGAAAGCAAGAGGAAGACAAAGACAAATGATGATGGAGACAGCAGCCCGAGAACTGGAACTGAATACCAATGAATTGATCCAGTTGACCCGAAACAGGAGTATGTGGGCCATGGCAGACAAAGCTCAAACTGGGCATGGCACCTGATGATGCTGATGATGATATATGTATGTTGGGCTTTTGAATTTGAAGCTTGCTTAGATGTAGGGGTGTCCCTAAGTTCAGTATCGGTAACCCAACTCAGACCGTACATGCAAATAACCACAATATGTATTTCCTTGCTTCTGTTTGAAGGATTGGATCATCATTAACTTATAAGAAAAGCATTGGGCCAGCTGGAGTATGGAATTTATATGTTTATCTTCACATGTACAATCAGTTCTACAGGTGCTTAAGAACATCTCCATATGCCTTGATGTTTTTTTAGTTTGATACAATCTCTGATTAATAAATCATGAATCCTGATTCAGGAGCAGTGTATAACTGAGATTTCTAAATCATGCAACCTCAGAAATATAATATCCATATCCAGACCTGATGGTTAGTAATCCCGGTTCCCACCTCTCAGCCACAGCCTCTAAGAATGCTCACCTGGGTAGTTACTGAATGAGATGCAGGTATCTCTCTCAATCACTCCTTCAGGCAGCATGTTAGAACCTCTCCATCAATCGGTAACTGGATAAGTGTGAGCTGTTACATTTTGGGCAGGCAAATAAGCATAGGACTTTACCCTGGGGAGTCTTGTAGAATAAAGAGACCTTGGAGAACAAGTACGTAGAAACATAGAACTATGCAGCGCAGTACAAGCCCTTCCTTCCTCCATTTTTCTATCATAGATGTGGTCATTTAAGAGTTTCTAAATGTCCCTAATGTACCTACCTCTACCATCACTCCTGGCATTACACGCATCCACCACTCTGTTAAAAACCTTACTCCTGTCATCCCCCTATACTTGCCTCCAATCACCTTAAAGTTATACCTCCTTGTATTAGCCATTTCTGCCCTGAGAAAAAGTTTCTGGCTGCCCACTCTACCTATGCCTCTTATCAACTTGTACACCTCTCCTCCTCCTCCTCCTCCTCCACTCCAAAGGGGAAAAAAATCCTAGCTCACTCGATTTATCTTCATATGACATGCCTTTTAGTCTGTGCAGCATCCTGGTAAATCTTCTCTGCACCCTCTCTAATGAGGTGACCAGAACTGAACACAGTGTTCCAAGTGTGGTCTAACCAGTGTTTTATAGAGCTGCAAAATTACCTCACTGTTCTTAAACTCAAACTCTTGACTAATGAAGGCCAACACACCAAATGCCTTTTTAACAACCCTATCAACTTGCATGGCAACCTTGGATCTGTGGACGTGGACCCAAAAGTCTCTCTCTTCCTCCGCACTGCCAAGAATCCTGCATTGGATCCTGCTTTGTGCCTTCAAGTTCTTCGGTGTGCTTTGTCACATCCTCAAAGTATTCAAGCAGGCTTGTGAAGCATGACCTTCCCCTCACAAAGCCATGCTGACTATTCCTAATCAGATTATGCTTCTTGTAAAATCTGTCTCCAAGAGCCCTCTCCAATAATTTGCCCACCACTGAAAATTCGCTGATCTATAATTCCCAGGGTTATCCATATTCCCTTTCTTGAACAGAGGAATAATATTTGCCACCCTCCAATTAGTGTGGGGAAGAAGGCTGTTGGCACAGTAGCTTTCAACAGTCAGGGTATTGAGTATAGAAATTGAGATGTTATATTGCAGGTGTACAAGAAGTTGATGAGGCCATATTTAGAATATTATGTTTAATTTTGAACAATTTCATTCTGCTATCGGGAAGATGCCACTAAGCAGGAAAAAATGCAGAGGAGAGTTATGAAAATGTTGAAAAACTGAGTAATGGAGAGAGGTTGAGTAGGTTGGGACTTTTTTCACTGGAGTATACAAGAATGACAGGTGAGACTATAGAAGTGTATAAAATTACATGTGGCATAGATAGGGTGAATGCGCACAGTCTTTTTCCAAGGGTTAGGGGATCAAGAACTAGAAGGAATAGTGTAATGTGAAATGGAATGATTTATTAGGAATATGAGAGGCAGCTTTTTTTACCCAGAGAATGTGCAGTATAGAGAGTGAGCTTATGGAAGGAGTGGTTGAGTCAGGTACATAACAACATCTAAAAGGCATTTGGACAGGTACAGTGCCTCTAAGAAGTATTCACTCCCCTTGGAGGTTTTCATGTTTTATTGTATTACATTGAATCACAGTGGATTTAATTTGGCTTTTTTGACACTGATCAACAGAAAAAGACCCTTTTGTGTCAAAGTGAAAACAGATCTCTACAAAGTGATCTAAATTAATGGCAAATAGAAAACACAAAATAATTAACTGCATAAGTATACAGCCCCTTCAAGTCAGTGTTTAGTCGATGCACCTTTGGCAGCAATTACAGCTTGAGTCTGTGTGGATAGGCCTCTGTCAGCTTTGCAAATCTGGGCACTGCAATTTTTCCCCATTCTTCTTTACAAAACTGCTCCAGCTCTGTCAGATAGCACGGTCATCGTAGTGAACAGCCCTTTTCAAGTCCAGCCACAAATTCTCAATTAGACTGAAGTCTGGACTCTGATTTGGCCACTCCAGGGCATTAATTTTGTTGTTTTTAAGCCATTCCTGTGTAGCTTTGGCTTTATGCTTGGGGTCATTGCCTTGCTGGAAAACACATCTTCTCCCAAGTCACAGTTCTCTTGCAGACTCCAGGATTTCCCTGTATTTTGCTGCATTCATCTTACCTTTTATCTTCACAAGCCTTCCAGGGCCTGCTGCAGTAAAGCATCCTACAGCATGATGCAGCCACTGCCATGCTTCACAGGAGGGATAGCATGTTTTTGATAATGTGCGGTGTTTGGCTTATGCCAAACATAGCATTCAGTCTGATGGCCAAGAAGTTTGATTTTGGTTTCATCAGACCATAGAACCTTCTTCCTGCTGACTTCAAAAAGTCTCCCACATGCCTTCTGGCAAACCCTAGCTGAGATTTCATGTGAGTTTGTTTTCAACAGTGGCTTTCTCTTTGCCACTATCCCATAAAGCTATGACCAGTGAATCACGCAGGCAACAGTTGTTGTATGAAGTGTCTCTGCCACCTCGGCTGTTAGAGCTTGTAACTCCTCCAGAGTTGTCTTAGGTCTTTCGGTGGCCTCCCTCACTAATCCCCTTCTTGCACGGTCACTCAGTTTTTGAGGACAGCCTGCTCCCGGCAGATTAGCAGCTGTACCGTATTCTTTCCATTTCCTGATGATTGGCTTAACTGGATATTCAAGGGATATTCAGAGGCTTGGAAGTTTTCTTGTATCCATCTCCTAACGTGCTTTTCAATAACCTTTTTGCGGAGTTGTTTGCAGTGTTCTTTTGTCTTCGTGGTGTAGTTTTTGCCAGGATACTGACTCACCAGAAGTTGGACTTCCAGATACACGTTTATTTTTACTACAATCAGTTGAAATGCCTTGACTGCACACAGCTCTCCAAAAAGAGATCACAATTTAACTAATTATGTGACTTTTAAACCAATTGGCTGCACCAGTGATGATTTGGTGTCATATTAAAGGGAGTGAATACTTCTGCAATCAATTATTTTGTGTTTTATATTTGTAATTAATTTAGATCACTTTGTAGAGATCTGTTTTCACTTTGACATGAAAGAATCTTTTTTTTCAGTGTCAAAAAAGCTAACTTAAATTGACCTTGATTTAATGTTGTAAAACAATAAAACATGAAAACTTCCAAGGGGCGGTGTGGGTGAGTACTTTTATAGGCACTGTACATGGCTACAAAAAGATAAGCAGGATAGGGGCCAAACACAGGCTAACGCAATGAGCTCAGGTGAGAATCCTGGTCACTATGGACAATAATGGACATTTCAGGACATGACGCTGCATCAACATAGGCACAGCAATAGCCTCACCTTTGTCACCCTGCACTCGCACATGAGTGCGTTCCACGCCCGGCTTGATGCCAAGCTCTTTTCCCATTACCGCCACCTCTGTGACTGTTTCTTTGGAAACGGGTCCTCAACCCCTTCACACATCTCCAACCCTCTCCTTTCCCTTGAGCACACCTTCCCCTCCTCTTACCCACTCTTGACTTTTTCACTTCCAATTGCAAATGCCAGAAAAAGGGTGATATGGATTTGCCCCCTGAAATGCGAACTGTCCCTGTGCTTCCGCAGATGTGACCCAGCCCACTAAACTCCTCCAGCATCTTTGCTCCGTGTTCCAGCATCTGCAGTCTCTCTTGTGTCTCCAGTCTGAAACAACATACGCTTTTCATAATCTTAAATCTGTCCTCCTTTGAAATAATTTATTTGGCCAGTTAATCCATTCATTTTTTTTTACATGTAATTACACATCACATGTTTGAGGGCTTGCACTAAATCATCCCAACTCTTTGTCAGCGACAGGATCTGAGCAAATTTGGGTAACAGCTTACCTTCGTCTTTAAATCCTTAATAAAGCAGGGTTTCCAAATTACTGGAACAATATATTCCGTATTTTGTTTTCCTGTCTGCAACCTCAAGGTACTTGTATACTGGATGGTAGACAAACAAAGCTTTTCACCGTGCCTCGGTACATGTGAAAAGAATAAGTCAATTACAATTCCAAATCCCAAACAAGAGAAAATCTGCAGATGCTGGAAATCCGAGCAACACACACAAAATGCTGGAGGAACTCGGGCTGAAACATTGACAGTACTCTTTTCCTACATGCTATCTGGCCTTTTGTGTTCCTCCAGCATTTGTGTGTGTTGCTCACAATTCCAAGTCAGGGGTTTCTGTTTGCCTTATTCTGTAATCTGATCTCTTCACTCTGCCACTGAGCTACTGCAGCCTTCTTGAGCAGCTGCAATCCTCCCGATCAGTGTGGTCCCATCATGCTCTTGGAGAGGAACTTCCATGATTTGAGCCCAGTGACAGTAGCAAATTGGAGGGAAACATGCAGTTAGGGAGATTGCTCATGCCTCGGTGTTTATAACCCTCACCTGATGATACAAGGGGAGCTGTTGGCCATGTAAGAGAGTATAGGTTGTGGGGCCACAAGGGAGTGGGACTGTTGAGACTACTGTATTAGGAGCGGGCCTGAATTTTGTAGGCCTAATCTCCACTTCCTGTATCAAAGCAGATGGACAGGTTAGCTGATCATACATGGGCTACCCTTTATTATCTAATGTTAAATTCCAAGCATGCTGGATAGTTTCTCTTTCATCTGCTCCTGGTTTGTGATAGAACAGCCAGATCTGGGAAGGACACAACATGGTATTCCAGGGCAGGTGCTTGTTTGTGTGGTGAGGGGGGGTGGGGGTAGGGTATTGTGCTTCAGTGTGTGTATTCCTATGTGCATTTTGTAGAGTGTGTTTGTGCGTGTGTGTGACATGCGTGCGCACGAGTGTACCAGTAAGAGTGTGTTAGTGCGTGTGCACCAGTGGAGAATGTGTGCACCTGATAAGCAAGCATCTATTGTGCGTGTGCGCGCGCCTGTGAGTGATGTGACTGTAGTGTGCATGTGTGTGTATGTATATGACTGTAGAATAACTTTTTACACTCAGTTGCAGAGTGTGTGTGTGTGAGTATGCGCACTTACCTGTATGTCTGTGCACTCAATTGCAGAATGTGTATGAACGTTCACAGTAGTGTAGCAATAAAGTTCAAAGTAAATTTTATTATCAAAGTACATATATGTCACCATATACAACAGTGAGGTTCATTTTCTTGTGGGCATCCTCAGCAAATCTATAGAATAGATCAACCACAGTGCAGAAGACAATGAACTGTGCAAACGCAGATATAAATAAATAGCAATAAGTAGCGAGAACATGAGATAAGAAGATAAAGAGTCCTTAAAGTGAGATCATTGGTTGTGGGAACATCTCAATGGATGGGCAAGTGAGTGTAGTTATCCCCTTCAAGAACCTGATGATTGAGGGGTAGTGACTGTTCCTGAACCTGGAGGTGTAAGTCCTAAGGCTCTTGTACCTCCTACCTGATGGCAGCAACGAGAAAAGAGCATGGCCTGGGTGGTGGGGATCTCTGGTAATGGATGCTGTTTCCTACAACAGCATTTCATGTAGATGTGCTGAATGGTTGGAAGGGCCGAATTTTCCATTGAAAGGCATTTCCAAACCAGGCTGAATGCAACTAGTCATTATGCTCTCCACTACACATCTATAGAAGTTTGTCAAAGTTTTCGATGTCATGCCAAATCTTTGTGGACTCTTTAGGAAGTAGAGGCACTGCCGTGCTTCCTTCGCAATTGCACTTACGTGCTGGGCCTAGGACGCTATCACAGCTCGGAGTGTTTCAGAATTCAATTCTGGTGCCATCTATAAGGAGCTTGTACGTTCTCCACATGAACCAGGTGATTTTCCTGCAGGTTCCTCCCACAGTCCAAAGACGTACCAGCTGGATATTGTAAATTGCGTTCACCAGCAATTTTTATGTGTGTTGATTGTAAATTGCCTTTTGTGTTAATAGGCGGCTTTGCCGGGTAGTGTGGCTCGTTGGGCTGAAAGGGCCTGTTCTGCCCTCCATCACTAAATAAATAAATAAATTTACTGGGGTGTGTGTGTGTGGACGCGTGCTCTTCGTTGTACAGTGTGTGTGAACTCAACTATTGAGTGTACATGTGTGCTTGTGTATCTGAACCAAAGGGGACAGTGTGCACGCACTTGCATGCACCTGTGGCATGGATGTGTTTTTGTGAGCGTGTGCACTCATATGCAGAGTGAGAGCATGTGTATGTGCGCACGTGCGTTTGTGTGTGTATGAGAGAACATCCAGTGCGCCATATATTGTGGCATGGATCAAAGAATTTTAGTGGACCCTGAAATGCCTTTTTCAAGGGTTGCATTGAACGCATTAACATTAACAAAGGCTGGTTGTTTAGGTTGCAGCCATTTCTAAAATAAATCTTTCAGTTTTGAATATAATAATAGCTTCCTCTTACTTTGAACCTAGTGTGCAAGATGGAATTAAATGCATAACAGAACTTCACATTCTGTATATTTAAAACTCCAGATCAAATAGTTTTCTTCTCCAATTACAGAGGCAGGGAGAAAAATACCAAATAGATAAGATGTATATTAGGGCTACATTAAGGTTTCTAACCATGTTTGGTCAAACAGAATCATTTAGTGATGCATCAGCATTAACCAATAGACTGGGTAGTATCAAACAGTCCGGTTCTCAGTATTTTAAACAGTAGGAAACAGTGTTTTATAACCATGAGTGTCCAATAAGACGGAAAGAGATTGAACAATGTCTTCTGTGATGTTAAATTGATTGTGTAAAGTATTGCGTCTAAATTATTAAAAGCAACAAACTGATCTCGGGCATCTGGCTGCTCTGTTTTATTTCTGGGAGGTTGGAATTATAGCATGTTTAGCACAGAACAAATTCTGAGGGGTTTTTTTTCTCTCCCCAAGTGAAATCGTCTGTTGCTGAATGTGGTTGCTGCCAGGGCATTTTTTGTAGGAATATTTCTGCTGAAAATTCTGTCGTCTGTTGTTCATCCACCAGCGAGGGCCCCATCCCCCTAAGTGCTTATGTAAACCAGCGGCAGAGCCAAGGCAAACTGACGGATGGCTATTTTTAGCAGCACCACTGCAGAGCAGGAACTGGGTCCGAGTCACGTGGGCCTCGCTGAGTCAAAGGGAGTATCCCAGCAATGTGCAGTAAACAAAGGGGAAGGTTAGCGGGGGTGCTTCTCGCCCCTCAATCCCAACCCCCACCCCCACCTCCACTGGTACAGTGCAGTGTTTCCAGCACGCTGCATTCGAGCTCAAATTCACAGTCCCGTCCGAAAATAGGATTTACAGTCATTCACTTTAAAAATAGCACTTCAAAGAAAATGGACCCGTCACCAAGGGCAAACACATGGGAGTTTATAAATACAATGTTTACGCTATTCTTCATTTATCGAGGTCCCGGCGGGTACGTCTATTAATCCTGGAATGGTAGTACAACAAAGGGTGACCATTCAACCCGTTCACTCTCTGGTTGGATATGAGAACAATCCAGCCGGTTGCATTACCCCGCCGTATCTCCGCTTTCCCGTTAGCACAGTGCAATGAATTTGCCTCCTACCCCTGGGAGTACATTTACTGCACGAACAGCTCAGAGTGTAAAAATTACTTATAGTTAATTGTTTGTCCTCTAGATTTTGACGCTTCTACCCGTGGGAACAGTTTGTCTTTATTCAGTCTATTTCTTTCATTATTTTAAACACCTCCATCAGATTTCCTTGCAACCTCCTTCATTCCACGGAGAACAATCCAGCACCTCCATTCCGTCTACGTACCTAGAGTCACAGAGTAACAGGGTACAGAATCAGCCCCTTTCACCCAACTTATCCATACCCACCTAAACTAATCCCTTTTGGCCTGATCCCTCCAAACCTTTCCTACCTATATACTTATACAAATGTATCTTAAATGTCATTATTGTACCTGCCTAAACCACTTCCTCTGGCAGCTTGTTCTATAAAATCATTTTGAGAAATCTCTGCACCCTCTCCCTTCTTCACATAGCACCCAGATCTGGGCACAGTACTCCGGTTGTTGGTACATCTAGAACTGTTTATCGTGACTTTTGTTGCTCAGATTCAATGTTTATATGTTTAATGGCTAGGATACTGTCTGCTATTTTAACCACTTACAATAAGCTATTCACATGCACACCCAGATCTCGTTCTTTCTACCAAAATGAAACACATCACATTTCTCCTAATTAAACTCTTACCTGTCTATTCCACCAGTCAGTCTGAGATCCATTACTTACCCTCCTCACCGTTACTTCTGCTCCAGGTGCAGTATTGTGTAATTTACTACTCTGGAAATTGTGCCCAGTACAGTACACATAAGTCTATACAGTATATGTATAGAAAAGCTGTGGTTCAGTACTGACCTTTGGGGAACTCTCCTGAATACTCTAGACAAACGTCCGTTCACCACTGCTTCCTACGTCCTTTTACTAAACCACTTTTCTATCTCCACTGCCATAGCCTTTTTCATTCCATGGCACTGAATATTAATGGCAGTGGCACCATATCAAATACCTTACGTATTATCATTATTATTCCTTGTGCCAATATAGGAACACAAAAAATGATCAAAATGTATCAGTAAAGACCAAAAAATTCAAGATGATAAATGTAGAAAATGCTGAGGAAAAAAAGAACAGAAACAATCTGACACATTACAGGATCCTGTAGCAATTTAACACTATCTGATTACTTACATAGGGGTAATCAAGTGGCAAATATTATTCATCAAAATCTTGCTTTAAAATACAAACTCATAAATGAAATCACACCTTACTATAAATACAAGCTTGATCCAGTTTTGTAGTCAGAATACCACAAATTATAGTATGACCAATTAGTTATTACAGATAGGACAATCCATAATAACCGTCCAGATATAATAATACAGGGTGCAAGAACACCTTATTTAATAGATATAGCCATAACAAACACACATAACTCACAGAAATCAATAAATGAAAAACACCAGAAATATGCTGAATTAAAAGAGGAAATTAAAAGACTTTGGAACATGAACAAGTTATACACATTGTCCCAATAGTAATGACTACAACCAGTATCATCCCAGAGTCACTACACAATAGCATCAAACAATTAGGGCTACAGAGCAATATCTTTGTAAATCTTCAGAAAGCCACAATACTAAACACCACTAGAATAGTCTCAAAGTTCCTAGCAATTGGGAAATGAGAGTTATGGCTATGCCCGTACCTCAGGTTTTACCAGATTGAGCTGAGAAAAAATAAAAAATGAAAAATAATAATAGCTTTATTTATATAGCACATTTCATACATTAAGATGCAGACTTAAACTGCTTTACATAGATTGTAACAATAAATCAATATAGTAAAAAGAGACAAAATTAAAATCATAAGTAAAGCCAAACATATAGAATAAAATGTAATTAAAAATACCAAATTATATAAATATCATCAACATCACAAGCATTAAGTAATCCTATAAGTCCTTAAGGTTCCTATTTGCGCCTTGTGGCACACTGGGCAGCATTTTTGTTGTTTCTTTAGCACTTGTCTGTTTTTTACGAGGCTGAGTTGCTTGCTTGATGCTCAACCCGTCACAGGAGGAAATCATGCAGGGGGTCGGCCAGATTCGAACCGAGGAGCATTTGCATCGAAGTCCAGTGCTGATGCCACTACCCCACCCATAAGTAGGCCAAATTTAAAAAGTAAATTTTTAGAAATGTTTTGAAATGTTGCACAGTACTAATCTGGCATATTTCAGTCAGTAGAGTATCCTAGATTTTTGGTGTATAAGAACAAAAAGCCACATCACCAGTTTATATATGCTTGGCTCTAGGAACACTAAGCAAACCAGTATTCATAGATGTAGAATTACAAATAGGGATGGAAAGGGATAGACACTCCAAAATATATGGAGGAGCTAGGTTAGTCAGAGCCTAACAATTAAGAGTAAAGGACACAAGCAGCCAGTGGAATGATGCCAAAATAGTACATATAATATATTACCACTTCTACTATTTTACTCTCATCAACCCTCTCCATTAATTTATCAAAAAAGCTATCAAGTCATTTAGACATAATTTGCTTTTAGCAAATTCATCCTGGCTTTTTTCAATCTGAAAAGCAGCCAGAGTCATCAAAAATTGCACCCACCCTGGGCATTCTCTTTTCTCCTCTCTCCCATCGGGCGGAGAGGATACAAATGCCTTTAAGCACATACCACCAGGCTCAAGGACAGCTTCTGTCCGACTGTTATCAGACTCTTGGATGGACCTCTTGTACGACAAGAGGACTCTTGGCCTCGCAATCTACCTCGTTATTTTTTTATTGTTATTTTATTGAGAAACAGTGCGGAATAGGTCCTTCTGACCTTTCAAGCCATACTGTCCAGCAATCCTCTGATTTAATCCTAGCCTAATCTCAGGACAATTTACAATGACCAATTGACCTACCGACCGGTACGTCTTTGGACTGTGGGAAGAAACCGGAGGACTCGGAGGAAACCCATGCGGTCATAGGGAGACTGTACAAGCTCCTTACAGGCAGTGGCGGGAATTGAACCTGGGTCACCTGTACTATAAAGCGTTGTGCTAACCACTACGCTGCTGTTTCACCCTACAGTATTGTACTTTATTGTTTACCTGCACTGCACTCCTTTGGTAGCCTTTACACTTACTTTCTGCATTGTTATTGTTTTACCTGATTCTAGCTCAGTGCACAGTGTAATGACTTGATCTGTATAAACAGTTTACAAGACAAGCTTTTCACTGTATCTCAGTACATGTGACAATAATTAACCAATACTAATAGCAACCCATGCTGGTAAATCTGCCCCTAAGTATTGTCCCTTGAACATTCCCCATTTCTGAGGTCAGTTAAGTGCTTTATAATTGTTGTATGATGTTACAATAGCAATTTGTAAACTAAATCTTGTAGTTTTGTAGTCCTCAGCCATCACACCCAAATCTCCAGATGTTTGGAAGATTATGACCAGAGTCTTTACAAATCAGCAACCTCAAATGCATCTCATCCGGCCAGGGGATTTAAGTACACCAGTATCGGATTCATGAAGGGCTTTGCGATCAGTGTCATAATGTTGTACAACATAGAAACAGGCCCCTCAGGCCAGCTCATTCATGCCATCCTGCGCCAGTCCTATTGCCTGCATTTACCAATATCCCTTGGATGTGGCAGGAGAGGAGAAACCAGGTGGCATGACTGATTGGCACTGCATTTTTTCATGCTGTTCCTGTTATGAATGGTGGAGGAGGCAGAATTACTGATAACTTTCAAAAGAAAAATTGATAAGTATTTGAAAGGGGAAACTCTTCCATTGCCGTAAGGGGAAAGCCTAGTTCATTCAGAGAGCTGGCACACATTGTGGATAAAATGTCTGCTGCCTAACTCCATGTTATATGTTGCCAATGTAGTTTGTGTGTTAAAACCTGGGACAGCAGTGTAAAGCAGCATACACAAAATGCAGGTCAGGCAGCATCTGCAGAGGGAAATGATCAGTTGGTGTTTTGGACCGAAACCCTTCATCAGGAGTCAAATGTAATGGGTGTGTCCCAGAACAAGTTATTTAAGTCAGGGGTCCCCAACCATTTTTGCACCGTGGACCAGTTTAATATTGACAATATTCAACCGGGGGGGGGGGGGGGGGGGAGGGGGTGTTCAAGTAGGGTTAAACTCACCTCAACATGTCTTTTACAGTTAGGGTTGCCAACTTTCTCACTCCCAAATAAGGGACAAAGTTAGCAGTCAAATCCTGGGACACTTTACCCCAGGAAAGACTACCATGACCATGAAGCTTTGCGCGGGAACCTGCGTGTGCATGCGTGATGTGCGCATTTGCCGAATTTTTCCCCCCACAAATGCTTTTACTATAAGTTAGTGTTATTTATTTTCAGTTTTATGTGTTATTTAGTATGATTTGTTAGGTTATTTTTTGGGTCTGGGAATGCTCAAAAATTTTTCCCATATAAATTAATGGTAATTGCTTCTTCGCTTTACGCCATTTCGGCACGAAAGGTTTCATAGGAACGCTCTTCCTTAGCGGAAGAAATACAGGACAGTTGGCAACCCTATGTTCAAGTTCAACAGTGCGTGACAGGGAATGAGGAGAGGTGCAGCTGACTCTTACCGTTTCCTCACAGCCCGGTAGCACAGGCTTTGTGGCCCAGTACCGGTCCACAGCCTGGTGGTTAGGGACCGCTGACTTAAATGATCCTGATGAATAATGCGGAAAACAGAAATTACTTGTGCATAAAATTCATTTTTTAAAACCCTTAAATAAGAAGCGAAGAAATGCTAGCTATTATAAAAGTCTATTTGCAATTTCTCTTCAGGATGTGGGTGTTGCTGTCAAAGCCAGCATTTGGCGCCATTCCCTGAAATAACCATGAAACTGTCTAATGAATGTAAGTGCTGTCAGTGAACCCCAGTGACAAGGAGGGGGAGGTTGGATAAACTGAAGTTGTTTTCTCTAGAGCAGCTGAGGCTAAGGGGAAACCTGACAGAGGCTTATAAGATTATGAGAGGCATAGATAAAATAGACAGCCTTTTCCATAGTTGAAATGTCAAATACAAGAGGGCATACGTTTAAGGTGTTAGGGGAAAATTAGGGGGAGAGGTGAAGAGAGCAGCATGGTAGTATAGTAGTTAGCGTAACACTTTTCAGCATCAGTGATTAGAGTTCAATTCCCACCACTGTCTGTAAGGAGTTTGTACATTCTCCCCGTGACCATGTGGGTTTGCTCCAGGTTCTCTGGTTGCCTCGCACATGTTCAAAGACAGACAGGTTAGGAATAGTGAATTGTGGCCATAGATGCCGGAAGCAGGCTGCCCCAGCACATCCCAGTACCGTTGGCAATTGACGCAAACAACAAGTTTCAATGTGTGTTTCGCTGTTTGGATGTACATGTGACAAATAATGCTAATCTTTATTTATTATTTAAATCTTTACGCATAAGAGCTCTGGAAACATGAGATACAAAGGCTGACTGTTCTAAACTTCTGAACACATTGTTAAATCCCAGACAGCTCAATCAGAAGAGGAGACACTGCCTTTCGAGCATTGGGTGAGCGGTTTGGGTAGACCGAAGAATTAAAGTGACAGGCGGCGATAAACCGATGGTCATCTTTGCAGACTGAGCAGAGGGGCTCTGCAAAGCAGTCGCCCGGTCTATGAGCCACCTGCAGTTGCCTGGACCTGAAATAAATTGAGAAAATGGTAGAAATCCTTAGTAGCCTCGGTAGAGTGAGGAATTGTGCTTATGTCTCAGATCGGCCTTTTGTCTGCTGGAAGGTCGTTGATGCAACTTATTATGCTTTTTTTTTCCTCTCTCCACAAATGCTGTCTGATTCATTGGGTATTTCTTTATGCATCAGAAAATCTCAGTCTAATTTCCCACAGCAGAGAAGTCCCGATGATGAGCTCTGACCTACTCTTTTTTTTAAATACTGCTTTTTAAAAATGTAATTACATTGGAATTCCTTCAGTACCCTGGTGGGATTCCGAGTTGTGTTTTGATTAATAATCCAAGTATAGTAAAACAATGATAAGACCTTCATCCAGATCACAGTTCCCACACTCCTTTAAACTCACCAGAGTCCCACTTCCAATGCTTCCTTTAACTTCACCAGAACCCTGCTTCCAGCACCCCCTTTAAACTTAAGATTACTAGAAAATTGATTGTGGTGCAATGTATCTTGTAAAAAGGTAAATTAAATGTGTCAGCAGGAATTCTGTAGGTGCTGGAAAACTTGGGCAACCATACAGAATGCTGGAGGAACTCAGCAGGTCAGGCAGCATCTATGGAGGGGAATAACCAGTCGGCATTTTGGACCATAGCCCCTCATCAGGACTGCCTATGAAAGGCGGGGGGGGTGGGGGGGGGGGGAGGGGAGTCAGAAACTGGAATAAGAAGGTGTAAGTAGGGGAAGGAGTACAGGCTGGCAGGAGATAGGTAAGACCAGGTGAGGGGGGCAGGGGGGTTGGAATTGTGTGAGAAGCTTGGAGGTCGTAGGTGGAAGAAGTAAAAGTCTGAACAAGGAATCTGATAGAAGATCCATGGAATAAAGAGAAGGAGGTAAGGAACCAGGGGGAGGTGACGGGCAGGTAATGAGAGTGGGGGAGGTTGTGGAGAAGAGAAGGGGTAAGAAGGCTTTTGTTACCACAGGGACAAGCAGTAAGATTTTCATAGAAACAGTTGGGTGCATGTTAATAGATACTGTCAAGTGGGTGTGGGCTGTGGTTAAACATATAGTTCAGGCTTCTTTGCAAAATGATCCAAATACTGTGTTTGAATGACCTGCTTTAGCAAATCATAAGCCTTGGATTGATACTGCTTTAGTAATTTGATTCACAGACATTAATTTACGATGACTGTAATAAAAATGTAAATATACTGTGATTGTGACTTCAAGGAGTAATTATCAGATGATTATACTGGTTATCTTGGAGACCAGATTTTAGTTTAAATTGGGCTGGGTTACTGGATTGATCTGAGAGAGCAATGTGGTGGTGTCAGGGACAAAGGGGCTATCAACCTATAACTGCATGCATGAATTCCAGACATCCCACCCTGCAAAAACTCATTTCAGGGAGGTAGCACCATCAATATGTGGGAGACTCCCGGAACTTCTGGAAGAGGTGGGATGTCTGCAATAGAGTAGCTCCTTAGCAGCTAGCCAGCTAGTTTAAATAACGTAGCTATGCTAATGAATGAATGATACCTGATAAACTCACCTCAACATGTCTTTTACAGTCTTCACCCACCATGGGCAATAGAAAAGTCACTGTTGCAAACAGTGCAGCGAGCAGCACTGTCATTATTTTGACCCTTATTAGGCAGAGGTACACTTTAGAGTAGTCTGGGGTGACGTATGTTTTATATTTTCTTTTTTTGGAACACTCTGCCATGGCGCACTCTCGCTCTCTCTCGCGCTCTCGGTCTTTCTTGCGCTCTCTCTCTCTCTCGCGCTCACTCTCTCGCATGCTCTCTTTCTCTTGCGCTCTCTCTGTTTTGCGCTCTCTCTCGCACGTGCTTGCTCTCTCGCTGTCTCTGGGTGGCACGCGCTCTCTCTCTCTCTCTCTCTCGTGGTTGCTCTTGTGCTCACTCACTCGCTCTCTCTCGCTCTCGCGCTGTCTCGCTCACTCTCAAAAAAATTGATTTCCGTGATATTATATATAACTTGCGGGCATCAGGGAGCCACTATTAATATGCGGGAGACTCCCGGAACTTCCAGGAGAGATGGGATGTCTGGAATTCATTGATATCAAAGCAGGTTAGTGGAAGTTACCGAGTATAAAGTCCTTCGGCCTATGTTGCCCAGCAAGCTATTCCCATCGGTATAGATTAGTCCTTTGATCCTGAGAAAGGACAGGGGAGCACTTTTTCCCTAGCTACACCCTTGCTCTTTTTATTCTAAAAAAAATCACAGGCGGCTCCTCAATCTTACATGTCAAGGATATTCATGGCCTCTTTGTGCCTTCATGATTTCTTTCTTAGTATTTTGTATACTCTCGATATTCCTCAAAGGGCTCACTTGATTCAATAACCTTTGTCATCCAAGCTCCAACATATATGATGTAAAATAATAATTTATCATCTGACATATCATTTCCCTTCCCAATTGTTTTCTGTCCCTGCCACATGTTTCCTTTCTGTGATCTATGGCATAGGTTGAATGGTACAGAGCCAGGATCTGGACCATTACTCCAGGGACATCAGTTCGAATCCCACAGCAGCAGCAAGTGAGCAGTAATTAAATCTGAAGTAAAAGGCTAGGGTCATTCATAGTGACCAAGAATCTCCCTGACTGTCATCTGTTTAGTTTACTAATGTCCTTCAGGGAAGGAATGCTGTCACCTTTATGCAGACTGTTTGATGTGCAACTCCCCACCGCATCAGTGGGGTTCAATCTTAGCTACTTTCTCATTTCAGTGGGAGTCAGAGTTAGTCAATAAATCCCAGCTTTCTCAATGATGACCAATTACCATGAAAAGGAAAGCAAATAGAAAGTGCTTTTTTGCACTTGTAAACAGGGTGCTCAAGTCCCTTCAGAGGTCTCTCATCATTGTGTTACTAGGACTCAAGGGACTGAGTAATAAGGAGAGGTTAGATAGGCTAAACCTTTACTCCGTGGAATGTGGGAACTGAGGAGTGATCTTATTGAGGTATATGAAATCATGAGAGGCTTACAGTACTGTACAGAAGTCTTAGGTACATATATATATAGCTAAGACTTTTATATGTTCCACTGTACTGCTACCAATTTCATGATATGTGAGTGATGCTAAACCTGGTTCTGATATGGGTCTTACTGTGGACTGAGGTGGAAAGGGGGAAGGGAGAGGGGAGGGTGTGGGAAGCACCAGAGGAGCATTCTGTAATGATCAATAAACCAATTGTTTGGAATCAAATGACCTTGCCCGGTGTCTCAGGGCTTGGTGTGTCTGCACCGATACCACCCATTCACCCCGACACTCCTTCTCTGCCACCTGTCCCAAGCCACTCTTTATGTATGTGTGTCTAACAATTTTGTATAGTGGACATTTTTCCAAGGTGGTGAATTCCAAGCTATAGGACAGAGTTCTAAATTAGAGCTGAAATGTTTAATTAGAACCTGAAGGGCAACATGTGGGTGGTAGATATGTGGAACCAGTCACCAGAGGACGTGTGTGAGGCAACTACTTTCAATATCTTTCAGGATATATGTATGACAAGAGTTTAGACCAGCTACTGGGATTTGGGATGGGTTTGTTCGAGCTGGGCAAGTATGACCTGAAGAGCATTTTCCATGCTGTACAACTCTGGGACTAAGGATAAAGCAGCAGGGAAGAAAACTTCTCTCGATGCATTTTCCCCAGATGGTTTTAATTTTTGTGATTCAGAGTCTGTTTTATACAGCAACAGAGTATCTTACTTGGAACTTCAATTTCACTTCGTTTGGGGCACTGTTCATGCTTATATAATCTATATATCACAGTTCTGTGACCTTTTCTTCATGACTGGTGGAGTTGGTTGTGAGCACAGCATCAGTGATTCCTAAAATGTGAAAATCTGATGTGTCAAAACTCAGAAGGGGTGACCAAAATTGCTATATTGACATTCTTGTGTTTGAATAGTGTTTCTGCACAGAATTATCTGAAGTGTTGTTAATCTCAGCATTAACTTCAAGAAGTGCTCCATGTTTTGAGTGAATAATGAGTTGTCACAAAAAGCTTACATTTTTCACACAACTGTCACTGCTTCCACTTATAAATCACTGGAGGAACAGTGGGTCAGGCAATATCTGTGGAGAGAAATGGACAAAGGACATTTCAGGTTGAGAATCTTCATCTAGACTGATATGCAGTGGGGAGATAGCCATTATAACGAGGGGTGGGAAAGGAGTGAAACAACATTATAGGACAGATGTGGATAATTTGGAGTTGGCATAGAAGAGGTTTACTAAAACGCTGCCTAGATTAGAGAATATGTGCTGTAAGGAGAGGTTGGACAAACTTGTGTTGGAATGGCGGAGGCTGAGAAGAAACCTGATATTGATTTATAAGAGTATGAGAGACATAAATAGACAGTTCGTATCATTTTACCAGAACTAAAATGTCTAGTACCAGAGGGAATGCATTTAAGGTGAGAGCAGGTAAGTTCAAACAAGGTGTGCAGGGTAAGGATTTTACATATTGCCTGTAATGCACTGCCAGGGCTAACTCTGAAGACAAACATGAATAGGGTACTCAAGAGGCTCTTTGATAAGTACATGAATGTTCATGAAATGGATGGATGTGGATACTGTGTTTCGAAATGGAATAGTTTAGTGAGCATTTGATTGCTAATTTCATTAGTCTGCCACAAAATTGTGGGCCAAAGGGGCTGTTCCTTGTTGCACCCTTCTCTGTTCTATGCTGTAAGAGCTAGCAGGCAATGGGTGGACCTGCTACGCTCCTGCAGTTTGACCATCTTTGACAATGCTTCCCTTCAGCGAGATGTTCCACATTGTGAGGGTAGTGATGCACCAGGAATGACATCACTTTGCTGCTGCCAGTTATTCTCAGTTGATGGTGCTCGAGCCAAAACTATTGTCCTGGAGTTTATTTCCTCTTCTCATTCTATTCATAATAGTCATTACAGTCTTTCAGCATAGTCTTTGCACCTCTGGAATCAATAGTTATGGTCGCTAATGCTTCATAAGCATTCTATTTTTTATGGTGTGGCAAATGTGGTTTCTCTCGAGTATCATGTGATTTCACATCCTTCCAATCTTTAGCTGAGAATGGCTCCGAATGCATGTTAAATAGCATGAGCACAGTCCTGGCTGTTGCCGTCTCAGCAGTTTATGTCACTCTGAGCAATATTCAAAAATATGTTTCCCATCAAGTTTGGTCACTGTCTGTCGAGCACTGACAGGGCTGATGAGCGGGTAGTTTCATTGTGCTGGAATTCCAAAACACTGGATTGAAAATCAACCCTCTGAATGGTATTCCCACAAAGAAACTGTGCTTCCATCCTCATTGCCAGCATTAACTGCAAGTGCTGAGCCTTTTGATAAGCAAGATTAATTAAACAAACGTGTTACGTACATTAGAACAAATAGCTGCTTTCTTATTTCTACACGCTAGATGACGAGTCTTCTCCGAATTGCCTTAAAGAACGTACACACATAGTGGAAAATTATCACTGTCACATGATGGCTGCCTTCCAACAACCATCATCTCTTGTGCAATTCCACCTAGTTTTCCCCTGATTCCCATCGACCTTTGTTTCATCCGGGCTCCTTGACATCTCACATAGCCTTGAGATCAGGGATAGTTGATGACTTCTCAACTCTTTAGCCCAGATTTGAACCAAGGCTATAAAAAGATCAAAATCTAAACTATATCTTGGAGAGCAGATTGTTGTTGAGGCTATGCTGCGGGAACATGTACCAACATAACTAGAAAATCACTCATAAAATCTTAAAAATCAAAGTTTTGTGAAACTTGTACCTGCTTAAAAGGTGAAAGTTGACTAGTAACCAATCTCATTTATTTTACTGTGTATCTCTGGCTTTGTTTGAGCACTTCCTTTCTTGCCATTTTGTTCAGCCTTTGAGAGGGACCAGAGCAAGAAAGATTGTCAAAAAAAAAATTGATCGCAGAAATCCAGTCAGCTCACCCTTCTCAATATTTGCATTAAAACATTTGCAGCTCTGCCAGCCCTTTTATGGGAATAATATTCTCTCGGGCATTGAGCTGGAGGGATTGTTTTGGAACTAAAACCACCCTCAACTGCTTCATTCCACCTTGTTCTTGCGTTGTGTAAAGGAAAGATTATCCTGGTGATTCCAGCAGTGAATAGCAAAAGAAAACACAGGAAAACGAGGCATGGGCTGCCCAATCTGGTTTTTATTTCATTCACTTGTGGAGAAATTTAGCAATCCTAGAAATGTTTCCCAGACGAAATTCTTAAGATGCACTTCCCATAAAATGCTTGTGATTGAGATCAGCAGTTATTGTTTGGAGTGATGATTCATAGTGCTTTGCTTTTGCAGTTCATGGTTTTAATTCTTAAAAAGGGAGAGAAGACCTTTGTACAAACAAAGAGTGATTGTTAAAGTGGGGCTGTGAACCTACAGGTAAAAGAAAGATTATGACAGCATTTTAATGGCACTGTTAAATCTCAGGATTGGCAAGGGTGCTTTTGGAGTATTGTGGTCAGGTTTGGTCACACTGCTACAGAAATGATACCATTAGGTTGGAAAGGATTGTGAGAATGTTGCCAGGACCTGAGGAACTGAGTTATAGGGGGCAGGCTGGGCAGGCGAGGATTTTTAATCTCTGGATTTTAAGGGGTAGTGGGGTGATTTTATAGAGGTGTATCATAAGTGCGTGGCCAAGTGGTTAAGGTGTCAGTCTAGTGATCTGAAGGTCGCTAGGTCGAGCCTCAGCTGAGGCAGCATGTTGTGTCCTTGAGCAAGGCACTTAATCACACATTGCTCGGCAACGACACTGGTGCCAAGCTGTATCAGCCCTAGTGCCCTTCCCTTGGACAACATTGGTGGCGTGGAGAGGGGAGACTTGTAGCATGGGCAACTGCCAGTCTTCCATACAACCTTGCCCAGGCCTGCACCCTGGAAACCTTCCAAGGCACAAATTCATGGTCTCACGAGACTAATGGATGCCTATGTAAAACCATGAGGAGATGTAGAACTTTTAGAAGAGAAAACCAAGATGGAAAGGGGGAGTCAGGCCTGAATATTAAGGATGGGGTAAAAGCAGCAGAAAGAAAATTATCTTAATAAATCAAGATGCAAAATCAGCTTGAGTTGAACTAAAAATAAAGGCAAGTAATAATTGTGGGAGTGGTCGATAAACCCTCAAAACAAGGCAATGCAAAGCATAGTATCAATCAGGAAATATCGGAGGAAATATCAAAGGCTAATGAAATAATCATTAGGGAATAGAATCTGATATGGATTAAGCAAACCGCCCCGTCAGAACTAGTGTGGAAGACAAATTCACGGCATATATAAAGGATCATTTTTGAGAATGATGTGAAGAGGCTAGTTAAATCTTAGCAATGAGAATGGGTTAATTATATTTGAATGGTAAGGGAACTTTAGGGAAAAGTGATTATAAAATAATGGAATTTTATATAAAGATCTGAGAGTGATTTAGTTAATCTAAAACCAGGGTCTTAAATCTAAGTAAGACAAACTATAAAGGTATGATTCATGAGTTGGCAGTATTAGATTGGGAAATAATATTAAAAGATATGGCAGAACAAGCATAAAATAACAGAAGGGCTACAGCTCAAAAAGAGGCCACTTGGTTCATCATTTCGTTATTGGCTGTCTATCAGATCAACTCAGGTCAATGACTGCCTTTTAAAAGCATTTATACATTGTTTAAGGCAGAAGATCCAAAATGAAAATGTGGTGCGGCCATGGCTAACAAAAGATAAAAGTAAAGACATATAATGTTTCTAAAAAAAGGGCCTTAAGCGTGATTCAGGTTATTTCAGATTTTATTAAGAAACAAGAAATTGTCAAGAAAAGAAAATAAGAATAATATAGGAATAATTTAGTGAGAAACAGAAGCAGATTTGTAATGCTTCAACAGACTTGTAAGAAGGAAAAGTAACAAAGAATAATATGGGTAGATCTCAGACTGGGAGAGGAGAAATTATATTAGAGAATGAGGAGACTTGAGAGAAACATCTAATTGCTGTCCTTGTGGAGGAAGACAGAAAATACTTTGGAAATAGTGCCAAACATCAGATCAAGAATCAACGAGGAACTGAAAGTAATTAGAAAAAAAGTGATGGTGGAATTAATAGAGTTGAAAGCAGATAAATCTTCAGGATTTGACATCTCATGCCAAGGTTTTGAGAGACGGTTAAGGAGGTTGTACCTGACACTATCTAAAATCCTGCAAAGGCTACAACAATGTCCGTAAGTTAGAAGGCAGCAAATGAAACTCCACAATTTAAGGAAGTAGTAAGAAAACAGGAAATACAGACATTATGCAAACACCAGGAATACGAAAATGCAAGGATCTGTTATTAAAGAAATATCGTATACTTAGAAAATATTAGGACTGTGTATTTATGAAAAGGTGTCATGTTTGCAAATTTGCAATAAATTTCTAAGATTGCAACTAGTTGAATACAATATACAGAACCAATGAATATGGTGTATAGGACTTTCAGAAGGCCTTTGATAAGGTCTCACACAAGACATTATCAAATAAATTTGGAGTTCACGAGATTTTAGGAAGTATACTGGTATAGATTGAGGATTGATTTACAGGCAGAAAACAGAGAACAGAATTAAACAAGTCACCTCATGGCTGGGAGGCAGATAATATTGGATTCCAGAGAGATCGGTGTTGTTGTCCCAGTTGTTCTCAACCTCCAAAAGAGGACTAAGAGTTTGCTGACCATACAAAGTCAGGGCACTGCCTGGTTTGTGAGGAGGATTCGGAGGACATTCAGATGGCTGTAGATAGAGTGAAGAGAAGGGGCGAGGACATGGCAGATGGGATACAGTGTTAAAAGATATGATCATCTAGATTGATAGAAAAAATGGAAAGACTTTTTTGATATAGTGAGAAAGTGAATGGTACTAGTGTTCAGGGAAATCTACAGGATCTTATGAATGAATCACTGGAAGTTAACGTTAGGTAGCCAAACATTGATTTCTGTTGCTAGGTGATGAAAGGCATCTTGCTGCAATTGGATCTTGGCATAAAGCATGCAAATCTGATATGGAAGGATACTTGTGTTAAAGAGAGTGCAATGCAGGTTCACAAAATTGATTCCTGGGATGGCATGTTGGTTCTATGAAGAGAGATTAACTAGATTGGACAAAGACAGGGGTTCCCAACCTTTTTATGTTATGAAGCCTAACCATTAACCAAGGGGTCCGTGAACCACAGTTTGGGAACCCCTGCTCTATAAGAAAGAGAGGTGAACTCACTGATTCTCTAAACCCAAAAGGAATTACAAAGAGGTGTGAAAACAGCATAGTCCATCATGCAAACTTGCCTCCCTTCCATTGACTCCATCAATACCTCCTGCTGCCTCAGGAAAGCACCCAACATGATCAAAACCCCCCTCACTCCAGCCACTCGCTCTTTTCCCTTTTCCTGTCAGGCAGGAGATACAAAAACTCGGGAACACGTATCATCAGGCTCAACGACAACTTCTGTCCTGCCTTGTATTTTATTTAGAGATAGAGCACAGAGCAGGCCCTCCCAGCCCTATAAGCCAGAGTGCCCCACGGCACCCAACCGCCCCGATTTAACTGTAACCTAATCACGGGACAAATTACAGTGACCAATTAACCTACCTGGAATGTCGTTGGACTGTGGGAGGAAACTGGAGGAGACAGAGAAAATACATGCTTTCCATGGGGAGACTCCTTACAGCAGGCACCAGGACTGAACTCTGAACTCTGACTCCCCTAACTGTAATAGCATTGTGCTAACCACTACTGTCAGACTCTTGAACAGACCTCTCATATGCTAAAGGTGAATCCTCGATCTCCCAATCTACCTGGCCGTGGCCCTTGCACCTCATTTGTCTGCCTGCACTGCACTTTTTCTGTAACTGCAACACTATTCTGAATTCTGATTTCTTTTATATTAACTCGATGTACGTTTGTAATAAAATGCAGTGTGATCAGCCTGGATGACGTGCGAGCAGAAGTTTTTCACTGCATCTCAGTACATGTGACAATAAAAAACCAAATCCAGTTCCAATAAGCTATACGTTACACAGTAAATGTGAGGATGATGGTTCTGTAGACTAGAATATCCAGAAGCAGGAACCATGGTTTCAAAATAAGGAACTAGATATTCAGGACTGAGAAAATTAAAGGGTTTCCTCAAGGAGAGTGCAGTGAATCTTTAGAGTTCTCTACCCAAGTGGGCAGTGATACTCAGTCACTGAGTATATTCATGACAGAGATTGACAGATTTTTAAATGTTAAGGGATTCACTATAGTCTAGGAAAATGGCATTGAGGTAGGCAATCAGCCATGATCTCATTGAATGCTGGGAGGGGCATGAGGGACTAAATGACCTATGTAAGGAATAGAATCTCATGTTTCTATTTCTTACATTCTTGTGAATGGACTTATGTACCATAACCATTCTGTGATTCCATCAGAGAACAGGATTTATCCTTTGTTAGATAAAGCTCTCAAGGAGTTTGGTGTTCAGCTTTGCCTGGCTGTGGATGAATTCCAAAGCTGTTTTCCATTACTTCTGGGTAGTTAAACACGTAACCATGTTTGCCTCTCGCCCTCTCCCACTTTACTGTATTCCAGCAGCAAAGTGAATTTTAACCCTAGAGTGAGCAGATTACTGCCTGAAAGCTGTATGACAGGGATTGTAAATACTTGTTTTGCACGGACTGGAGTAGCACCCCAATCTTGATATCTTGAGCAATGACAATCAAGTTCTATTCTATTCTATCCCAGTGCTCACTGTGTAAGACCTACCCTGGTTGGTTCTCACAAAGTGTAACACCTCACACTTGTCTGCATTGAATTCCATCTGCCATTTTTCTAGCTGGTCCAGATCCCACTGCAAGCTTTGATGGTCTTCTTCGCTGTCCACTACACCCCAATCTTGGTGTCATCTGCAAATTTGGTGACCCAGTGTACCACATTATCATTTAGATTGTTGATGTAGATCACAAATAGGAATGGACCCAGCACCAGTCCCTGTGGCACACCACAAACCACAGGCCTCCAGTCAGAGAGACAACTATCTATAACTGCTGTCTGACTTCTTCTGCGAAGCCAATATTCAATCCAAATTAATCCAACTACCTCATCTGAATACCAAGTGACTGAACCTTCTTGACCAATGTCCCTTGCAGTACCTTATCAAATGCCTTGCTAAAGTCCATGTAAACAACATCCACTGCCTTATCTTCATCAACTTTCCTGGTAATTTCCTCAAAATACTCTATAAGATTCGTTAGACACAACCTGCCACAGACAAAGCCATGTTGTCTATTCCTAGTCAGTCTCTGTCTATCCAAGTACTTATATATCCGGTCCCTTAGAATATTTCTAAAAACTTTCTCACTTTTGTTGCCAAGTTCACTGCCTATAATTTTCTTGGCTTATTCTTAGAGCCTTTCTTAAACAACAGAACAACATTAGCTATCCTCCAGTCCACTGGCACCTCACCTGTGCGTAAAGATGTTTTAAATATCTCAGCGATGGACCCTGCAATTTCTGCACTAGGCTCTCACAGGGTCCAAGGGAGCACATTGTCAGGCCCTAGGGATTCATCTACCCTAATTTTCCTCAAGACAGCAGACACTTCCTCCTCTGTAAACTGTATAGGGTCCATGACCTCGCTACTGCTTTGCCTCACTTCTATAGACTCTGTGTCCGTCTCCCGAGTAAATACAGATGCAAAAATTCCATATAAGATCTCCCCACTTTTTTCAGCTCCATGTATAGATTACCACTCTGATCTTCCAGACAACCAATGTTGTCCTTTGCCATCCTTTTGCTCTTTATATGCTGTATCAGTAGAAGGCCTTAGGATTCTCCTTCACCTTGCTTGATAGAGCAATCTCATGTCCACTTTTAGCCCTCCTGATTTCATTCTTAACAGTTCTCTTGCAGTTCTTATACTCCTCAAGTACCTCATTTGTTCCTGCCTGTCTGTACCTGCTATGCACCTCCTCCTCCTTTTTCTTAACCACGGTCTTAGTATCTCTCAAAAACCAAGATTCCCTCAACCTGTTACCCTTGCCTTTTATTCTGATAGGAACGTGCAGACTCTGTACTCTCAAAATTTCTCTTCTGACAGTGTCCCACTTACTAAGTTCATCTTTGCCAGAAAAGCAACCTATCCCAATCTACACTTGATACCACCAATTTAAAATCTCAACCCGCAGACCAGACCTATCCTTTTCCATAATTACCTTGAAACTAATGGAATTATGATCACTAGATGTAAAGTGCTCCCCTACACAAACCTCTGTCACCTGCCCTGTCTCATTCCCTAATCTAGTATTGCACTCTCTCTAGTTGGGACTTCTATGTACTGATTAAGGAAACTGTCCTGAACACATTTGACAAACACTTTTCCATCCAGCCCTTTTACAGTATGGGAGTCCCAGTCACTATGTGGAAAGTTAAAATCACCTACTGCCACTACCTTACAGTTTGCAATCTCTCTATAAAGTTGCACCTCTACTTTTGGTTGGTCTATAATATAATCCCGTTAATGTGGCCATACTTTTCTTATTCCTCAGTTCTACCCATAAAGGCTCACTAGACAAGATCTCCAGTCTGACATGACTGAGCACTGTCGTGACATTTTCCCTGACTAGTAATGCCACACCTCCTCCTCTATCACATCTAAAACAATAGAACCCCAAAACATTGAGCTGCCTGTCCTGCCGCTCCTGCATCCAAGACTCACTAATGGCCACAAAGTCATAATTTCATGTGCTGATCAATGCCCTAAGCTCACCTGCCTTTCCTACAATACCCTTTGCATTGTAATATCCGCAGCTCAGAACGTTAGTCCCACCATGCTCAACCTTTTGATTCCTAACTTTGTGTGTAACAACAGCTTTCTCCACAATCACTTTCTATTGTTTTCGCACTCTTGTTCCCATCCCCCTGCATCTCTACTTTAAACCGTCCCGTGCAGCACGAGCAAATCTTCCCACTAGGGTATTAGACTCCTCCCAGTTCAGGTGCAAACCATCCCTTCTGTGCAGGTCCCACCTTCCCTGGAAGAGAGCCCAATGATCCAAAAATCTGAAGCCCTTCCTCCTGCACCAACTCCTTAGCCACATGTTAAATTGTATGATCTTCCTATTTCTATTCTCACTAGCTTGTGGCCCGGGTAGCAATCCTGAGATCACAACCCTGGAGGTCTTGTCCTTTAACTTAACATTTAACTCTCTGAACTTACTTTGCAGGACCTTGTCACCCCTCCAATCCATGTCTTTGGTACCATCGTATTGTAGACCATGACTTCTGGCTGCTTACCCTCCCGCTTAAAAATACTGTGGACTTGATCTGAGATGTCCCCATCTCTGGCACCCAGGAGGCAACAAACCATCCAGGAATCTTGTTCTCATCCACAGAACCTGCTATCTGCTCCCCTAACTAACAAATTGTCTTATCACCACTGCTCACCTCTTCTCCCCTCTTTCCTTCTGAGTCACAGAGCCAGACCCAGTGCCAGAGACCTGGTCACTGTGGCTTTCCTCTGCTAGGTCCCCCATCCCATCCCAACAGTATCCAGAGTGGTATACCTGCTGTTGAGGAGAACAATCACAGGGATACTTTGCACTAGCTGCCTATCCTCTTTCCCCTTGCTAATGTCACCCAATTACCTGTGTCCTGCAGCTTGGTTGTAACTACCTCCCTGTATGTCCTATCAATCAACCCCTCAGCCTCCTGAGTGATCTGGAGTTCATCCAGTTCCAGCTCCAGCTCCTCAACACATTCTGTCACAAGCTGTAGCTTGATGCACTTTTTTTAGGTGTCGTCGTCAGGGATATGGGAGGTCTCCCTGCCTTCCCATATCCCACAAGAGGAGCATTTCAGTATCCTGTCTGTCATCCCCACTGTTCTAAATAAAGAATAAATAACAAAAAAAATCTACCTATGCCCTGCACCTCTCCTTTCCTAAGCCTCGATGAGCCAAAGCCTAAAATCTCCACTCCAACTCTGGCCCACTCACACAATAGCCACTCCTCTTAAACCTAACTTCTTTTTATTGACCCTTGCCAAGTGCCTAATTTTACACAATCCAATATCTCCTCAGCAACTAAGTCACTCAAAAAGTGCCAACTGTCCCTGCTCACTTCTTATAAGTTCTATCTGCTTCTGTGCAATCCAGTCTGTCCTCAGGACTGTGGTATGCCAAATGTGCCGACTGCCTCTGCTCACTTCTTTTAAACTCTCTCTCCCTCTTCTCAATCCGGTGTCTCCTCGGGACTGTGACACACAAAAAAACGATGAGAGACATAGATAGGATAGATGGTCCGAATCTTTTTCTCTGGATAGAAATGTTAAGTACTGGAGAGCATGCAGGAAAAGAGAGTTAGGGACGGTTTAAAGAGGATGTGTGGAGCAAATTTTTTTTTTACACAGTGAGTGGTAGGTGCCTGAAGCAGCCTGCCAGTGGTAGTGGTGGAAGCAGGTATGATCGTGGCATTTAAGAGGCTCTTCATGTTCATGTTCAATTTTATTGTCATTCAGCCATATACATGTATACTGCCAAATGAAACGTTCCTCTAGACTAAGGTGCTCAACACAGTACATATAACACACACAACACATAAAGTAATATTATCACAAATAAATTGATAAATAATACAATATATTTTAGAAGATTGACATTTAGCATAGGTACATTTATGACACAAATCGAAAAGTATAATGCTGCAGGCACTTCTTAAGTGATGAGACCTGGGTGGTGGCAGGGAGTTCAGCGAGTTCTCACAGCCTGGGGGAAGACGCTGTTTCCCATCCAAACAGCCCTGTCTTAATGTTATGGTGCCTCCTGCCTGATTGTAGAGGGTCAAGAATTCATCAGTAGGCAACACTCCTGATAAGTATCTCAGATAGGTGGAAAAGAGACCCCAATGATCCTCTGAGCAGTCCTCGCTATCGTTTGTAGGGTCTAGTGGTTAGATGCCTTGCAATTCCTGCATCAGAGGTGACACAGCTGATCAGGACACCATCAATGATGCTGCTGTAAAAATTGGTTGAAAGGGGTAAGGGTCCTTGTTCACCTCAGTCTCCTCAGGAAATGGAGATGCTGCTGTGCTTTCATTAAAGGCCCCCGTCATCCAGGACATACCCTCTTCTCATTGCTGCCATCAAGGAGGACATACCGGAGCCCGAAGGTACACACTCAAATGTTTCAGGAACAGCTCCTTCCCCTCCGCCATTAGATTTCTGAATGGACAATGAACCCATGAACACTACCTCAGTTTTTCCCTCTCTTTTTGTATACTTACTTAATTTATATATATTAGTTTGGGGTATATATATTTATATATATTTGGGGTAGTGGAGGTATAATTTGTCCATCAGTGCTGATCACCCCGTCCTCCACCGTGAACACGATCTGTTATGAGTCAACATGATGCTTTCAGGTCAGGCCATGCATAGCACAGACCTTCACCACGCTGCTCAGGTGTGTTTCTGGGGTACAGGGGCTAGCGACCCTTGTGCCTGTTCTATCGCCAAGCAGCAGTGAATCATCTGATTGTCCTATCAGAGTTCTCTTTGAGAACTAGTTGACTTGATCAGTATTCTGATCTGGCTATTGTTCACGATTGCACTTAAATTTAAAAAGTATATATACTTATTGCAATTTATAGTTATTATTATGTATTGCAATGTATTGCTGCTGCAAAACTACAAATTTCACAACATATGGCAGTGATATTAAACCTGATTCTGACTGACTATTGAGGGACCAAGTAAGATCATCCATTATGTGCATTCTCAGAAAGTTGGATAGATAGAAATTGAGATAGATACAGGGAATGGAGATGGAGGAATATGGATCACATACAGACTGAAGGGATTGAGTTTAATTCAGCATTTGTTTGGCGCAGACATTGTGGGCTGAAAGGCTTTCTCCTGTGCTGTATTCTATAATTGTGATGACGAATGCTGGCAACAAAATCATCTGGAGAAGTCCTTTTGGAATTTCAAGGCAGGTGAAAAATTTGGGTGGATATAGCTGGACATTTGGAGGGGAAGGTGAGATCTGTCTACCGGGTGGTTGGGAGTGAAGCAGGTGACACCTGCTGGTGCTCAGTTTTCTCCCTTTTACTCTCTGGTTGTAAAGTCATTTGCTCAGAGAGGATGCTCTCATTTTGCAATATGTTTTGACCTGGAACAGTTATTGCCTGGGAGATTGCCTGGTTTTTCTACAGCAGTCTGAAGCTTGTTGGGAATATGCTATAGGGGAGAGCAGCTGACTTAGGAGATCCACTTAAGTGAGAGAAAAATGTCTCTCACTCCCTTAGAGAAACAACGTCAGTTTCAAGAATCAAATTCAAGTTATTCACCGCAGAAAAGTCTAAAAATTCTTTATCTAGTTTGAAAGTTCAAAAAGAAATCTCCAGTCAATTTTATCACCAGAACTTGAACCCTGACTAGATTTGGTGGCTCTGGTGAGGTTTATTCTTTTGCCAGATTCCAAATTGTTAAGGGAATGCGCCAGTTCATCACAATGACCTGGTTATCTTAAATAACACAGAGTCCTATAATTTTAAAGGATTACCTGAACAAACAGGCCAGGGGATTTATCTGGAGAGTGATAAATCATTGTTGCGTTTCTGTATATAGAATTGTTTGCCTTCATGGTCTGGCATACAGTCATGTTTTCCAAGCCTGGCCCTGTTCTGGGCACTTGTGTTGATGCATTGGCAGTCTTGGCAGGCAGGGCCAGTGTGTTGAAGCTGGCTGCTGCTACAGGATTCATCAGGAATTGCTAGCTGCTGGCATTTGATTTCACAGGAATAGCAACGCCTTTCTCTCCTTTATGATTCACAACTTTTTAATGATATCTATCGGAATACACTCTCTCCTTCGATGCTGAAATCAATAGGCGTATCGGCAAAGCAACATCGATCCTTGCTTGACTCTCCTCACGGGTCTGGAAGAATCCGGAACTCGCTACAAAGACCAAGACTGCCGTGTACAACGCATGCGTTATCAGCACCCTCCTGTATGGTAGCGAGACTTGGACCATCTATTCCAAACAGGAGAGGAAAGTCAGTAGTTTTCACCTGCGCAGCCTTCGCCGCATCCTCAGCATCACCTGGAGAGACATAGCCCCAAACTCTGAGGTCCTCTCCCGCGCTGGACTTCCCACAATGTTCACGCTTTTAAGACAACGCAGACTGCGCTGGCTGGGCCACGTCCGTCGTATGAAGGATGATAGACTGTCAAAGGACATCCTCTACGGAGAATTAGCAACAGGCAAGAGGAACGTTGGTAGACCCCAGCTTCGCTTCAAGGACCTCTGCAAGCGCGACATGAAAGCCTTAAAAATCAACAGAGAGTGCTAGGAGGATACAGCAGATGACCGCAACAAATGGCGAGGTACTCTTCAGCAACACCTAGAGCAAGGCGAAAGAGTGATCCTGTGTCAGTTTGAGGAGCAGAGAGCTAAACGAAGAGCACAGCGGACAACAGTTCCACGACGCCTTACACATGCAGCAACTGTGGCAGAGCCTACCATTCCAGGGTCGGTCTCAATAGCCACAGTCGACACTGCTCAACAAACCAGAGGCGCAGTACCCATGGTCGACCACAACCGATGGAAGCCACACACACACACCGACCGGAATACATTTTGTCAAATTTCTTTGATTTGTTCACTTGACATGGGTGTTGTCAGCATGGCTACTGTTAGCAGTCCTCAAGAACATGGTGGTGGGATGAAGTAATGCAATCAGGAAGAAGGCATGCTGGTAACTATACTTCATCAGGAGTTTGAGGAGAAAAGTAGCAAATTTCCACAGATATACAGTCTGGGGCCTTCTGACCGGATGCACCACCACCTCATATGGAGGCTCCAATGCACAGGAGTGAAAGAGGTTGCAGAGGACTGTAAATTCAGCCAGTTCTGTCATGGGTACTAACCCTTCCCACCATCAAGAGTATCTTCAAAAAGCAATGCCTCAAGAAAGTGGCATCCATTGTTAAGGACCCTCACGGTCCGGGACATGCCCTCCTCTCATTACTACCATTAGAGAGGTGGAATAGGAGCCCAAAGACCCACACTCAATGATTCTTCACCTCCGCCACCGGATTTCTGAATGGTCCATGAACCCAAGGTCACTACCTCACTATTCCTCTTGCAATATTTATTATTTTATTTCATACTGTGGCTTTTTGTGATTTTATTTTTGGTGTCTTGCACTGTGCTGCTGCCACAAAGCAACAAGTTTAACAAAATATGGAAGTGACAATAAACAGTCTGAGTCTGAGTTGCTCTCACTGTGCTGTTTTGATCCCGGAGTGATTGAGGGTCTGGCCACGTGCCTCCACATTATGATGACATGTGACCCGGTGGAGAACCCGTAGGTCTCGGCCCGAAACTTTAACTGTTTATTTTTCTCCATGGGTGCTGCCTGATTTGCTGAATTCCTCCAGCATTTTGTGTGTGTTGCAATTGAAATAAATGGGTCTTTTCCAGGGTAGAAGGTTTTAACTAGTGGAGAATATCCAGAATCCATTCTTAATCCTCACCCTCCATATATTTTAATATTGATGACCTGGAGGAGTGAGCAAAAAGTAAGGCATCTTTGCCATTGACAGGAAAATAGGTGGAAAGTTATGATGTGATGAGGATATTGTGACTCTGCAGTGGAAAACAGATTGATTGCTTGAATGAAACCTTGGCAACTAGAGTTTAATACGCAAAAGTGTGAGGTCATGTACTTCAGTAAGAGGAATCAAAAGATGGAATTTATTTAAATGGAAAGAATAAGTGAAGTTCCAGAGAGATTGAGGTATTCTGTACATAAATCACAAAGATAAACACGAGATTTTGCTGATTGTTTGTCTTGCTATAAATCACAGTAATCGGACAAGCAGTTAGGAAGGTAAATGGTATATTGGGCTTTATCACAAAATGATTGGAGTTTAGAAATAAGGTCTGTGGCTCTACACAAATTCTGCCACTGTTCGTACTATGGGATAGATAGGTTCTGCCCTTCTATAGCTGGGATGGAAGAGTTGTCCAATGCCATTTTTATGCTGTTGACATTCTTTCACTTCTACTTCAAAAGAGCCAGTTTCTCCCTGTACTCACAGTCCCAAATTGGCTTCTGGTCCACCTACCCACTCCCTGATCTCTAAACTTCCTCTTGATTCCAGATCCAGGCATGGCCGCGCCTTTTGCTGCCTCCGAGCTCCTCTAGTTCTGCATTTCTTCAAACCATCAGTCACTTTGCTAATTAGAGACCTCCTGTTAAATTCTGCTTGACAACACACACAAGAAGTGTCTCAGGACACCTTACTATGTTAAAGTGGTTTGTTGCTGTTGGAGGAACTCTCAGATGAGGTTTTCCCCTTTGTTTTCAGGAGGGGTCAGCGTCATTGATGTCAGGACTATGCTGTCTGCCCTAAAGCAAACCCTGTCAAATTTGGAAGGCAATTAAAAGCATGTGTGGTTGCAAATATTTATGAAACCTGTCCCAAATATCATTTGATAATGCTGCCGGTCAAACCTTGGGTATTGTGGATTTGTCTCATCACTCCAGGATTCATTCCTGGAAAATTTTCTCTGCCAAGTTTTGCAGCGGGTCAACATGATATTTCTAACCTCAATCATCAGATCCCATATTGGGTATCGATTCTTGCAAAAGCTGAACTATTTATGTCAGGCAGCTAACTCTGTTTCTTCTGAGCAACACACACAAAATGCTGGAGGAACTCAGCAGGCCAGGCAGCATCTATAGAAAAACCCCTTTGAGTCCTGCCGAAGGGTTTTGGCCCGAAACGTTGACTGGACTTTTTTCCATAGATGCTGCCTAACCTGCTGAGTTCCTCCAGCATTTTGTGTGTGTTGCTTGGATTTCCAGCATCTGCAAATCTTTTCTTGTTTTCTGTTTCCTCTAGACCATTTCAGTTCTATATCTCCTTGAGATATAGAAGGAAGATATTTGACGCATCGTTTGTATATCAGCTCACAAAATAGTCTCATTCCCCCTATTAATTTTCCCTATTCATCCTGGATTCACATCGATCTCTTCCCAGACTTCACTACTTGCCGACACTCTAGGGCAATGGCTGATGGGCAATTCTTTTATCAGCCTGCACACCTTTGGGAGGAAAGCTGACATGGTCACAGAGAGAATGTGTACGACTCACGCAGATAGCACCCGCATCACTGCATTATTCAAACTTGTTAGATCAACACAGATCTTCACTGTGCCATCTGGCTTGGGAACAGGAACAATGCCCACACACCAGTCAGCAGATCTGTGATAACGTTGCAAGGAATCAATGTTTCTAGGAACACTGTACACACAGATAACTGCTGACTCCTGGTGGTTTGCTCTGGCCAGGATTCTCCTTCAGCTTGGTTACTGTTCCAATCAGTTACCTCTAAATCACTAAGCATTTCATTATTTTTCATTTCCGGATATGGGTATAGATGGCAGGGCCTCATATTCTGCCCGTGGTGTACAATTCTCCAGCTTCCAGTGAACTTTCCCTTTGCCTCTCTTCTTTCTCTTCCTGATGCTCCCAGCCCCCATCACTGAGTCTCTTTCCCCTCCTCCATCCTCTCCATCTGCCCATCACCCTCATACCTTCCCACCACCCTCCCTTGATTACATTCTCCACCTTCCCCTCCTCTCAGATTCCATCAGCTTAGGCCGTTTGTCACTCCCACCTATCATCTCCCATCTTCCGGCACCATTCCCATTCTTCACTCCCCCATCCTTCTATCACTGCTCCTCACCTGGTTCCACCTATCACCTGCCAGCACTCACTCTATCCTTCCCTCTACTTTTTTGTGCTGGCGATCCATCCTCTATCTTCCTGTCCAGATGAAGGGTCTTGTCCCAAAACGTCGACTGTCGATTCTCCTCCGCAAATGCTGCCTGAGCTGCTGAGTTCCTCCAGCTTTTTCTGTGTTGTTCTAGATTTCCAGCTTCTGTAATCGCTCATGTCACCTGTACATATCTTCCAAACTGGCCTGACACTTTCAACCATCTATGGACATATATGATCAACACACATCAAAGTTGCTGGTGAACGCAGCAGGCCAGGCAGCATCTCTAGGAAGAGGTACAGTCGACGTTTCGGGCCGAGACCCTTCGTCAGGACTAACTGAAAGAAGAGCTAGAAAGAGATTTGAGAGGGGGAGGGGGGAGATCCGAAATGATAGGGGAAGACAGGAGGGGGAGGGATGGAGCCAAGAGCTGGACAGGTGATTGGCAAAAGGGATATGAGAGGATCATGGGACAGGAGGCCCAGGGAGAAAGAAAAGGGGGAGGGGGGAAAACCCAGAGGATGGGCAAGGGGTATAGTCAGAGGGACAGAGGGAGAAAAAGGAGAGAGAGAAAAAGAATGTGTATATATAAATAAATAACGGATGGGATACGAGGGGGAGGTGGGGCATTAGCAGAAGTTTGAGAAGTCAATGTTCATGCCATCAGGTTGGAGGCTACCCAGACAGAATATAAGGTGTTGTTCCTCCAAACTGAGTGTGGCTTCATCTTTACAGTTGAGGAGGCCATGGATAGACATATCAGAATGGGAATGGGATGTGGAATTAAAATGTGTGCCCACTGGGAGATCCTGCTTTCTCTGGCGGACAGAGCGTAGGTGTTCAGCAAAGCGGTCTCCCAGTCTGCGTCGGGTCTCGCCAATATATAGAAGGCCACATCAGGAGCATCGGACGCAGTATATCACCCCAGCCGACTCACAGGTGAAGTGTCGCCCCACCTGGAAGGACTGTCTGGGGCCCTGAATGGTGGTAAGGGAGGAGGTGTAAGGGCATGTGTAGCACTTGTTCCGCTTACAATATATGATCAGTATATTATGTTAGTATAGCTGACATATATGATCAGTTCCCTCAATCTTATGCCCTCTAGTTTATTGTTTGTCTTCTCAATCTGCTTACATGTTTTAAGGACATTGATGAGTCAGATGGATTTTTATAACAATCACTCCAGTAGTTACACAGCCAACTTTATTCAGACGGTGTTTATTCCAGGTTCATTCAGTTGATTGAATTTATGTTCCCCAGCTGCCGTGGTGGGATTTGAACTTTTGCCCCAGAATCGTTATCTAGACTTCCAGGTGCTGGTCCAATAACTTAACCACTCTGCTGCTAGGCCGGGAATTTAGACATGTCAGCGGACTGACACAAAACAAACTGCTGGAGGCGCACAGCAGGTCAAGCAGCATTTGTCGGGTGTGTGTCTGTGGGGGGAGAGGGAGTGTCGACATTTTGGGTCAGGACCCTGCCATCAGGACTGATGACTGACAACTGATTCCAACTCAGCATTGAAGTCAAGTCATAGAATCATACAGATTTACAGCGCAAGAGGAGGCCATTCATTATATTCTCATTCTCTCTCTCTCTCTCCCCCCATCTATCTATCTTTCTCTATCTCTATTTAATCTATCTCTCTCCCTTTCTTTCTCTTTTCTACCCATAAGGAGCTCCTTAAAACTCATTACTCATTCTTGTGTCCAAGCCCTTGTCTCCACATGAACTTGTGAGTCAGTGTCAAGCTTTGTTTAACTGTGGTTCACTGAAGCACTTGCAGTACTGTGTACAGTTTTGGTCACCCAGTTGTAGGAGAGACGTCATTAAGTTGGAAAGAGCGCGAAGAACAATTACAATAATGTTTCAGGATTCGAGAGCCTGTGTTAAAGGAAGAGGCTAGTCAGGATCGGACTTTATTCTTTGGAGCATACGATACTGAGGAGTGACTTTATAGAAGACTATAACATTATAAGGAACATTGATTGAGTGAATGAACACAATCTTTTCCCCAGTTCAGGTTCAATTGTCATTCAACCATACATGAATACAGCCAGATAAAAGGTTCCCTCTCCCAGGGTTTGGAAACCAAAAATGAGAGGTCAAAGGTTTAAGGTGAGAGAGGAAATACTTAAAAGAGATCTGAGGGGTGACATCTTCACGCAGAGAGTGGTATGTATATGGAAAGAGCTGCCAAAAGAAGTATTTGAAGCAGGTACAATAACAACCTTTAAAAGACGCTTGAACAGATATTTGGATGGAAAAGCTTCAGAGGGATATGGGCCAACTGTGGGCAAATGAGACTAGTTTAGACCATAGGAGCAGAATTAGGCCATTTAGCCCATCGAGTCAGCTCTACTATTCAATCATGGCTGATTTATTATCCCTCTGAACCCCATTCTCCTGCCTTCTCCCCATAACATTTGTCTCCCTTACTATTCAAGAACCTACGAACTTCCGCTTCAAATATACTCAATGACTTTGCCTCCACAGCCAACTGTGCCAATGATTTCCATTTATTCACTGCCTTCGGGCTAAAGAAATTCCTCCTCATCTATGTTCTGTTCTGAAGCTGTGCCCTCTGGTCCTAGGCTGTCCCCCTAATGGAAACATCCTCTCCATATCTGGACCACTCAACATTTGGTAGGTTTCTTTGAGATTCTCCCTCTTTCTTCTAAACTCCAGCAGGTACAGTCCCAGATCCATTAAATGCTTCTCATACACTCCTTTCATTTCCGGGATCGTTCTTGTAAACCTCCTCTTTTGAGGACTTGCCCAGCAGGGTTGAGTCGGACCACAGGCCTATTTCCCTGCTGTATGACTCTTATGACTCCAAGCAGTTTAGCATGTTTTACTCCCGGGAGTGTCATTTTGAACTAGGTTGTTTTTTTTGGTGATGCTGTACAAGGATTTCGAATGTCAAGGTTTACTTTTGTTCTGGTTCTTTCGCTTAATCTTCAAGAATGTTTTACAGTGAAAGTAATTTGTTTCCCTTTATCCAAAGTGTTGAGTGATGGAAGGTATTAACCAATCAGAATGTTGTGTACAATATTTGGGAGTAGTTTGTGTCCAATACAGACCTGCCCAGTGCTCTTTGGTGCCATCCAGAGGATTAACATATGCTGTGGCCTTGAAATTCCTTCTTAACTCATTGTAAAAACTTTGCCAGAATGAACAAAATTTAACTGCCCAGTGGGAATTTTAGCCACTCAGTTGCCTTTCCAGACATTTGCCAATGGTAGAAAGATCATAAAGTTCACCCAAGCAATGGTAAAAAAAAAGTCACAGACAAAACACTTGAGGAAATCAGTGGATCAGGCAGCATCTATGGAAGTAGACTCTTTATTTGGACTGAAAGATAGAGAGAAGGTGGCTAGTGTATTAAAAAAATAGATGGAAGGTGTAGAGCAAAAGCTGGTGATAAATCAGCATATAGGAGAGAGACTGAAACTCTGGCTGAGTGGTGCCACAACGACAATGTCGTTCAATGTCAGCCAGACCAAGGAGCTGATTCAGGAGGAAACCTGAGGTCCGCGATGAGGTCCTCATTGAGGGATCATAGGAGGATTCCTCGGGGTTCTCATTTCAGAGGTTCACTCCAGGGCCTAGCACATAAGTGAAATTACAAAGAAAGCTCAGCAGCACCTCTATTTCCTTAGAAGATTTGGCATAACATCTGAAACTCTGTCAAATTTCTATAGATGTGTGGTGGGAGAGTATATTGATTGGTTGCACCTTGGCCTAGTATGGAAACACCAACACCCTGGAATGGAAAATCCTACAGGAAGTACTGGATGCATCCCAGTCCATCATACATAAAGCCCTCCCCACCATTGAGCACATCTACACGGAACGCTGTTACAGGAAGCCATTAGCAAACCCCACCATCCAGGCCATGCATTCTTCTCGCTGCTGCCATCAGGAAGAAGGTAAAAGAGCCTCCAGACCCACTGCATCAGTTTCAGGAGCAGTTATTACCTCTCAGCAATCAGGATTTTGAAATACAGGAGATTATTTAACAATTTCACTCACCCATCACTGAACTGTTCCCACAACCTTTCAAGGACTCTTCATCTCATGTTCTTGATACTTACTGTTCATTTATTTACTAATATTATTGTTATTTTTTTTCTTTTTTTTGCAGTTTGTTATCTTTTGCACACTAGTTTTTTGTCCACCCTGTTAGGTGCGGTCTTTCATTGATTACATTGTGTTTCTTGGATTTACATTGTATGCCCACAAGAAAATTAATCTCGGGTTTGTATATGGTGACATACGTGTACTTGATAGTAAATTTATTTTGAATTTTAACCCTGGCTCACTGGCCTGTTGGGGAGTATTAGAGGCTTATGTGTTGCCTCAGTGACAAGAACCTGGAGCTCTGGCCTTGAAAGACTGGAAAAAGCCTCCCAACTACATAACTAAGTGCAGGTCACGTTGGCTAATATTGGTTCCTTGCCAAAATGGACCAAATTTGTGGGATCCACCCAAGACAAAGAATGGGGAAAATAATCTGTTGCTTTATTAATGTGTTATGTACAAATAAAATCAAGTTGAGAACAAAACTGAGAATTCCAAACAAGGCAAGCACAAACTATTTCTTTCATTTCTATCAAAATGTAATGCTTACTTAAACAATGTTACAGAGGTGGACATTTGCTGTTTGCTTGGTTTTATTACTGAATAACTAACTTAGAAGAGGAAAAGCAGGGTCTGGCTGAGAACGTCTGCAGTCTCGCTGGGCTTGCAGTAGTCTGAGGGCATGGAGGAGTGGGGTGGAATATCAAGAATTTCTCTGTACTTGGTAGCTTGTTGTTCTGGTTTTCTTTACCACAAAATAAAGCGGAGATATGATGAGAAATGAAAGGGACCAGGAGGATGTGGGCAAACTGAGTGTGTGGGCAACAGGATGGTAACGTTGAGAGTGGAGATATAAAACACCAGACGAATGCTATCTTTTTAAAGGTGAGAAATAGGGACGTATCAATATTCAAATGCACCTTGTACACAGTTCGCTGGAAGCTGAAATGCAATCTGAAAGGGAAGTGGTTGTTAGTCTTTATTGCTGGAAGATTTGTATACGAGACAGACAACCTTGACCCACTGCAATTTGCCTACCACCAAAACAGGTCCACTGTGGAAGCCATCTCCCTGGCCCTACATTCATCTTTGGAACAAATGGGCAACAAAGACACCCATGTCAGACTTTATTGACTACAGCTCTGCCTTCGAAACCATAATTCCAAACAAACTCATCTCCACCCTCCTGGTCCGAGGACTCAGTATCTCCCTCTGCAACTGAATCCTTGTCTTCCTGACGAGTAAGGATAGGCAGTGACACCTCCTCCACAATTATGCTCAACACCAATGCCTGCAAGGCTACATCCTCAAACATGTACTCCATAAACTCTCACGACTGTGTGACCAAATTCTGCACTAGCTCCACCCCTCTGCAGCTTTTTCAGATATACAAGAAGTAAAAGAGAGGTGAGAGTGGATATCGGGCCACTGGAGAATGACGTTGGAGATCTAGTAATGGGGGATAAAGAAACAGCAGACGGACTGAATAAGTATTTTGCGTCAGTCTTCACTGTGAAAGACACAGTGGCAGAATGCTAAAAATGCAAGAGTGTCAGGAGGCAGAAGTGAGGGCAGTTGCTATTACTAAGGAGAAGGTGCTTGGAAAGCTGAGAGTCTGGAGGTGGATAAGTCACCTGGACCAGATGGACTACAACCCAGAGTTCTGAAAGAGGTAGCTAAAGAGATTGTGGAGGCATCAGTAATGATATTTCAAGAATCACTAGATTCTGGCATGGTTCAGGAGGACTGGAAAATTGCAAATGTCATTCCACTCTTTAAGAAGGAAAAGAGCCAGAAGGAAAGAAACTATAACTACAAGCCAGTTGGCCTGACTTCAGCAGTTGGGAAGAAGTTGGAGTCCATTATTAAGGATGAGGTTTTGGGGTACATGAAATCACATGATAATATAGGCCAAAATCAGCATGGTTTCTTTAAAGGGAGATATTGCCTGACAAATCTGTTGGAATTTTTTGAGGAAATAGAGGCAGGATAGACAAAAGAGAGTCGGTGAATCTTGTTTACTTGGATTTTCAGAAGGCCTTTGACAAGTTGCCACACATGAGGCTGCTTAACACGATAAGAGTCCATGGTATTACAGGAAGGATACTATAATAGAAGATTGGCTGACTGGCAGGAGGCAGAGTGGGAATAAAGGGGTCCTTTTTAGTTTTTAGTTTACAGAGTTCTTTATTCGGATTGCTTCTTTTCATGTTATATATAAATGATTGGATGACAGATTTTGTGGTCAAGTTTGCAGACAATACAAAGATAGGTAGTGTTGAGAAAACAAGGAGTCTGCAGAAGGACTTAGACAGATCAGGAGAATGGGCAGAGAAGTGGCAGATGGAATATAGTGTTGGGAAGTGTATGGTCATGCACTTTTGTAGAAGGAATAATGTTATAGACTATTTTCTAAATGTGAAGAAAATTCAAAAATCAGAGGTGCAAAGTGACGTGGAAGGCCTTATGCAGTATTCCCTAACTTGCAGAAACCTATCGAAACCCTTCTACCCCTCCTCACAGTCCTGCACCCTGCCCTCATGACTATACCCCTTCCCCACACGAAACCACCACGGTGGGCTTCACAGCTGAACAGGTGAGAAGACAGCTGAAACGTCTCAACCCAAGCAAGGCTGCAGGACCGGATGGTGTCAGTACCAGGGTGCTCAAAGCCTGTGCCCCTCAGCTATGTGGAGTTCTTCGCCATGTCTTCAACCTGAGCCTGAGGCTCCGGAGGGTTCCTGTGCTGCAGAAGACGTCCTGCCTCGTCCCTGTGCCGAAGATGCCGTGCCCCAGCGGCCTCAATGACTACAGACCAGTGGCATTGACCTCCCACATCATGAAGACCCCAGAGAGACTTGTTCTGGAGCTGCTCCGGCCTATGGTCAGGCCACACTTAGATCCCCTCCAGTTCGCCTACCAGCCCCGACTAGGAGTTGAGGATGCCATCGTCCACCTGCTGAACTGCGTCTATGCCCACCTGGACAAGCCAGTGACCACTGTGAGGGTCATGTTTTTTTGACTTCTCCAGTGCATTCAACACCATCCACCCTGCTCTGCTGGGGGAGAAGCTGACAGCGATGCAGGTGGATGCTTCCCTGGTATCATGGATTCTTGATTACCTGACTGGCAGACCACAGTACATGTGCTTGCAACACTGTGTGTCGGACAGAGTGATCAGCAGCACTGGGGCTCCACAGGGGACTGTCTTGTCTCCCTTTCTCTTCACCATTTACACCTCGGACCAACTACTGCACAGAGTCTTGTCATCTTCAGAAGTTTTCGGATGACTGTGCCATAGTTGGATGCATCAGCAAGGGAGATGAGGCTGAGTACAGGGCTATGGTAGGAAACTTTGTCATATGGTGTGAGCAGAATTATCTGCAGCTTAATGTGAAAAAGACTAAGGAGCTGCTGGTAGACCTGAGGAGAGCTAAGGTACCGGTGACCCCTGCTTCCATCCAGGGGGTCAGTGTGGACATGATGGAGGATTACAAATACCTGGGGATACGAATTGACAATAAACTGGACTGGTCAAAGAACACTGAGGCTGTCTACAAGAAGGATCAGAGCCGTCTCTGAGGAGACTGAGGTCCTTTAACATCTGCCGGACGATGCTGAGGATGTTCTACGAGTCTGTGGTGGCCAGTGCTATCATGTTTGCTGTTGTGTGCTGGGGCAGCAGGCTGACGGTAGCGGACACCAACAGAGTCAACAAACTCATTCGTAAGGCCAGTGATGTGGGGATGGAACCAGACTCTCTGACGGTGGTGTCTGAAAAGAGGATGCTGTCTAAGTTGCATGCCATCTCAGTCAATGTTTCCCATCCACTACAAAATGTACTGGTTGGGCACAGGAGTACATTCAGCCAGAGACTCATTCCACCGAGATGCAGCACAGAGCGTCATAGGAAGTCATTCCTGCCTGTGGCCATCAAACTTTACAACTCCTCCCTTGGAGGGTCAGACACCCTGAGCCAATAGGCTGGTCCTGGACTTATTTCATAATTTACTGGCATAATTTACATACTACTATTTTAACTACTAATGGTTCTATTACTGTTTATTATTTATGGTGCAACTGTAACGAAAACTGATTTCCCCCGGGATCAATAAAGTATGACTATGACTATGAATATTGAAAGGCCAAGATAGAGTGGATGTGGAGAAAATATATCCTATAGAGCGTGAGTCTAGGACGAGAGGACACAGCCTCAGAATAGAAGGATATCCTTTTAGAACAGAGATGAGAAGGAATTTCTTTAGCCAGTGGATAGTGAATCTGTCATTGCCCCATATGGCTGTGGATGCTATGTCATTGGATATATTTAAAGCAGAGGTTGATAGGTTTGTGATTAGTCAGGACGTCAAAGGCTACAGGGAGAAGACAGGAGAATGGGATTGAGAGGGATAATGAATCAGTCATGATGGAATGGTGGAATAGACTGAATGTGTTGTATGGCCTAATTCTGCTCCTATGTCTTATGGTCTGTGGTCTTATTTTTCCCATTTGCCCACACTAATTGTACCTGATCCACAATGTCCACTGGCAGCACGTTCCAAATATCAGCCATACTCCGTCTAAACAAGACTTTCCCCTCATGAATCTTGATGAAGGGTCTTGGCCCAAAACGTCAACTGTTTATTTCCTCCCATCTATACTGTCTGACCTGCTGAATTCCTCCTGCAATTTGTGTGTGTTGTTGATCAACCCTTATGTGTCCATGATATCTAACACTTTCTACTTCTTAATACTGACTGTTTCCAGACTATCCACATACCCCTTCTTGAACTCGCTATCTTCTGTCCTTCTCCTTAGTGAATACAGATAAGAAGTATTTATTTAAGACCTCGCCCATATCACATACTTCACACATTAATTTTGTTGTTAGGGGACCCACTCTTTCCCAAGCTATCTTCTTGCTCCTGAAATATTTATGTGACTTATCCTTAATTTTCTCTTCCTCAATTTTTTTCTTAAATTCTCTCCCACACACATTATATTCCTCAAGTGATTAGCATGATCCCAGTTGCCTATAACCTTCATATTTTTCCTTTACTTTCCGAAACAAACCTTCAATATTCTTTGTCATCCAATGTCCGTAATCTTGTTATCTATGTCTTTCACCCTTACTGGAATGTGCTGACTCTGAACTCCAACTAACCCTCTTTTAAAAGACTCTTTTTTTGTCAAGATTCCCATTTGTCAGATGTTGTTTAATCTGGAAGCATCTGCCCCAATCTGCTTTCCTCAGCAATTCTCTTTCTGCCTTCCTAATTCAAGACCTTAACTTAAAGACTAGCCTTTTTTTTTCAAAGTTCAAATTACAAATGTTTGTAAATTTATTACTTACTCTCAGTGGTCACTTTATTAGGTATACCTGTACATCTTGTCAGTGCAAATATCTAATCAGCCAATCATGGAGACATGATTAACTGGTTCAGTTGTTGTTCAGACCAAGTATCAGAATGTGGAAGAAATGTGATATCAGTGCCTTTGACCATGGAATGATTGTTGGTGCTAGATGGCGTGGTTTGAATATTTCAGGAACTGCTGATCTCCTGGGATTTTCACGCTCAACAGAGTTTACGAAGAATAGTGCAAAAAACAAAAAAATATCCAGTAGGTGGTAGTTCTGTGGGCAAAAACACCTTGTTAATGAGAGAGGTCAGAGGAGATTGGCCAGACTGGTTCATACTGACAGTAACTCAAATAACCATGCGTTACAACAGTAGTGTGCAGAAAACTAATCCCTGAACGAACAACACATTGAACCTTGAGTTGCCTGGGTTACAGTGGCAGAAGACCACGAACATGCACTCAGGAGGCACCCAATAAAATGGCCACTGAGTATATACGTTGTCATGTACTATCCCTGAGATTCATATAATTACATTGAAATATACAGAATGATAGTCACTATTCCTAAAATGTCCTCTACTGACACGTCGGCCATCCACCCACTGTCATTGCCTGAGATATGACTACATACAGCTCCATCTCTAGAAGGTCTGTCTGTATGTTGTCTCAGAAACTTCCTTGGAATCATTTACCAAGTATCACCCCTTGGATTAAAGCTATCCCAATCTATATTGGGGATGCAAAAACCCCCACTTTTTAAACCTTTTTTATTGCCCTTACGCCGTTCTGCCATTTGCTTACGTATCTGTTCCTCTAATTCGCACTGATTGTTTGGAGGCCTGGAGGCCCCATCTAAGTGATCACTGCTCTTGTACTGTGTTCTACCCGTACTGGATGATTCTTCCAGGGTATCCTTTCTAACTGCTGCTGACATGTTAACCTCAATCAATGACGTGATTTCCCCTCTATCATGTCTGAAACTTCAGTACCCCAGAACACTGAGCTGCCACTTCTGCCTTTCTCTACGTTCTATGTTCCTTCAACTATCTTTTCAGGTTTGCAGTAACTTCATAATCAGAATCAGAATCATGTTTACTATCACCGGCATGTGATGTGAAATTTGTTAATTTAGCAGCAGCAGTTCAATGCAATACATAATACAGAAGAGAAAAAAATAAAAATAATAATATAATAAATCAATTACAGTATACATATATTGAATAGATTTTTTAAAATGTGCAAAAAAACAGAAATACTGTATATTTAAAAAAAAGTGGGATGGTGTCCAAGAGTTCAAAGTCCATTTAGGGATCGGATGGCAGAGGGGAAGAAGCTGTTCCTGAATCGCCGAGTGTGTGCCGTCAGGCTTCTGTATCTCCTACCTGATGGTAACAGTGAGAAAAGGACATGCTCTGGGTGTTGGAGGCCTTTAATAATGGACGCTGCCTTTCTGAGACACCGCTCCTTGAAGATGTCCTGGGTACTTTGTAGGCTAGTACCCAAGATGGAGCTGACCAGATTTACAATCCTCTGCAGCTTTTTTTGGTCCTGTGCAGTAGCCCCCCCACCCCCAATACCAGACAGTGATGCATCCTGTCAGAATGCTCTCCACAGTATCTTTGTAGAAGTTCTTGATTGTATTTGTTGACATGCCAAATCTCTTCAAACTCCTAAAGAAATATAGCCGCTGTCTTGCCTTCTTTATAACTACATCAATATGTTGGGACCAGGTTAGATCCTCAGAGATCTTGACACCCAGGAACTTGAAACTGTTCACTCTCTCCACGTCTGATCCCTCTATGAGGATTGGTATGTGTTCCTTTGTCTTACCCTTCCTGAAGTCCACAATCAGCTCTTTCGTCTTACTGACGTTGAGTGCCAGGTTGTTGCTGCAGCACCACTCTACTAGTCGGCATATCTCACTCCTGTACGCCCTCTCGTCACCACCTGAGATTCTACCAAAAATGGTTCAGATAACAATTCATCAGCAAATTTCTAGATGGTACTTGAGCTATGCCTAGCCACACAATCATATGCATATAGAGAATAGAGCAAGAAGGCTAAGCTCACACCCCTGAGGTGCGCCAATGTTGTCACCAATCCGGTTAGGAAGTCAAAGAGCTTCAAAAAGATGATCCATGCTCTCAGCTCATTCGCCAGAAGAGGTTTCTTTCTCTTCATCCTGTCCATTTTCTGCTTGATTTACACTGTTAAAGCAATTGATCCATGGATGCTTCATTGATGCCGATAATAACAGGGATAATAATTGACTGCTGTGTGAGGAATAGGCAGCTTCTCTCAGTAGATTTACAGTAAGCACGGGTCTGATAAAAAGCTCTTTGATGACCTCTGCTGGTGGAACAGAAAATAGTTTTCAGCAAATTTGTATTTTGATATTAACATAGAGACTGCTTTGCAAGGGGGTACTCAAGGGTACAATTATATCCCAATTCAGTGGAGCCTTTCTGAGGGTGAATTTTTGACTTCTGCTTGGTGATCCTCTTAGCCTGTGGGTCCACAGGCAAGAAGTGAGATTGATGTAAAATCTATTTTGAGTCAGCATGGACACCGTGAGAAAAATGGCTTCCTTCTGCACTGTGTCTGTGATTCGATGTTTCTCTTTATGCTGCAAATTACTTTCTAGCATTACCCCTGAATTTCTTCTCATTCAGCATGGGAACGGGACCTTGGAACAACCAGGTCCACGACCGCCATTAAACATTCACTTGCATCGATCCTGCACTAATCCATTCTGTTACCCCCACATTCTCGTCATCTGTGTTCCCCAGCCCCACCCAAATTCTCCTGGCAACACATCAGGGCCAGTGAACCTACCAGTCTGCCTGTCTTTGAGATGTGGGAGGAAAGCGGAGCCCCCAGAGGAAACTGGTGGTCACAGGGGGAAGGTGCAGACTCCATACAGAGGGCACTGAAGGTCAGGACTGAACACAGATCACTGGAGCGGAGAGGCAATGATTCTACCAGCCACTGTGCCACCCATCCCACTCAAAGGGAATAGTCTGTTCACTGGAGTCGATCCGATCAGTTCTTACCATCGCTCCTCTCCACTCTAGGTCCCACCACAGACCACAGCTCTGAACCCAGGCTGTAATCTGAGAATCTGTAAAAGAAACAAAGGAGAACTGCATCCAATGCTTTCACGTTGTTAACCATACCCCTCTGTCTGCCAGTATCAAATGAACACAGCTTTTATATATACAGTATATGAAGTGTTTCTCCCTTCCCTGTCCATCACTGAAACGGCGCAGTGTCAGTGGGTCAGCTGTGCTCTGTACTGTAGTGACTCTGTGAAATGTGAGCTTGCATTGCTGGCAGCTGAGGTAGCTTGCTTTCAATATAAGTGAAAATAAATCCCATTTAAAATGCAACAACTTTGGGTTATGAATGAGTGTGAGGCAAGTGTAAATTTTAGGGCAGTCAGTGGCTATCTCTACAATAAGCAAGAGCGAGCATCAGTGCCAGCTACAATGTCCATGAATTGTTGCCGTGTTTTGTCAGTTTATCAGTCACATAGCAGAATCAGATTTATTATCACTGATGTATGACATGAAATTTGTTTGTTTATTGTCTCTTCACTTATCTTCCAATTTATGGTAATTTTATGTCTTTCCTGTGCACTGTTGCTACAAAATAAATTTCATATCAATCAGTGATAATAAACTGACTTGTTGTTTTGTGGAAGCAGTACAGTGCAAAGACATAAAAATACTATAAATTACAAAATAAATAAATAGTGCAGAAATTAAAGGAATAATGAGGTAGTCTTCATGGGTTCCAGCATCTGCAGATATTTTTTTCTTGTTTGTGAGTCTTCATGGGTTCATGGGCTGTTCAGAAATATGATGGCAGAGAAGAAGAAGCTATTTCTGAATCAGCGATTGTGGGTTTTTGGACTCTTCTACTTCCTCCACAATGGTAGCGACAAGAAAACAGTATGTCCCAAATGGTGGGGATCTTTAATGATGGATACCACTTGTCTGAGGCACCACTTTAGAAGATGCCCTCGATGCTCAGGAGAGTTTTGCCCGTGATGGAGCTGGCTAAGTCTACAAACCCCCTGTTGTCTCTTGCAATCCTCGTACAGGAGCCTCCAGACCAACCTGTGCTGCAACCAGTCCAAATGGTGCCACAGTACATCTGCGGAATCTATAGAACACATCTCTGTGTTTAAAATCAATGTAACAAAGTATGTGCTGAAAGTACTCAGCAGCTCAAGCAGCATCTGTGGGAGAGAAAGGAATGTTCGATGTTAAGGGTTGGAACCCTGCATCAGTACTGACAGAGGAGAGGCAAGGTGCCCAGTAAAAAAAAGAAAAGGAGTGGTGAGACCCAACACTCACAACTCTCACCATTTCCCTTCTCTTTGTACTGGCCATCTCACCTCTGCACTCTCAGCCCTAAAGCAGGGTTCCAACCTGAACCACTGACAAGTCCCTTCCTCCCACAGATGCTGCTCAATTCACTAAGCTCCTCCAGCAGATTGTTTGTTGCTCCGTACTTCTGCATCTGCTGTCTCTTGTGTCTTCTTTAAAATCAGCCTGTTTGCTCAGTATTGGCATAATGTAGAACTCTTATGGGAGATAGAAGGTTTTTATTTTATATCTCAGCTGAAGTAGCCTATGAGACTGACTGGGGCTTTGGAGTGAGTAGGTAATACTGGGAATCTGAACCAAATATGAGGAGTGGAAGCGGGGCCTTTCAGTGGTCAAACGAGAGTAAAAAACCTTCACCAGGAATCACACGATCTGCCTTTTTATAGTGATCTTGCATGGCAGCATATAAATATCAGGAATTCTACAGTAACGTTGCCTGGACTCAAAGGCCTGAATTATACGGAGAGATAGGGCAGATCAGGACTTTATTCCTTGGAACACTGGAGACCGAGGAGTGACCTTATAGAGATGGATAAAATCATGAAGGGCAGAAATAGAAGTCTTTTTTTCTCAGGGAAAGAGAACCATAACCACTAAGGTGAAGGTTTAAGGTAAGAGGAGAAAGTCTTAAGGGAACTGAGGGGCATCTTCTTCACCCGTAGTGTGGTGCGTACATAAAATAAACTGCCATAGAAAGTAGTTGAGGCTGATGCCATGATATCTTTTAGAAGATATTTGTGTAATTATATGGATAGGAAAAGTTTACAGAGTTAAGGGCCAAACGCAGAAAAATGACACTAGGTTAAGTGGGAACCTTAGTCAGTGTGGACAAGTTACGGATAAGGGTCTGTTTCTTTGTTGTATTCTCTGTAATTCTTTAAACCAGCTTCAGGGGATCCTTCCTCACTGGTCAAGTGATGAGATTATCCCTCCCAGCCTACAAGGTTAATTTAGTAATAACTCGGTCAGTGTGGGTGGGAGGGGAATCATTCCGACCAGCGCACACCAAATGGCCAAGAGGCCCGTGTGTTAGCCATGCATACTGTCCACTGTAGTTTGTAGTAAAGCATCGATGGCCTCAAGTTTCATGTTGCAGACTTATTTGTTAAAGTAGCATCTTTCTCTTCCTCTTGCTTCAAAATAATTATTTTGTGTGGTACAATAACCTTGCTTAACTTTATAGTTGTAGATGAAAAACTGAGTGTAACTGTGATGTTTTGATTTTCTTTTCCAGCTTCTTAGACCGAATTGACCAAGTGCAGCAGAATGACTATTCCCCATCAGATCAGGTGAGTGAGTGACCATTGCAAGGCCATGACGTAAGAGATGGAATGTTACTTTTAGCCTATAATCTCTGTAGGATTTTGTGGACTGTAGTTGGGTAAATGAAATATTAATCTTGAGAACATCAGGATAAACAACCCTTCCCTCATCTACTTCACTATCCTTCACAGAGCTGTTGTTAGTTGCACCCCAGCCATACATGAACCAACCCTGAATTATATTATTAACACTTCTATATAGCACTCATAAATTGGAAATTGTCAATGTGTTTCCTTTATCGTGAATTTGGTTGGTTGTTTCAAGTTGTGTGTTGGTGAGACTTAAGGACCTGAGATATAGGGAAAGGTTGAAAAGCTTGGGCTTTATTCCCTAAAGTGAGCGGAAATCATAAAGAGTTACATATACAAAATTATCAGGGGTTTAGATAGGATGAATACATGGAGGTTTTTCTCACTGAGACTAGAACTAGAGATCACAGATTGCAGGTGAAAGGTGAAATATTTAAAAGGAATCTGAGGGGGCTTTTCTTCACTCAGAGGGTAGTGTGAGTGTGGAATGAGCCTCCAACAGAAATGGTAGATAAAAGTTCAATTGTAGCATTTGAGAGAATTTTGGATAGGTATATAGATGAGAGGGGTATGGTGCAGATATATGGGACTAGACAGAAAACCAGGCTGGCATGGACGAGATGGGTCAAATGGCCTTTTTCGGTGCTGTAATACTCGATGACTAGTGAATGTTTTCAAGATACAGTAACTACAAATGCTGAAATATTTCAGGTCAATCATCTTTCCTCAGACATAGGTAGTAATTTGTGCATTATGTTTTGAACACAGTTAGTGTGATGAGTTCAGGGAGAATATTTATACGTAGGGAAATACTATCTGGTACACCCGCTATGTGTTCTTACAGGTGGCTATGCCAGAACATAGGCATTTCATCCAGAGTAGGAGATTTTCTATCAGCAATTAAGTTGATGAGAACTGAACAACTCATACAGCAATGGGTAATGGATGTCTCCAGAAAAGATCTGGGCTGCACTGTCCAGTCAGAATGGTTACCACCACAGGCTTAACTGTGACCAATCATTTATAACTTAACAAATACTTTCTGTGAATATTTCCCATTGTTTCCTGTGAAGTTACAATAGATCACTGTAGATTATTGAAGATAATGTATTCCTTATCTCTGCCCTTAAACCGAAGAACTTGCTTTGACTTTTCCTTCAGCATCTCAAACTGACATCAGATATAGCCATATCACCTTCACCAAGATGCTACCCAACTTTCTTGTTGATGTAATAAAGAAGGACCAAAAGGCTAACCAGCTGATAGACTTCTGCCCAGACAAACAACCACACATTTATGTTAATTCTAGATTAATTCTATTTTATTCTCATACACGCTCAACAATTCTCCCAGATTCCTCCATTCACATCCACACTGGGGATTATAAACATACTAGCCTGCACATCTTTCAGATGTCGGAGAAAACTGACACAAGCTCCATGCAACTGCTCTCAAGGTCGGGATTGAACCAGGATCTCTAGTCTTGAGGCAGCAGCTGTGTTAGTGTTTGGTGTGGATTCTCAACAAGGCTTCCCCTGGCATACTGATCAGTACAGTAAAAGCCATTGTGATAGTGGGGCAGAGGTAGGTAGGATCTCAAGGTGGTTCAGCGGCAGTAGTAAAGGATGACGACTGACAGGCAGGATCTACAGGCTCGGCACTGGGTTCCTTTCTTTGAAGTGTCCTTGGTATGTGTCAGTCTTAATGTAAGGAACATGGTTTGCAGAGATAAGAAAATTATTGTGAATTTATGGAGTGAAAACAAGAGACTGCAGTAAGATATCACTGATCAGCTAGATAGTGATTGGGAACAGAGTTTGTGATGGGAGCTAACAAAGATAAACCATGTCTTACCTATCATTAACTGGGTTATTATTATTAATATAGAACATAGAACATTATAGCATAGTACAGCCTCTTCATCCCACAATGTTGTGTTGACCTTTTAGCCTCTACTAAGATCAATTTGACCCTCCCTTCCTACTTAGACCTCTATTCTTCTATCATCCATGTGCCTATCTAAGAGTTTCTTAAATGGCTGTAATGTATCTGCCTCTGCCACCACTCCTGACATGGCGTTTCATTCATCCACCACTGCCTTGAGTAAACGTTCTACCTCAGACATCCCCCTATATTGTCCTCCAATCACCTTAAAATTATGCCAGCTAATATTAGCCATTTTTACCCTGGGAAAATGTCTCTGGCTAGCCACTGTATCTGTGCCTCTTATCATCTTGTACACCTCTGGAAAAAGTCACCTCTCATCCTACTTCGCTCCAAGGAGAAAAGCCCTAGCATGTTCAACCTTTCCTCATATGGCATGCTCCCTACTCCAAACAGTAAATCTCTTCTGCATCCTCCCTAAAGCTTCCAAGTCCTTCCTATTATGAAGCGATCAGAAATGAACACAATATTCAAGTGTGGTCTCTGTTGGGTTTTATAGATTTGCAACTTTACCTCACGGCTCTTGAACTCAATTCCCCCAAATAATGAAGACCAACGCACCTTGCACCTTAACAACTCTATCCAACTGCATGGCAACTTTGAGGAATCTATGGATGTGGATACTGAGATCCCTCTGTTCCTCTGTACTGCCAAGAATCCTGACACTAACCCTGTATTCTGCCCTCAAACTGGACCATCCAAAATGAATCACTTCACCCTTCTCAGCCAAGCTCTGCATCCTGTCAATGTCCCATTGCAGCCTAAAACAACCCTCGATACTGTCCACAACTCTCCTACACATGATTCTTCGTATCATCTGCAAACTATCTGCAACCCTCCATACTATCCACAACTGTACTACACATGATTCTTCGTATCATCTGCAAACCTACAAATCCACCCTTCCACTTCCTCATGTAAGTCTTTATAAATATCACAGAGAGCAGGCGATCACAAAACAGATCCCTGTGGAACACCACTGGTCACTGACCTCCAGGCAGAATATGCTCCACCTACAACCACACTCAACCATCTATGAGCAAACCAATTTTGTATCCTCTCAGCCAAGTTTCCCTGAATCCCATGCCTCCTAACTTTCTGAATGAGCCTACCATGGAAAACCTTAATATAGTCTATTCACACCACATCCACTGCTCTACCTTCATAAATGTGCTTTCTCACACCCTCAAAAAAAAATCAATTAGGCTTGTGAGGCATGACCTGTCCTTCATAAAGCCATACTTGTAAATCCTATCTCTAAAATCTTCTCCAATAATTTGCCCACCACTGAAGTAAAACTCATCCGTAATTCCCAGGATTATTCCTACTCCTTCTTGACCAAAGGAACATTTGGCTCCCTCCAAACATCCGGTGCCATTCCTGTAGCCAGGGGGCAGCAAAGATCATTGCCAAATATATTCATAATTTACATATTATTAATAATTAATATAATTAATATAAGATAATAAGATATAGGAGCAGAACTAGGCCTTCTGGCCTGTCAAATCTGCTTTACCATTTCATCATTGCTGATCCATTTTCTTCTCAGCCCCAATCTCCTACCATCTCCCTGTAACCCTTCATGCCCTGACTAATCAAGAATCTATCAACCTCTGCCTTAAATATACCCAATCACTCGGCCTCCACAGCCACCTGTGGCAAAGAATTCCAATACTTACCACTGTCTGGCTAAAGAAATTCCTCTGCATCTCCATTTAAATGGACGTCCCTCTATTCTGAGGCTGTGTGTCCTCTGATCTTAGTCTCCACCACCATAGGAAACATCCTCTCCATATCCACTCTATCAAGGCCTTTCAACATTTGATAGGTTCCAATGAGGTCTCCCCTCATTCTTCTGAATTCCAATGAGTACAGGCCCAGAAACGTCAAACACTCCTCATGTAATAATCCCGGAATCATTTTTGTGAACCTCCTTTGAATCGAATCTTCTCCAATGTCAGCACATCCTTTCTTAGATAAGGCCCCCAAAATTGTTCACAATACTCAGTGCCTATGTTCCCTCTAAGCTGTGCGCGTATGTGCGCGCACACACGTTTTTCAACCAGCACACAAGGGAAATTAGTGTGCACACAAAAGGTTAGTTACCTAAAATAATGTAGTAATTAATAATTATACTTACTGAAAATAATCTTTTAGCTAAATATTTCTGTTAACTAGTTAGTCAGTTTTTCAAATACCACAATGCACGTCACTAATTTATGTCGCCTCACCTTTCCTGTTCCGGTTTGTACAGCTGCATCATGGCGGCAGCCATCTTTGGCAGACATCGTAAAGTTTACAAAGATCTGTTTCAAATCCTGTAGATAGCTTACTAAGTTTTTATTGAAAACAATATTGATTCACTATGTCGAATTCAAAAGAAGTGAAGGGCGTGAAGCGCAAAAGAACTGCAAATTTGTTTAAAGTTGAATGGCTTAACAAAATAGTAAAAACTGCTACACTGAAAGCTCATGAGGTCATGAACGTTCAGCTACAAGAAATATTTACGTATGATTCAGAAACTGGAGTTATCTGTTTATATTGTCGTGATGCGAAAGTTGCTGGAGAATTTGCTAGTGGAAAGAAGTGGGATGATATTTGGAAACTTGACTTTTTGAAGCATCATTTGGCAAGTAAATCGCATTCGGACGGTGTACAAAAGCTCAGGCGACAGAACCCGTCATTACCCATTACAGGAGTGCTACGCATGTTATGGTTGAGTGCAGATGAGCAAGAGTAAAAACGATCAAACCCAGAGGAGTTCAAAGTTCTCATCGACAGCGTGTTGTTAGCTGTTAAAATGATTACCTCTTTACATCCAGTTCAACACATTAATGAACATATGGAAAAGTATGTTCAACTCCCAGACGGCTAGAAGAAAGGTTTCCTGAAGATGAGGTACAAGAATGGTCAGCTTTTGATTTCTCCGCAATTGCAGATTGTGACTTCGCATTTGGCGATGAACAAGTTAAGGCCTTATGTCTAAAATATCATGATTTTCTAGCTGAAAATACTGTAATAGTTAGACAAAATGATTTCAAATTTTCTGTGCAAGAAAAAAATTAAATCCAAACTGATTTCAAACTTTGCTCAAATGGTGGCATTTGTATTTCAAAATGAACAGTTTTGCGACCTTGCACAGTTGATGGATATTGGGGGAACCTTTCTTGCGTCTAGTGTGGACTGTGAGCGAGGTTTTAGCCTAACGAATCAACTCAAAAACAAGCTAGAAACCGTTTAGGTGAATGTCATTTGGATATGTTAATGAAAATCAAAGGCTATCAATTGGATGGAAGTTCTATTAGTCTAGATAGAGTTAACAAAGAATGGGTAAATGCCAAAGACAGGAGAGAGAAAAAATAACTGAGTGATTTAAATATGTATGTTATTTTGTTGTTATTCTGTGCAGTTTTATGTCAAATATTTTGTAAACATACATAAACTGTGCCATGTGTGCATTCAGTGTGCACATACTTTTGTCACAGGAAAAGAATTTGCACAACGTAAGATTTTTGCATACACTAACTACTAAAAATTAGAGGGATCATTGCTCAGTGCTTGTCAGTGCTTTATAAAGCCTCAACATTACATCCTTGCTTTTATAGTCTCATCGTCTTGAAATGAATACTAACATTGCATTTGCCTTCCTCACCACCAACTCAAACTGCAAATGAACCTTTAGGGAATCCTGCACGAGGACTCCCAAGTCACTTTTCACCTTACTATTAATACTAATAAGATAAATAATATTAATGAAAATTAATCTTGGCTCATCCAGGTGCCAGGCCCTTATTGACAATTATTGTTTTATTATTGTCACTTGTACCAAGTTACAGTAAAAAGCATTTTTGTGCCATCCAGACAGATCATGTCGTGCATAATTACAGTTATGAACCCTGTAGAATTTTCTCTATTTCTGCATTTATATGAGCTAAAATGTGATCAGATCTTTAGTTAAGTCTAAAAACTGGATGAAGATAACCCAATTAAATAACTAACACAAAAAACATTATATTTGATCATTTATTTATTGAGAAACTGATCCAATATTACATGAATTTTATTGGAAAAGGTTTGTGAACCTCTGGGGTAATGCCTTCTACAAAAGCTAGTTGCAGTCATGTGTTCCAATCAATAAGATGAGATTGGAGGTGTGGGCTGTAGAGATGCCCTGTTCAATATTAAAAAAGGACACACAGTCAGGTTACTGACACAGCCTGCTATTCTCAAGAAAGATCTGTTTATGTGCGCCATGCCTCGATCAAAACAATTTTCAGAGGACCTTAGAAGAATTGTAGAGATGCATGAAGCTGGAAAAGGCTACAAAAGCATTTCTAAAGACCTGAGTGTTCATCAATCCACAGTAACAGAAGTTGTCTACAAATGGAGGAAACTCAGTACTGTTGCTATTCTCCTTACAAGTGGGCATCCTACAAAGATCACACTAAGTGCACAATGTGCAATGCTAAAGGCGGTGAAAAAGAACCCAAGGGTAACAGCAAAAGACCTACAGAAATCTTTTGAACTTGCTAAGGTCTCCGTACATGTATCCACTATAAGAGAAACACTGAACAAGAATGGTGTTCAGGGAAGGACATCAGGGAGGAAACCACTGCTCTCTAAAACAAAATATTACTGCATGTCACAAGTTTGCAAAAGACCAGCTGCATGTTCTACAACGCTTCTGGAACAAATGTTTTGTGGATAGATGAGACAAAAGTTGAATGTTTTGGCAGAAGTCCGTCACCTGAAGCTTAGTAGAAGTTAGATAATGCAACATAACAATGACCTGAAAGACAACAGTAATTCAACAACTTCATTGTTTAAAAAGAAGAAAATTTGTTTTGGAATAACTAAGTCCAAGTCCTGAGCTTAATCCTATAGAAATGTTGTGGAAGGACCTGAAGCAAGCAGTTGATGCAAAGGAACCCACCAACATCCCAGAGTTGAAGCAGTTTTGTAAGGAGGAATGGCCAAAAATTCCTCCAAGCTGATGTGCAGGACTGATCAACAGTTACCGGAAACGTTTGGTTGAAGTTATTGCTGTACAAGGGGGTCACACCAGTTACTGAAAGCAAAGGTTCACATACTTTTTCCAACTAATACATGTAATATTGGATCATTTTTCTCAGTAAATAAATGAACAAGTATAAATGGTTTTTGTGTTAATTATTTAATTGGGATCCTTATCTAGTTTTAGGACTTCGGTGAAGATCTGATCACATTTTAGGTCATAGTTATACAGAAATAGAGAAAATTCTAAATGGCTCACAAACGTTCTAGCACCTCTATATATGTAGGTAGTAAAAGAAAACAGAATTCTGAGTATAGTGTTGCAGTTACAGAGGAAGTGTAGACAAATAAAGTGCAAAGGCCATGATGAATTAGATTGGGAAATCCAAAGTTCATCCTTTTCCTCATGAATGGTCCTATCAGCACTAAGACCATCAATGCAGTGTCGGAGTACCTAGCATCTGCTTCAGCCATCATGCCTCTCCTCTGCAAGAGCTGGTACTGACTTTCTAGATTCAAGATTCAAGGTTGTTTAATGTCATTTCCTATTTCACAAATGTAAGGAGAGCAAAATGATTGTTACTCTGGATCCAGTGCAACACAAAGAAACACAAAAGATAAACAAGGCAATAATGATAAAAAAATATATATATATATAAAAAATTGTAGATTGATTATCTGTCCATAAAATGAAGCTGGGCTATACACTGATGGAAAATAATAAAGTACTGCAGGAATTGGTGGGTGGAGATGTTGGTCAGCCTTACTGCTTGGGGAACAAAATTGTTTTGAGTCATGGATGTTATATAGCCTTCATCCTTTTAGGAGTGGGATAAGTAGTCCATGAGCAGGTTGTGTGGGATCCTTCATGATGTTACAGGCCCATTTCTGGCACCTTTCTGTACATATGCCCCTGATGGCGGCTAGGCTGGTCTTGGTGGTGCATTGGGCAGTTTTGACTACCCATTGTGGAGCCTTCCTGTCCGCCACAGTGCACTTTCCATACCATGCAGTGTGTTAGTGTTCTCTTTTCTGTGCATGGATACCACTCACAGTATTTGTTCCAGTTTGAAACAAGATGAATCAATGGCTTGGGTTGCTCACATTTTGTGACCCAGGGTTATAAAACTGAATCCCCAAATATCTTAAATCAATGTTTTGAACACACCAAGACTGATTTCAAGAGAAAGTAGTATTTGTCATGTCAAAAGAGCTCCTGGGTCCTCCATAGACCAATACTAACAAAAGGTGTCGAATGTTAACTTTCTGTTGGTGCTGTCTGATGCTCTGAGTATTTACAGGCTGTCCCCAGGTAATAAATGGGTTCTGCTTTTACAGACATCCAGAAGTTGATTTTGTCCTTAAGTCAGAAACTGCACAAAATTCACTTGTTAGGGTAACCACGTTGTGATGAGTAGATCAAAGCTGCATAGAAATGATACAGAACAATTACTGAGTGCTGAAAGAGAGAGGAAGTAGTTCTGCTATCTTCCATACTTCTGACTTTTGAATTTAATAATAATATGGGTGTTTGTTCATATGTATGGATATCTGAGTCATTCACAACCCACTTATGGCCTGTATAGTATTTTGTTTCCAGCGTATACAGCAACATTTGGGCTGTTACAACTTCTTGACATTTTGAAAATATGATTACTTAAAGTCTCTTCACAAAACCTGGTCAGATAAAACTTTGTGTAAAAAAAAAAGTCTGTCTTCCCCTGTCAACTAAGCATCTATTGTACAGGTCTGGTGGCAGAGTCTGAAATGAGCTTGAATTATTTGAGAATGTCCTTTTTCTTTCAACAGGATTTGCTCCGATGCAGAGTTTTGACATCAGGGATTTTTGAAACAAAATTTCAAGTTGACAAAGTAAATTTTCAGTGAGTATGTTTCCAAGATCACACCTATAATTCCAACCCTTGTAAGGTCATTCCAAATTTCCTAATAGTTCTTCCTTCATCAAGAATGAAATGAATGCAATGTGGGAGATTAAGCTTGTCCAAGAGGGAGCCCATGAGAACAAGAAAAGGCCATTCCCCCCTTGAATCTGATAGGCCATTCAATGAAGCTATCTACTTGTCTTTTGCTATATCTGTTAGCAGGATTCTGTTATTCTGAGGTAAAATGTGTCTCCTAACTTTATTCCTCAGTGTTGTGTCTAATCATCCCCCCAGCTGTAGCCTCCACACTGAGGGGAAATTCATCTGTTGAGAATGTCAGGAGCTTGATGGTTATAGAGTAATAACTGTTCCTGAACCTGGTGGAGTGGGATCTAAGGCTTCTGTACCTCCTGCCTGATGGTAGTAGTGAGAAGAGAGCATGGCCAGGATGGTGAGGCCTTTCATGATGGATGCTGCTTTCTTGTGACAGCGCTCCATGTAAGTGTACTCAGTGATGGGGAGGGCTTTACTGTGATGGGCTGGGCTATATCCACCATTTTCTGCAGTTTTTTGTTGCAGGCTGTGATTGCAGTTACAGTATTCTCCACTGTGTATCTATAGAAGTTTGTCAAAGTTTTCAGTGGCATGCCAAATGTACACAAGTTTCTAAGAAAGTAGAACTGTCATGCCTTCCTTGTGATGGTATTTACATGCTGGCCCCAAAACAGATCCTCTGATATGTTATTGTGAAGGTATTCAAAGCTACTGACCCTCTCCACCTCTGATCTCCTAATGAAGAATGGGTCATGGACCTCCAGCTTCTTCCTCTTGTGGTCAATAATCGACTCTTTTACTTTGCTGATGCTGAGTAAGAGATTGTTGTTGTGGTACCATTCTACCAGATTTTCAGTCTCCCTCATATATATCAGTGTGGCACATGGCCAAGTGTTTAGGGCGTTGGACTAGTGATCTGAAGGTCGTGGGTTCAAGCCTCGGCCAGGGCAGTGTGTGTGTCCTTAAGCAAGGCATTTAACCACGCAATGTTCCAGGCTACCCAGCTGAGAGCGGGTACTGGCAAAAGTGCTGGGGGTTAACCTCACGATAGACTGGCGTCCTATCCAGTGGGGAGTCTCGTACTCTCAGTCACTTCACGACTGATGGGCCACAAGGCTTGTGACAGACTTCAATCTTAATCATATATATCAATTCGTCACCACCTTTGCTTCTGCCAACAACGGTAGTATCAGCAGCAAATTTAAATAAGACATTGGAGCTTTATTTAGCCACACTGTCATACGTATAAAGTGAGTAAAAAAGGGGCTAAGCACACAGTGCTGAAAGTGATTGTGAAGAAGATGTTGGTAATCTGTACTAACTGTAGTCTGCCAGTAAGGAAATCAAGGTATTGAGGCCCACGTTTTTAAGAATTAGTGATGAGTTTTGAAGAGAAGATAGTATTAAATGCTGAATTATAGTTAATGAAGAGCATCCTGACGTATGCATCTTCATTGTCGAGGTGTTCCAAAGCTCAGTGAAGAGCCAATGAAATGGCAATTTTTGTTGACCTGTTGCAACAGTAGTCATTCCTTAGGCATGAGCTGATATGCTTCATGACCAGCGTCTCGTAGTGAATGTAAGTGCAATTGGAGAACAGCCACTTTCTCCTTGGGCATCAGTATAAATGACGCCTGCTTTAAGCAGACGGGTACCTGAAACCGCTGAAGCAAGAAATTGAAAATGCCCGTAGACACTCCAGCCAATTGATTAGCACAAGAATATATTATAGAAAGCTCATCTGTAAAGTTGAATCAGAATCAGATGTATTATTAGTGCCTTGTATGATGTGCAATTTGTTTGTTTTTTTTTATTGAGATAGAGCATTGAGTGGGCCCTTCCAGCCCTTGGATCCATGCTGTACAGCAACCCACTTAATCCTAGCCTAATCCTAGCTTAATCCTAGCCTAATCATGGGACAACTTACAATGACCAATTAGCCTACCAACCAATACGTCTTTGGACTGTGGGAGGAAACTGGAGCACGCGGAGGAAACCCACGCCTTCATGAGGAGAATGTACAAACTCCTTACAGGCCGCAGCAGGAATTGAACCCGAGTTGCCTACTCTGTAAAACGTTGTGCTAACCACCACGCTACCATGCTGTCCTGCGGCAGCAGTGCAATACAAAGGCATAAAATTACTATAAATTACAAAAGTAAGTAGTGAAAAAAGAATGTGTAGGCACAGTAACAGGTACTGTAGCTCCAATTTCCTCCTACATCACCAAAGTTGTGTGGCTCATTTGGTTCATTGGCCACACAAAATTTGCCTCTTGTGTGGAGGTGAGCGTTAGAATCTGTGGGGAGTTGAAGGAGGTGTGGGGAGAATAAAAATAGGGATAAATGTAGAGTTAGAATAATTGAGTGCTTAATGGTCAGAATGGAATTGATGGGCTGAAGGGTCTGCCTCTGCACAGTATCACTCTGTATATCTATATTTAATGAGGGAATCATGTCTGTCGACTCCCTTAGAACTCATGCACATTGACACAAGGCCGGTGAGCTCCACCCATACAGGTACAAACAGAATGGACTAAAGAGTCTCCGCCAAAAGATACCAGCCTGTCTCGTCAGTATGCAACCATCTGTCAGCTGAGAGTATCTATTGATTGCCAGAGTTTCCTCAAGGAAGAACTCCCACTGCTGTGTAAACTCTCTTCTGAAATATAGTCTTGCCTGATGCACTTGCCTGTATGTTGTCCAGTACAAGGGTGGTAGACAGTGAATAATGGTATTCCCCAAGGGTCAGCGCTGGGAAACACTGCCTTATTGATGTATACACTCCCCATTGTGTGAACAGCCACTGTGATGTGAATGTTTCGCCCACTCGTACCACACATTTAAAACCTGTGAACACGCTGATCATAACTCCAGAGTGAAATCCCAGCTCTGACAGGCTATGGCACAGGAGACTGCGGATGTGGGGATCTGGACTGCAAGTTGTTGGAGGAACTCAGTTGTGGAGAGAACAGACAGTACAAAATCAAATTATCGTCCCAGTCCAGATGAAGGGTCCTGATCCAAAATGTTAGCTGTCCACTTCCCGTTGGAAACTGCCTGACCCACTGAGTTCCTCCAGCAATTTGTTTTTTTTTTGCTTGAGATAGATTGCATTTAGTTCAAACTGAATTGAGAGCAGAATAAATAGAGAAAGGGTACAAGTCAGTAACTCTGGGCACTGAGGTCAGGTCAGTGCCACCGGATGCAGAGACACTAGTTGAATGACCTGACTTTGGGTGGTTAGATCAAAGTGGTTGTGCATTGAGGGATGCCAGGACTACCAGGAATTTACCATGCTGATCACTGACAAATCAACTTCATTCAGGTTATAGAGATATAACTTGTTTGTATATCCTAAATGCCACGGAAAACAATGTACAAATGTGCTCTATTTTACTAAATCCCAATGGGAATTCAGGAGCTGTGGTCTTCTGGAAAGCTTCATTGTGTGAAATGAAGGCAGCTTTATGAATTCATTCATATTCCTTATTCTGCTCTCAGAATCCTGTCCTGCTGTTGATTTTCAATAGGTTTTCAATCTTGAACGAACACAATCAGTGATCTCCAAGTAAAGAACTGGATAGGATCTGCTCTTGATTAACGACAGATTGGGGAGTAAAATTTGGCAGGAGGGCGAGGGGTGTGGAGGACCAGTGGAAAGACTGTGAAGGTGCTTGTCTGGGGACGCACCAAACTCCAAGTCAGATTGGTGTGGAAATGGAAAAGTTGGAGATGGTGATGTCGGGTTTGGTTCCTGATTCAGTCGTCCATCTTGAGAGGCTTAGTCAGTCCATTCGCCACGATCTGATTTTGAGTTGCATTTTTCAGCAAAGCAGCAGTATTGTGAAGTGAGCATCCTCCAGCTGATACGGAGATCATAAATTAATTCCATTATCAAGTTGTGTAAAATCCCCTCTCATCGGTACTGGTAAGCACTGCGTAGTTGTTGCACTAAGGTATTCCACCCAAGACTGTGCGCCTTTCACCATAATGTACTTCTGACTGTTCCGTCCTTCTCTTACAGTATGTTTGACGTGGGAGGACAGAGAGACGAGAGAAGGAAGTGGATCCAGTGCTTCAATGGTCAGTAACCCAAGTCCTTCAAATACACACTTAAAGTCATAGAGCTTAGAAACAGGCCCTTAGGTCCAACTGGTTGCAGGATGTGCAACCAAATTATTTCCATTTTCCTACCTTTGGCCCATTTCCCTCTAAATCTTTCCAATCTTTTTAAATACTAATAATCAACCACTTCCTCTGGCAACTCATTCCATATTCAGACCACCGTCTCAGTAAAAAAGTGAACCCTCTGGGTTCCCATTAAAATTACCCCCTCTCACCTTAAACCTATGCCTTGGTAAAGGGAAAAGCTGCCCCTGGATAGGGTGCATTCACCCACATGCTCACCCATCAATTTCATATACTCCAATGAATGAAGGCTTAGCCTTCTCAACCTCTCTCCATAACTCCATCTCTCAAGTCCTACTAACATCTTTGTTAAACTTTTCCACATTTTTTTTAACCCTAGTGGCATCTTTCTGTAAGAGTGTGACCAAAACTGAACCTAATTCTCTAAGTGCTGTCTCACTGATGCCTTGTATGACTGCTACATAACATCCTAACTTCTATACACCTTAACTGGCTCTACCTGATGAAGGCCAGCCTTTTCACCACCAGACCCAATCTTGCTTCGAAATAGTGTAATTCACCTGAAATGGCCACAAATCCAATTCCACATTACCAATTCCTTCTTGCTACTTTCTCCACTTGTCACCTCTGTATTGAACTTTGCAATTTAGGTACTTGGACCTGGTTCATAATCAGGCAAATAGCAGTTTCAGTTTTTATCTCAGAAATACGGCATGTGCAATACTCGGCCCTTCGAAGCTGCTGCACCGTGATTGTGGCTGATCTGATTTTAAACTGAGCTCCACATTCTTTTCTATCCCTGGTAACCTTTCAGTTCCTTGGTTATCAAGAACTTTCCTACCGCTGCGCTGCCTTAAAAATATTCAAAGATGACTTTCACATTCCTTGAGGAAAAGAGTCCCAAAGGCTCACCAACCTCTGAGAAGAAAACATTGCCTCTTAAGTAGGCCAAATCCAATTTTCTGACACCTAGATTCTCACACGAGAGGAAACATTCTCTCCAGGATCAAATATGTATTAAATATGCCCCTCACTCTTCTGGTCCCTTAGCCCAACCTGTCCTCATAAAGCAGCCTGTCCATTCCAGGTGTTTGCTCGTAATTGAATAGAAATACTATTCTGACCATTGATTTTGGCCTCCTCATGAGCTGCTTTTGCAACAATCCAGTTTGGAAGGTCAATCTACCCCATCACAAATTCACTGTGGAAATGAGTGGGAATTCACAGACTGATGTCCGTTGATATGAAAGCTGAAAATGTTGGATGTACACAGCAGGTCAGGCAGCCTCTGTAGAGGGAAAAACACAGTTAATGCTTTGGATCAGTGACCTTCCATCTATGACATGAAAAGTTGACTCAGTTTCCCACCACACAAATGCCGATTGACCTATTGTGGACTTCCAGTACGTTCTGTTTGCATTTAGAATTTCCACAATCCACAGTAGTTTGCTTCCACTTTAGATGTCAATTGATGCAATTGTAATCCAGGTCACAGGGTATCAATAAAGCTTTGCTAACACATGAGGAGCAGTTGTTAGAGTAAATCTTGTGGGATAGCCAGTTCCTGAGGTGTGTGGCTCAGATGTACTTCAACCAAAGGGTGGGATAGAAGGCTGGGATAATATTCCACCAAACCAACTGCTCTGAATCAGTCAGGAGCAGGAAGCTAACATCTGGTTAATATCTGAAGTTGCCAGTGGTCAAAAGAGTCCAGGGATTCATACCTGCTGCTGCTGTGTCTGATACTGGTGATCAGAGTCAGTGTCCATCATGGAACCTGATTTACATGTTATACTTCCACAGCATCTGGAACAGGCGATTGGTGGTATACCCTCTGAACATCCCAGTGTTAATGCAGTGATCAGAATACTGGCCCCTAGGTTAAGGCAATTGTTGAGGTTGTGTGTGTGTGTGTGTGTGTGTGTGTGTGTGCGCGCGCGCCTGTGCATGTTTATGTGTGACCAGAGAAACTGGTAACTGGATCTGTTAAAGTGATAATTACGTCTGTTACAGGTTCAAGGAGAATAGTGTTTGACACGTTGCTAAGGAAAGCAGTCAGCCCAACAAACACCTTTCATTGTGTACCTCCCTTCTTTTCATTATCATCTGCCACCCCTTTTCTAAAACATTACTTACCTCTTGATTGCTGTTCCTTACCGTTCTGTTTTGAAAAGCCCTGGGCAGCCTTGCACAGGAAATTACTGAAGCTGCAGCATAGTTAAGTTTTTGACGCTGGCCTTCAGTGCCACTGAAGTTCAGCAATTAATTGGTGCTAGTTTGGTTCATCTCTGGAAGGTCCTGCTGGTTGTCATTAGGCTAATCACCAGGACACTCCAACTGTCAAGAATACAGGTCCTGTCAAAGATCAGCTGTTGGGTAACTAACACTGGAGCCAAGGGGCTCCTTGCAGCAACGAGTGAGATCAAATGTCATGGTTTTATTCTGCAGGCTGCCAATAATTTTGCTCTATTCCCCTCTCCCTTCTCCCTTCCACTGCCCTTACCTGCACTGAAATGGACCTTCAACTATCAACCATGCACAGACGTAACAGCCATTATTTTTGTGGTGGCTAGTAGCAGCTACAACATGGTGATACGGGAAGACAACAACACCAATCGACTCCGAGAAGCACTCGATCTCTTCAAAAGCATCTGGAACAACAGGTATGAAAAGGCTGATCTCACCTCTCTGGTATCTGTGTTTGGTATTAGTATTGGCTTTGGTTTGCTATTGTCACATGCACGAAGATACAGTGATAACCTTATCTTGCAAAGTGTTCATACAGATCATATCATTACACAGTACATTGACATAGAACAAAGTAAAACAATAACAATGCAGAATAATGTCCAAGTTTATAGTCATTCAGTAATAGACATGTATATCACCAAATGAGACAGCATTCCTCTGGGCCAAGGTGCACAACACAGTACGCATACTATAACTATTTCCCATCCTGACAGCTCTTGTCCTAATGCTATGGTAATTCCTACCTAATGGTAGGAGGTCAAAGAGATTGTTGGTTGGATGGGAGGGATTATTGACAATGCTAAGGGCCCTGCGTACGCAGCGCTCCTGAGAAGTATCTCTAATGGGTGGAATAGAGGCCCCAGTGACCCTCTCAGCAGTCCTCACAATCATTTGTGGGGACTAACAGTCAGATGCCTTGCAATTCCTGTACCAGGCAGTGAAGAAGCTGGTCATGACACTCTCAATGGTGCTCCTGTAAAAATTGGTTTAAATGGGGAGGGGTGGGGCCTCACTCACCTCAATCTCCTTAGGAAGTGAAGATGCTGCTGTGCTTTCTTGACCAAAGAACTGGTGATAAAGGACCAGGTGAGATCATCCATGATGTGCACTCCCAGGAACCTGTGCTCCGAACTCTCTCCATGGAGAAACTGTGTAGGTGCAGTGAGGAGTGGACAGCCTGCACCTTCCTAAAGTCGACAATTATCTCTTTGGTCTTGTTCATGCTGTGCTCGCACCATTCTACCAGCCATCGTACCTCCTCCTTGTCAGCCGTCTCGTCGGCGTCCTCGATGAGGCCAGCCACTGTTGTGTCATCAGCGAACTTGATGATTCGGTGTGAACTGGATCTCGCAATGCAGTCGTGCGTCAGCATCGTGAACAGCAGCGGGCTGAGCACACAGCCCTGGGGAGCACCGGTGCTCAGCGCAATTGAGCTAGAGATGTTTCCAGCAACACCAACTGACCGTGGCCTCTCTGTCAAGAAGTCGAGGATCTGGTTACAGAGAGAGGTTTTGAGACCCAATGAGGACAGTTTGCCCGCCAGCTTCTGAGGAATGAAAAAGAAAGCTACTGAAAAAGTGCAGTGTAGTAAACAATAAAAGTGCAAGATGATAGCAAAGTATATTGTGAGGCCAAGAGTCCATCTTATCATATAAGAGGTCTGTTCAGGAGTCTATTCACAGTGGGATGGAGATTGTCCTTGAGCCTGGTATACATCCTTTCGGGCTTTTGTATCTTCTGCCCAAAGGGAGAGGGAAGAGGGGACAATAGTCAGGATGGGTGGAGTCTTTTATTATGCTGCCTGCTTTACTGAAACAGCCATAAATATGTGATTGAGGTGAGCTGTGTTCACAGCTCTCTGCCGTTTTCTGTGGTCACATGTAGAGCAGTTGCTAGACCAAGCTGTACTTCATCCAGATAGATGGTGCATTGCTAAAAATGGGTAAGAATTGACAAAGACTTGCCTAATTTCTTCAGCCTCCTGAGGAAGCAGAGGCACTAGTGAGCTTTTTTGGCCGTGACATCAGTGTGGTTGGACCAGGACAGGCTGTTGGTGATATTAGTGAAAGTGTAACTGGTGATCTTTCAGAAATGCTCTTAGAACTAGACATAATGTGATGTTCACTCTCGGTATCTGTTCAGCTCAGCCTCAGTTTGTGCTCGAAGGAGTTGCACCGAGTCTTCATTTGCTTTTGATATTTCAGTATTGGCTACATTTCCCTGGGCGGTAGCATGGTGGGGCTCCTCACATCTATAATGACCAAGTTCAGGAGTTTAAACCAACTATATAATCGGTTTTAGGTTATTAAACATAATTTTTGATATATCATTAATTTCTGGGGCAACTTCCTGTTCACATTACCGGTCATTCAAGAAGTTGATGTTCATGCCATCAGGTTGGAGGCTACCTAGACTCTTTTGGGATCATCTACTGTATCTGGTGCTCCGAGTGTGGCTCCTATATATCAGTGAGGCGTAGATTGGGAGACCACTTGTCGAGCACTTCGCTTTGTCTGCCACAAAAAGTGGGATTTCCTGGTGGCCACCCATTTCAATTCTTCTTCACATTTCCTATTCTGATATGTCATGAACATCAATTACTCGAACTTCCAGTAATTGCCCACCCCCTCCTATCCTTCGCCATTCCCCATTCCTGTTTCTCTCTCTCAACTTATCTCCTTGCCTGCTCATCACCTCCCTCTGGTGCTCCTCCCACTTCCCTTTCTTCCTTGGCCTTCTGTCCTCTTCTAATAGATTTCCCCCTTATCCCCAGCCCTTTATCTCTCTCACCAATGAAGTTCCCAGCACTTTACTTAACCCCTCCCCATCTCCCAGCTGGTGGCGCAGTGACATCAGCGCTGGACTCCAGAACGGAGGTTCCCGGGTTCGAATCCAGTCGGGCCGTTCCCGAGTATGCTTTCCATCCGTGCCGGGTTGAGTGTTGAGCTCACAACTCGACCTCGTAAAATAAAGAAAAATACTGTACTGCAAAATGTCTGTGTGAGGAGCGGCGCGCCACACAGTCCCTCGTTCCACGCCTTGTAAGGCATGCAAATGCCCGAGGCTGGCCTCTCAGGCCTGAGTCGACATCATCATCATCCTCATCTCCTGGTTTCACTTATCTGCCACCTTGTACTTCTTCCTCTGCTCCCTCAATCTTCTTAATCTGACTCCTTCTCCCTTCCTTCCCAGTCTGTAAAGGGACTTGGCCGAAAACAGCGACTGTTTACTCGTTTCCATAGACACTGCCTGACCTACTGAGTTCCCCCAGCATTTTAGGGTATTTACAACCTCCCTTCACTCACAGATTTAGAGGGCATATTCTATTCACACGAGTGTACCTGGAATTAGGAACATATTCCTTGTGTGGGTGGTGGATGCACAGACTTTCACAACATTTGAGAAGTATCTAGTTCAGGTGTTCCCAACCTTCTTTATGCCATGGACCCCTACCATTAACTGAGGGGTTCACGGACCCCAGGTTCTAGACCAGCATGTGAATCATCAAGGCAATAAATACAATGGAGTTAGTATCAATGGGTAGTGGGTGGACAGCATGGAGAAGATGGGCCGAAGGGCTTGTATCTGTGCTGAATGACTCAATAAGTCAAAGCTTTAATCTCAGGAAGCTGCTGAAAGCTGAGTTATTTCTTCCGAGACCTTAATCCTGTACCTTCTAGACCAGAGAGCCCAGCTGCAGCAACCAGTTGCTCCCAGTGCAGATGCAGATAGCCAGTCTGGGTTATCCTGCTGAAGGTCCATCCTCTCACCCAGATGGCAGGGACCTGCTGGCACCATGTTGCTGCAGAAATTCAGGTGGACAGCCCAGTGGTGTAGCTGGTAGAGTTGCTACCTCACAGCTCTACAGACCCGGATTCTACCCTTTCTGTGCGGTGTAATTCTGACACCATCAGGGCAGAGGGCACTTGGAGTGCTCTTTAGACACTGAGTGGAGTCCGGGCAGGAAGTGGCATTCACCAGTGGGAAGGAGCTACCAAGCACCAAGCAACATCCCTGGTTACATAAAAAGCAAGAAATACTCCCTTCTTTTGGAATCAATGGATTTTTTATTCCTGTTTGATTCATAGCCTTGTTGTCCTATTCTTTCTGTTTCTCAGGTGTTTGGCAGGGAGCATTGGGGTTGTGTGCTTGGAGGGGTATATCATAGTCAGATTTACTATAATTGACACACGTTGTGAAACTTGTTGTTTTGCAGCAGCAGTACAGTGCAATACATTTCAAAAATCACTATAACTTAAAATAAGAATATATAAAAACTAAATAGTGCAAAAAGGGAGCAAGATGGTGAGGTAGTGTACATGAGTTCACTGACTGTTCAGAAATCTGATGGCTCCTGTGCCTCCACCTTGACGGTAGCAGTGAGAAGAGGGCATATCCTGGAAGCTGAGGGTCCTTAATGACGGATGTGATCTTCTTGAGGCTCTGCCTTTTGAAGATGTCCTCAGTGGTGGGGAGGGTTGTGCTCACGATGAAGTGGGCTACCTCCAGCCACCACCACCTTGGGCCTGTTCCCAACTCCAGTAACTCACTTTCTGCCAGGTTGAGGAGCAAGTAGCACAGAGAAGGTTATCACGATGGGCAGAGTGGCCTCCTCCTGTGCGGACTCACCCAATGACAGCAAAGGCCACGGTTCTGTTCCCGGGTTTCTCAGTCCCATAATAACAGACCATGTGATTCAATCAGGAAACAAGATCAGAATTAGAATTATTATCACTGGTGTACAGAATGTCATGAAATTTGTTGTCTTGGCAACAGCACAATGTGAGACACAAAAAGTCGCTCTCAGCCGCCATAAAAAATAAAATAAATAAGTAGTGCAAAAGAGGAATAGCGAGGTAGTGTTCATCATGACCATTCAGAAATCTGATGGCAAAGGGGAAGAAGGTGTTCCTAAAATGCTGAGTGTGGGTCTTCAGGCTCCTGTACCTCCTCAGTGCTGTTAGTATTGATAGCATGTTATATCAACTAAAGCTGAGCTGAAGTACTAGGTCACAAGGTGGCGCTGCTGAGCCCACGAGGTTTGGGCTGTGTTACCGCAACTCTCGCCCTCCTGCGTGCTCACTGCTCTTTCTTTCCATCAGGTGGTTGCGAACAATATCTGTCATCCTCTTCCTGAACAAGCAGGACCTTCTGGCGGAGAAAGTGTTGGCGGGAAAATCCAAAATTGAAGACTACTTTCCAGAGTACACGCGCTACACCACTCCGGATGACGGTAATGTTTCTAGTACCCTAGAAATGTGGGTGGCGTCCTATGTGTAATAGAGAAAGGAGTACAGAACAAGAGACGACTATTCACCAAGCAACTACCACCATTTACTGAGGTTACAACTGCAGTCATAACAAGAACATAAGAAAATAGGAACAGCAGTAGGCACCTCCCCCCAAATCTGCCCTGTTGTTCTCTGATCACGCCGGCGTTTAACCCAGCTTCCTTAAACTGACACTGCAATTACAAGTCACATCTACCGTATCTGTAAGAGAGTCCCAGACTTCCACTGTCCTCTGTGTGTGGTAGTGTTCACCCTGAAACACAGGCAGATTTAGGCTGAGGCTTCAAGCCATTTTGAAAGGTAACCTAATCAAACGCTCTGGCAGGCTTCTGAATGCCTACAAACTGACTAAACCAGAATAGTCCTTGACACTTCAACCAGAAAAAGCAACTTCTTTCTGAATACTTGCCTACTTCCTCACAATGTCCTCAGTCAAACGTGTACTTTGTTTATCTAACCTCACAATTTAACCCTTAGAGTGCAGATACTTTTCAGGTTAGAGACCAAAATTGCTGGAAACACTCAGCAGGTCGGAGTATTTGTGAAGAGAGGAACTGAGTCAATATTTCAGATCAGGGACCCTCTGTCTGATTCAGTATCTGACCTGGAATGTTAACCGTTTCTCCTCCCACAGCTCCTGCCTGTCTTGCTGGGTGTTTCCAACATTTTCTGTTTTTATTTCAGATTTCAAGTGTGTGTAGTTTAATTTTAATTTCCACTCTTCTGGTATGTCCTTGCTATAATCCTTCCAAGACTAATGCATCTAAGGTATGGGCTGCAGAACTGGTCACACCTCCGGGTCTGGTTCCCAGATCTCCCCATAACATTTGATGTTTATTGACCACCCAGAGTTCCTGGTCGTCCACCACATCAGTAACAGCTCAATGGGTCACTCTTCTGTCCGGGTCACGAATTTAAGCTGTTCCAGAGACCTGTGCACTAAAATCTAGGCTACAGTTGTTATGGGGGACTTCAACATGCAGGTAGACTGGAGGAATCAGTTTGGTACTGGACCCCAAGAAAGGGAGTTTGTGGAGTCCCTCTGAGATGGATTCTTAGAACAGCTTGTACTGGAGCCTACCGGAGAGAACGCAATTCTAGATTTAGTGTTGTGCAATGAACCGGATTTGATCAGGGACCTCGAGGTAAAGGAGCCATTAGAAGGTAGTGACCATAATATGATAAGTTTTAATCTACAATTTGAGATGGAGAAGGGAAACTCAGAAGTGTCAGTATTACAGTTGAACAAAGGGAACTATGGTGCTATGAGGGAGGAGCTGGCCAAAGTTCAATGGAACAATACCCTAGCAGGGATGACAGCGGAACAGCAATGGCAAGTGTTTCTGCGAATAATGCGGAAGGTGCAGGATCAGTTCATTCCAAAGAGGAAGAAAGATTCTAAGGGGAGTAAGGGGAGGCCGTGGCTGACAAGGGAAGTAATGGACAGTATAAAAATAAAAGAGAAGAGGTATAACATAGCAAAGACGAGTGGGAAGCCGGAGGATTGGGAAACTTTTAAAGAGCAACAGAAGGTAACTAAAGAGGCAATACGCGGAGAAAAAATGAGGTACGAAGGTAAACTAGCCAAGAATATAAAGGAGGATAGTAAAAGCTTCTTTAGGTATGTGAAAAGGAAAAAAATATTTAAGACCAAAATTGGGCCCTTGAAGACAGAAGCGGGTGAATTTATTATGGGGAACAAGGAAATGGCAGACAAGTTGAACAGGTACTTTGGATCTGTCTTCACTAGGGAAGACACAAACAATCTCCCAGATGTAATAGTGGCCAAAGGACCTAGGGTAATGGATGAATTGAAGGAAATTTATATTAGGCAGGAAATGGTGTTGTATAGGCTGTTGGGTCTGAAGGCTGATAAGTCCCTGGGACCTGATGGTCTGCATCCCAGGGTACTTAAGGAGGTGGCTTTAGAAATCGTGGACGCACTGGTAATCATTTTCCAATGTTCTATAGATTCAGGATCAGTTCCTGTGGATTGGAGGGTGGCTAATGTTGTCCCTCTCTTCAAGAAGGGAGGAAGAGAGAAAACGGGGAATTATAGACCGGATAGCCTGACGTCAGTGGTGGGAAAGATGCTGGAGTCAATTGTAAAAGATGAAATTACGACACATCTGGATAGTAGTAACAGGATTGGTCCAAGTCAGCATGGATTTACGAAGGGGAAATCGTGCTTGACTAATCTTCTGGAATTTTTTGAGGATGTAACTATGAAAATGGACAAGGGAGAGCCAGTGGATGTAGTGTACCTGGACTTTCAGAAAGCCTTTGATAGTCCCACATAGGAGATTAATGGGCAAAATTAGGGCACATGGTATTGGGGGCAGAGTACTGACATGGATTGAAAATTGGCTGGTTGACAAAAAACAAAGAGTAGCGATTAACGGGTCCCTTTCAGAATGGCAGGCGGTGACCAGTGGGGTACCGCAGGGTTCAGTGCTGGGACAGCAGCAGTTTACAATATATATTAATGATTTAGATGAGGGAATTAAAAGTAACATTAGCAAATTTACCAATGACACAAAGCTGGGTGGCAGTGTCAAATGTGAGGAGGATGTTATGAGAATGCAGGGTGACTTGGACAGGCTGGGTGATTGGGCAGATGCAGTTTAATGTGGGTAAATGTGAGGTTATCCACTTTGGTGGTAAGAACAGGAAGGCAGATTATTTTAATGGAGTCAAGTTAGGAAAAGGGGAAGCACGAGATCTAGGTGTTCTTGTACATCAGTCACTGAAAGCAAACATGCAAGTACAGCAGGCAGTGAAGAAAGCTAATGGCATGCTGGCCTTCATAACAAGGGGAATTGAGTATAAGAGCAAAGAGGTCCTTCTGCAGCTGTACAGGGCCCTGGTGAGACCACACCTGGAGTACTGTGTGCAGTTTTAGTCTCCAAATTTGAGGAAGGACATTCTTGCTATTGAGGGAGTGCAGCGTAGGTTCACAAGGTTAATTCCCGGGATGGTGGGACTGTCATATGTTGAAAGATTGGAGCGACTGGGCTTGTATACTCTGGAATTTAGAGGGCTGAGAGGGGATCTTACTGAAACACATAAGATTAAGGGAATGGACACGCTCCAGGCAGGAAGCATGTTCCCACTGATGGGTGAGTCCAGAACCAGAGGCCACAGTTTAAGAATTAGGGGTAGGCCATTTAGAACGGAGTTGAGGAAAAACTTTTTCACGCAGAGAGTGGTGGATATATGGAATGCTCTGCCCCAGAAGGCTGTGGAGGCCAAGTCTCTGGATGCTTTCAAAAAAGAGATGGATAGAGCTCTTAAAGATAGTGAAATCAAAGGTTATGGGGATAGGGCAGGAACTGGATACTGATAGTGGATGATCAGCCATGATCACAGTGAATGGCGGTGCTGGCTCGAAGGGCCTAATGGCCTACTCCTGCACCTATTGTCTATCGTCTATTGGCTAATGCTCTGGTTCATTGCTGAGGGAGTGCTGCACTATCTAAATTGTCATCGTTCACATGAAACATTCTGCTCTGTTGGGGTGGGGGGGGTGGGATTGGTAAAAGTCCCAATCCATAGTCACAAAGAAAGGTTGTGGAGTCGGTCTAGGACAATGTTACATGCCCCAGTCAGAGCACTACAGCACAGAAGCTGACCCTTTGGCCCATCTAGTCCATGCCAGCCTGGTCCTCTGCCTAGTCCCATCTACCTGCACCCGGACAATAGGCCTCAATATGGCTCCCATCCATCTACCTATTCAAACTTGTCTAGAAGTTACAGCTGAACTCAGATGACCCACTTCCAGTGCTTTTCGTCATTTTGTTTGAGCATTTGACGAGATGCTGCACTTGACTAATGTTGTCTAGTTATCAACAGTATTTAGAATAAGCAGCACGTTGCTGACCCACTGCACCTGTTATCGTTACACCTGGCCCCCAGCATCAGCCTGTGGTGTGACTGTGGTTGCAACCATCAGCAGATTTCTGGATCCTGTGTTTTCAAAGTGGGGATTACCCCAGTGTTGAATGACAGGTTGCAACAAACATAAGGCATCGGTAATCATCCTTGCACTCTCACCACCCCCAGCACTGCTCCCAAACATTTATTTTGATCTTCACTGGAGCATCAAGGCTGGGATTGAGATATTTTGGAATCTAGGGAATGGAGGGACATGAAGATCAGGCAGGGGAAGGGCCATCCACAGTCGGGGTGGGTAGGAGGGCAGGGTCGAGAGCCTGGTGCTCCTGATCCTTAAGGAATGCCTTTCTGGGTGACTGACAGAGATGGCGGGTATGGTGTGGGGTCGCTTCACTTCAGCGAGCAGTTCAGTGAGTCTCAGTGATTATGCCAATGTAATCAACTGCTTTTTAACACTGTGATGTTTTTGCGTTGTTTTACAAGCAGCAACCCCTGAACCTGGAGAAGATGCCAGAGTTACAAGAGCTAAATATTTTGTACGAGACGAGTTTCTTGTGAGTATTCCATTGAAATTGGTACGGTTGAATCAATAGAAGATACCATCAGGGGACCATTTAGCCCTGCTGCCACGTAGTAGAGCAGTCCCATTTCCCATATGTTTCTCCACAGCCCTGCACATTGTTCCCTATCAAATACCTGTACAAGTGCCTTTGAAAGCCCTGATTGATCATGTTTCCATATACAGAGAATTCCAGGTTAGAGCCACTCTTTGTGTAAAACACTAAAAGACTTTCCGAACCTTCCCTCTGTATCGGATAGGCAAAGCTCTAAATGTGCATCACCTGATCCTTCACCCACTGGCTGATGAAAACAGCGACCCTCTGTCTGTCCTACCCTCAGCTTCGAAACAAAGTGGGTGCAACAAACCTGCTAACGCCATATCTTCCACTTGTGAAGTTGATGGGCCGAATAGACTCACCTGGTGCAGTAGCAATCCGAGGATTCGTTAGCTCAGAAGCCATTTAGCAAGATAACCAGCAACCAAGGCCAAGAAGAGTACCAAGATGCAGAATCATCACACCCACCCGAGGTGTTTGCTGTTTTCACACGACAGCGCTTTGCTCCTGTTAATCCATCGGGTGATTGCCTTCCCTTTCCCATCTGGTCAGCTCAGACACATACTCCACTGTGAGAAGGCGAAATCAGAAACTTGCAGCCCTTTTCCATATTGGCACTGGTATAGTAGAAGATTATCCATTGGCATCACCCCGTGGCCCAATGTGATTTGGCCAGTCCTTGAATTCTAGCCTCTTGCAAATCCCCAGATTTCCATTGCCTCAACTGCTGATGCCTAAGCTCTGGATATCTGTCCCTAAAGTTCTCTGCCTCCCTCTCCTTCATTGAGGTACTTCTATGGCCTATCTCATTGATAGGTTTTCAAATGACATGTTCAGACATGTACAATATTGAGTTTTAATAAGCCTCCCTGTGAAGTATCCAGGAGTGTCTTTCTATCTTACAAACACTTTGAAAGCATGTCATTTAGTTCTCCAATAAAAGCAGATTTGCCTGGCTTTGTGAATAAATTACTTCATTACATATCTTATTTGAATATTCATTGCCTTTTAATAAACAATCTGCTGGAGGAACTTTAGCAGGTCTAGCAACATTTATGGGGAGGAAAGAAATTGCCCATGTTTTGGGTCTGCCCAACATATTACATCCACATTTCTCCCCACCATCAGTGGTACCTACAGGAGGTACTGCACTGCCTCACAAACATCACATACATCATCAAAATCCCTGCCATTTGGGCTGTGCCGTGTTTTTGCAGCTGCCATTGGACAAGAAGTACAGAAGCCTGCGATCCCACAGCACCAAGTTCAAGACAGCTGCTTCCCTTCAACCATTCGGCTCTTGAACCAACCGGCAAATCCTAATCACTGCAGTTTAGCAACATATGATCACTTTGCACTAAAATGGACTTTTGTTCTAATTGTGTGCTTTCTTTTAAAAAGTTGTGTACAATTTACGGTACTGTGCAACAGTCTTAAGCAGATGTAAAAAAATTGTAAAGTGAAGATGCTTTCAAAAATAACGAAATGAGAAGTTTCTAAATATAATAACACTATAAAGGCCAGTAAACTGTAAAAACGACTAAATCAAATCAGTATTTCGTGTGACCACCCTTTCCCTTAAAATGGCATCAATAGGTACACTGTCGTGCAGTTTCATAAGAAAAATCGGCTGGTAGGTTGTTCAAAGCATCTTGGAGAACTTGTCACAGTTCTTCTGCCCACTTTGGCTCTTGCTTACTTCTTTCTCCTCAGGTAATCCCAGACAACTCAATGATGTTGAGATCAGGACTCTGTGGAGGCCATACCATCTGCTGTAAAACACCTTGTTCTTTTTGCTGAAGATAGTTCTTTAAGACCTTGGCCATGTATTTGGGGTCATATTCCTGGTGCAGAATGAAGTTGGGATCAATCAGATGCCTCCCTGATGGTATTACGTGATGGATGAGAATCTGCATTGAGGATTCCATTAATTCTGACCAGATCACCAACTCCATTTGTAGAAATACAGCCCCAAACCTGCAGGAAACCTCTGCCATGCTTGACTGTTGGCCACCCTCATCCACGTAGTGCTCTCCAGCTCTCATACAGACAAACTGTCTTCTGTCTGAGACAAAAATTTCAAATTTTGATTTGTCAACCCAGAGCACTTGCTGCCATTGTTCAGCACCCCGTGCTTGCGTTTTTGTGCCTAGGTGACTCTTGGCTTTGTTTCCTCTTTGGAGGAATGGCCTTTTGGCAGCAATTCTTCCATGAAGAGCACTTCTGAATTCTTCGGACTGTAGAGGCGTGTCCTTGGGTTCCAGTGGTTCTGTGTTCAGAGCTGATAGCGGTGCTGGATGTCTTCCAATTTAGAAGGGACATCAGCTTGATGTATCTTTCGTTTGCTGCACTCAGTGTCCGTGGTCGACCACTGGGTTCCTGATCTTCAACTTTGCCCGTTTCTTTGCTTCTTCAGAAGAACTTGGACGGTACATCTTGAAACTCCTGCCACACAATTTCTGCTTGGGTGAGACTTTGCTAATGCAGGATGACCAACCTTGTGTCTTGTTGCTATGCTCACTCTTGCCATAGTGTAAGAATTGATGATTTGAAGGTTAAACTGTCACATCTGCCACACCTCACCTTTTTGTTTGTTTGTCCTTTGCCCAGTTTGATTCCTTCTACTTCTGTTTCTGTTTCAGTTCATTAAACTTATTATGTCACTGATCATTAGCACCTGTTTGTTATCTTTGTTTAATCATGCACTGGGCTATAACTGTACTTAGAGTAATCAAGTTTTTATTTGAAAAGTAGTCTATTACTTACTATGTTAATTAATTTAATGAAATACAAAAATTTCACTAACATTTATTTTCTAGAAAATGTACATTTGGGAATCTAAAATTTGCTCTTTTCTCCTGACACACTAATACAGAAGACAAAGAATAAACATCTAAAACAAAATTGATATAAAAGATCTATGACGCTTAAGACTTTTGCACAGTACTGTATGTTTATGTTTTTGTGCATACTGCTTACATACTACGTGCCTGAGTTGCCACTACAAATAAGTTTTTCATTGCTTGTGCATTTGACAGTAAACTCGACTTTGACTTTGAGACCCCGTACCTGAGTTCGTCATGCAGATTGATTGCTGCTCCAGATTCCAGCACCTGCTGTTGCTTGTGTCTCATCAATGTTTGCCGTTATAATGTACTGGCATTTACGGTTTTGTATCTCAGACTGACAGGCCAGGTGGATAACTGCACTTTCCCTTTCTTCCTGCAGAGGATCAGCACAGCGAGTGGAGACGGGCGCCACTACTGTTACCCCCACTTCACCTGTGCAGTGGACACAGAAAACATCCGCAGAGTATTCAATGACTGTCGAGATATTATTCAGAGAATGCACCTGCGCCAGTATGAACTGTTGTGATGGAGAATCAATGTGACTTCTTGATTTTTTTGGACTCTGGTGGTTTCCTTACCCTTGACCTGCCCACGCATGGTGGAAGAAATGCGAGAGATGTATGTCAACTTTGCTCTCTCAACACTGTTTGTTCTTCATTCCTGACTTCACTTTCTTTTGTGCACTTCACTCTGTGTTAGTTTGTTTCTCCTCCCTGGTTCTACCAAGACCTCTGGTTACCTCCTGTGTCCTAACAGAAGTCTGGGTAAATACCTCTGCCTGCCTCCCAACAGCTTATGGCTCTGCTGCTCCCTGCCGGCCCCTGTCCTCGGGCAGCCGATGACAGCCCCATCTTCAGATCCCACTCTCTCTCTTTCTCTCTGAGCTTCTTTACAACACAATGCTCAAGAGTACTTGATGGGGAATATATATTAGGGACGACAATGCACTTTTTTGCATCAGGGTAATTAAAAAAAAAACTTGTTGAGGAAGTTCACACAATGTAGCAGCACCAGAACATGTAATAGTTTCATGGTTTTCAGCATTAAGAATTGCAGTTCGGCTGAAAAAAGGACCTCGTCTTCAGTCACTTGAGGCGAAGGATTAGTAAAGAGGTGGGGTGTCTGAGTCCTACATGTAGGAGATATTTTCTGAGGTCTTGGAGTTATTGAGTCTCACCACACGTTAGATCTTGAACAGGGACTGCTTTGACCTAGCCACGTGAGCTGAAACCGCCACACACTAATGTTTGTTTAAGCTGTCCACTGTGTGATCATTTAAGGTTAACTCACGACTGGACAAATAGTCCCAATGTTTGTTTCTCTTTTCTGTTTGTTTCACTGCTGGATTATTATCTTGTACAGACTGTAAAATGTATTATTTTGTATAACTTTATTGAAAAGAATACTTGTAGATGATCTTTGTGCCTTGATTATGGCTGTACCTGTAAAATGAGCTAAGATGTAAGTATGTTTGACTGCGCTGTACAGCTTTATGTCAAAACCCTTTCTACAGCAGTGGCTGCAGACAGGATGTTTATCTGTAGAGATTAGTTTTTTTTCTGGTTTATAAAGAAGGAAAATGCTCTTTAGTAAAAAAAAATGTATAAATTATGCAAATTAACCACTTACCTTTACAAGAAGGGGTCAGAGGTGATGAGATGTTGCAAGATCATGCCTTGTTTTGGATTCTCAGCTTTAACACATTGGAATCCAGTCGGGCATCCAAAATGCAACGTGGAATTATTTCTATGGGAACCAAGGTTTTTTTTGCTAGAAGTATACATGTTTGGTAATTCTTTGGTCATTCATAGACCTTCACAAATGCACAGGCATTGTGAATGTGTGAGCACCATTAGATAGGCTCTTAAATTCTTGTACCATCAGCAGCTATTATTGTGCAAGTAAGTAGTAAGAAACAGAAAAAAAAACTAAGGTGTAAACCTTTGTGTCTGGCCTAAGAGAATTACATTTTTATTTCTCTTTTAATAAAGAGATATGTTAGAAAAGTTTATTTTAAATATTGTAGAATTTGAGATGTGTGAAAATTTCTCAGACTTGAATAATTTATGCAAATCACATTCTCAGAACAAGTGGTGGTACAGTTTGGAAAATAAGCAAAAATCGCTGTAGCAATAAGGCATGTCCTTTTTAGTAACTATTACACTGCTTTATATTTTATACCTAGGTGTTTTATGTCTCTGTGAGTATATACTTTTCATGTGTCCAGAATAACTTGTACAATTTGTACAATGTTAAAAGAAATTACAGTTACAATAACAGAAACCCAGTAAGTGTTAATTCTATATTACTTTAAAATGGAGACCTGATGTATGCTGTTCTCTCCTTACATTTCCCCTGTGTATTATGATGTTTTGTTCTGTTTGTTTTTACATTCTGTGTGCTTAATTAACATCCAGAATTGCAAAATTTTGCTGCATTGTACAAATAGAAATGGAGAGCCAAGGACAGCCTTTCTATCAAGGGAACCACAGAGCGGAGAGGCATGCAAGGGCATATTTTTCTCCCCCTTTCACCAGGTAATCTAAGGATTTGAGCATATGTGTACAATATAATAGGTATTTGTGTAAAATGCCCTTCCAAAACAGGTACCTTCAATCCCCATGCAAACCAAGAAATTAATGATTCACACCTGTAGCCCCCTGACAACTTCCTGCTGATGGATCAGTTTGTAGAGGGGTTGTGTTTCTTGGTGCAGGGTCTATCTTCCCATTTTCAGAGCTCGTGTAAATGAAACTGAAATCAGTCAAGGCTGACGTGAGGCTAAAATCATGGCTGAACTCCAGAACTCCAGACAAAATCCTGAAATTATAACGCATGTGTTTGAAACCCTAAATCTGTCCATTTAATTAGTTATTATATGTAATTAAGTTTCCCTCAATAATGTGTGACTAGGATATGAAATGCAGTGTGTCTTTTTAACATAGCGTTAGCAAAGTTACCTGCCTGTGTGCAGAGTTCTAAACAATATTTAACTTTATTTTACAATGTAAAGGCGGGCTCTTGGAAACAAAATCCAGCAGAATGATAGAAGTTTGAAATTAGCTAATGAAAACAATATAAACACTCAGCAAGTCAGCGTGTTAATTCAAAGAAGCAGTGTTAATGTTACATCAGATCTGGAAATAGAAAACAAGAGTGTATGTTAACCCGCAACTTCTTTTGCACATTAGCAGCTGGCCCTGCATGGAAGTAACATCTCCTAAAAGTTTAACTGAATGGGTAATGTCACAGAGGAAGCCACTTCAGCCATTTGGTGTTGAGTATCTCTGGATCCCTTTCCATTCAGAGAATTAATTTAAGCAAGAACCATTCTTCAAACTGCTTCCATTGAATGTGTTGATACTCAGAAGCATTGATGGTTTTGAAATCACAAGGAGAAGATATGTAAACAAAGCTCATTGTTGGAACGGTAGGGAGCCACTGAACACAAGTGGCCTGGAAACTAGTTACCATTATTTATATAAATGATGATTGGTTACACACGGATATAGATACGTCTGTTTAATGTTGAGAGTTCTACACATTGTTGCAGAGATAGGTGTGGTGTAGAGCGATCAAAGAGCCAGATTCACTCTGATCAATCAGCTGTCTGTCGGAAATCACCGACAATACCAGATATTGATTTTGTTCTCTTGCCACTGCTCCCCCTTCCCTGCCACCTTAGATTTCAGCTTTCATGGTTCTAATGATAGGCCATTGGCCTAAGTTTTTATCTCTGTTTCTGTCTCGATAGATGCAGCCTGATTTGCTGAGTATCCCCAACAATCCCTGGATACACAAGCAACAGCAGATGCTGGAATCTGCAGCAATGGTCAATTTGCTGGAGAAACTCAGTGGGTCAAACAGCATTTGTGGGAAACCTATACAGTCTTGATGCAAGGTTTCACTTAAAATATCAGCATTTCCTTTCCTCCCACAGATGCTCCTCAACCCTCTAAATTTCTTTGGCAGATTGTTCATTGCCCACCAATTTCTGGTTTAATTTCTGACTCTTGCCAGCTCAGTCATCATTAGGAAAACAAAGATCTAAAGCAGAAATATTGAGGGAAGTGGTTCTTTTGAGTCTTTCTGCTCTCAGCTTCCGAAAGCCTCACTTGGTCTTGGATACAATATCTCATCCCACTGCTCACTGCAATGAACTCATGGAGAATAGTTCTAAGTTATTGTAACCCGCTGGCTGGTGGCGTAGTGGCGTCAGTGCCAGACTTCAGAGCAAAGACTCCTGAGTTCAAATCCAGCCAGCTCCCTTGCACGCTTTCCATCTGTGCTGGGTTGAGCGTCGAGTTAGCAACTCAGCCTCATAAAAATAAGAAAGCCTGCTAAAAAAACGCTGTCATGATGACGTCCCGATGACTCTACTCGGAGTTAAGGGCTTTTAAAAACAAAATTGTAACCTGGCTGACAATGAGCAATCTAAAAGAAAAAATGATTGTTAATTCAACAGTTAGACAACTTAATTTTGGGTTTGGATTGCTTGTTCGGATATTATGGAGAAAGATTAGTTGTCATTTGACCACACTGTTCCAGATCAGTGAATATTCAAAGCACCTCTCTCTGAAGGATTCTACCTTTCCCAATCAATGCCTCAAACCAAGGGTGCAGGAAATAAAGCAAAGGCATTACAGTGTATTGAAGGGCCATTTAATCCATCAAGTTCATGCCAGCTCCCAGACCAACAATCACCTTAACCATGCAATACAGGTATCAATAGCTGGAATAAATACCTTCTGGGGGATCAGTAAACATTTTGGCAATGATGTGTATTAGGCTGAGTAAACCTCTCAAACACAAGAGACTGCAGGTGCTGAAATCTAGAGCCGCCAAAACAAACTGGTGGAGGAACTCTGGGTCAGGCAGCATCTGTGGGGAAGGGATATGGGCAGACAATAATTCAGGTCAAGACTTGTCATCGGGACTGAAGTCTAAGGCACTGAGTTCCTCCAGCATTTTGTTCACTCATTGTCCTGGTCTCAAGGAGAGCAAATTGAGTTTGTCAGGATAGACAGTGGAGTGTACTGTATTTTGATTTTCTGTGATGAGTCTGCCGAACAGGCCCCTATTTGCAGTAACTCGGATTCCCACAAGAAGGCATTGAATGCCATCTCTTTGTCTTTGCACCATTAGTAATTCTAACAAAATCAGATTCGAATCCAAACAGCTTTCACCAGAATAATCTCTCCCTTTCATCACATTTACCAAAAAAAAAAGAAAGTAAGTTGTCCTGGTATTTCCAAAGGATTATTAATCTTCCCTATCCATGCTATGTAACCCAGAGTAGGTTTATAACTGTCTGTAGAGAGGTTAGCCCCGGAAGAATTAGTGAAAAGTGGAAAAGTTTAATGATGGAAGTTCCAAACATTTTAATTTATGGAAGTGAGGATAGAATGGGAAAAGTTTGGCTGGTGCGAGTCCATTGCCTGGAATCACTACCAATATTCTCTCAGCATCCCTTCTTGCCAGTGAGACCAAAGTGTTTCTGAGTCTACAGCAAGGAAGCCCTGTCTCCAAACACTGCTAACCACTGACAGCCAGCAAGGTTGAGACCCCAGCCTTACCAACTGTAAAATTATTTATTTAATTAGTTTTCCATAACTATGACATTCAGAGATACTAAAAGAAGATCTACGAGAATATTGCCAGGACACAAAGGCCTCAGTTAAAGCGAGAAGTTGGGTACGCTAGGACTTTATTCCTTGGAACGTAGAGTTCTGAGGTGGCATTGGTCAGACCACACTTGGCATATTGTGAGCAGTTTGGGGCCCCTAAACTAAGAAAGGATGTGCTGGCATTAGAGAGAGTCCAGAGGAAGTTCACAAGAATGATCCCAGTAATGAAAGGGTTAATGTATGAGGCGTGTTTGATGACTTAGACCTATACACATTGGAGTTTAGAAAAATGGGGTGGGACCTCATTGAAACCACAGGAGATTCTGCAGAGGCTGGAAAATCTTGAGCAACACACACAAAATGCTGCAGGAATTCAGCAAGTCTGGCCGCTTCTTCACACAGAGGGGAATGCACATATGGAATGAGCTAACAGAGGAAGCTGCAGATGTTTTTGCAATATCAACATTTTAAAGACACTGGCAGGTACGTGGATTGGAATGGTTTAACGGGATGCATGCCAAATATCGACAAATGAGACTAGCAATGAATCTTGATCAATATGGACAAGTTGTGCCGAAGAACCTGCTTCTGTGCTGTGTTGCTCCATGACTATAACTGTTAGAAATGGATAAAGTATTTGGAAATCTTAGAATATTAGAAAGGTGACAGAAGCAGTACATGAACAGGCAGAGAACAGAGGGATGTTGATCAGGTGCAGGCAGATACAATGGCACGTCAAGATGAAGTGTCTTGGCCCAAGACACCAGCAGTCCATTTCCCTCCATTGATGCTGCCTGACTCGCTGTCCTCCTCCAGCATTTTGTGTGTTGCTCCAAGTTTAAAGCATCTGCAGTTTCTCTTGTGTCATGTATAGAATTATTTTAGATTGGCATGATGAGCCAAAGGGACTCGATTGTGCAGTACTATTCTATCTATAGCCATGAAGTAAGTATGATTTGAGAGTTGTACAAACATCACTCATGTGTCAATGGTGCAGTAAGCCACCTCAATAAATGGCTATTCTTTTTCTGCAGGGTGGTAGGTGTTTCAAAATCACCAGTGGTGTCCTATGTGAAGGAATTTAGAATTGCCACGAAGTTCCCACAAGAAGACCAATTGTATCAGGTCCACAGTGCCTGAGGCAGCCTTTCACAGAATCTGTGTAAAGATGGATGTCACGTGGTTGATGTTCTTCTGCGTGTGCTGAATCAACGGGCAGCAGAGACAATTCTACATAGGTTACTGCAGGCACATGACACAGCAGTAAGAGTTCAGCCTTGGGCTTTACCGAATGACATACACCGGCTTCTGACATGTCCACCTACTTCTGTGTGGCTTAAAGATGATGTGACTTCCCTGGGCCATCACCACAGTGTTTGATACTTGAAACCCCCCCCCCCCCCCGGTGATAGACCCCCTTTAAGATGTTAACTTACCCCTTGTACCCTCAGACTACAGACCTCCTTTGAAACCCTCACGACTACCAAATTAAATTCCTGAAATCCTTCCCAAGCACTAAATTGTGACCTGTATCTTTGTCCCACAACAGTGGCATAGCCCAACCTTCTCATTACACTTCTGCTCCAATCAAAGCTCCAGTCATCTGTCCACACTCTGGCACTTCTCTCCCTGCTCTGTGGGGTAACATCCACATGAGCTCCTTGCTAACCAGCCAGTGGTGAGTTACGACTTGTTGCATATTGAGTTCTGTGTGGAGTTGATCATTAGATTAGGATGGAGGTAGGGGACACAGAAAAACTCACACTGCTCCATCTGCCTTTTGTGACCTAGGATAACTTCTAAGCCTCTCTCTCAATAGGATAGAAAAATTCAGAGGTTGTCCAGAACTGTAATAGCTCACTTCCTTCATGGGGCCCCATAGTACTTATTATTCACTCAGGATGCCTATGTTCAATCCTAATGCACTGCTGTTATTCCTGTAAAAACTAACCCACAACTGATTTTTCCCAGGTAAATTGCATTCACTATCAATTCCAGGTGAAATTCTGCTCTCCTGCATCCAGAACATGACACTTTTAGGGAGCAGTCCTGACAAAAGGGTCTTGACCCAGTCCTTAGGATGGGATTCATTTCTTGAAGAAACTCTTATGTGTCAAACCTGTTTCCTGGAGGTAGATTATGACGTCTAAAACAAATTTAGAGGAATATGGGCTAAATGCAGGCACCTTAGTCGTCATGGACAAGATGGGCTGAAAGGGCCAGTATTTGTGTTATATGACTTGAAACATCAACTGTCCATTTCCCTCCACAGATGCTGCCTGACATGCTGAGTTTCTCAAGTTTGTGTGTGTTGCTCCTGAAAACAATTCATTTGATATGTGTTGTTGATTCCACATGTACGTAGTATGGGCCACTGGACTCACAACTCAGTGAAGATACTCACCCACTTCCTAAAGTGCTTAGAATGTGCTCATTCCTTCAAAGAGTACTTGCTGGAGCATTTAACAACTGAGATGTGTTATGGTGGCACTGCCTCAGAGCATCTGGGTTCCATCCTAACCTGGAAAACTTGACAAAGGCCTCAAACCTGAAACATTAACTCTGCTTCTCTCCCCGCAGATGCCACCTGACTTGATGAGAGGTTCAGATTTTCTGCCTTTATTTTCAATCCTGACCTTGGATGTTGTCTGTGTGGAGCTTTTGCCTTTTGTCCATGTCTGCATAGTTCTTCTTCGGGTGCTCCAGTTTTCTCCCACATCCCAAACATCGACAAGTCGGAAGGTTAACTGGCCATTGTAAGTGAGTGATAGAATTTTCTATAGATTCAGGATCAGTTCCTGTGGATTCGAGGGCAGCTAATGTTGTCCCTCTCTTCAAGAAGGGAGGAAGAGAGAAAACGGGGAATTATAGACCGGTTAGCCTGATGTCGGTGGTGGGAAAGATGCTGGAGTCAATTATAAAAGATGAAATTACGACACATCTGGATAGTAGTAACAGGATTGGTCCAAGTCAGCATGAATTTATGAAGGGGAAATCGTGCTTGACTAATCTTCTGGACTTTTTTGAGGATGTAACTTTGAAAATGGACGAGGAAGAGCCAGTGGATGTAGTGTACCTGGACTTTCAGAAAGCCTTTGATAAAGCTGTTTACAATATATATTAATGATTTAGATGAGGGAATTAAAAGTAACATTAGTAAATTTGCCGATGACACAAAGCTGGCAGGCAGTGTGAAATGTGAGGAGGATGTTATGAGAATGCAGGGTGATTTGGACAGGCTGGGTGAGTGGGCAGATGCAGTTTAATGTGGGTAAATGTGAGGTTATCCACTTTGGTGGTAAGAACGGGAAGGCAGATTATTATCTAAATGGGAAAGTTAGGGAAAGGGGAAGCACAACGAGATCTAGGTGTTCTTGTACATCAATCACTGAAAGCAAGCATGCAAGTACAGCAGGCAGTGAAAAAAGCTAATGGCATGCTGGCCTTTATAACGAGGGGAATTGAGTATAAGAGCAAAGAGGTCCTTCTGCAGCTGTACAGGGCCCTGGTGAGACCACACCTGGAGTACTGTGTGCAGTTTTGGTCTCCAAATTTGAGGAAGGACATTCTTGCTGTTGAAGGAGTGCAGCGTAGGTTCACAAGGTTAATTTCCGGGATGGCGGGACTGTCATATGTCGAAAGATTTAAGCGACTGGGCTTGTATACTCTGGAATTTAGAAGGCTGAGAGGGGATCTTATTGAAACATATAAGATTATTAAGGGATTGGACACGCTGCAGGCAGGAAGCATGTTCCCGCTGATGGGTGAGTCCAGAACCAGAGGCCACAGTTTAAGAATTAGGGGTAGGCCATTTAGAACGGAGTTGAGGAAAAACCTTTTTCACCCAGAGAGTGGTGGATATATGGAATGCTCTGCCCCAGAAGGCTGTGGAGGCCAAGTCTCTGGATGCTTTCAAAAAAGAGATGGATAGAGCTCTTAAAGATAGTGGAATCAAAGGTTATGGGGATAAGGCAGGGACTGGATACTGATAGTGGATGATCAGCCATGATCACAGTGAATGGCGGTTCTGGCTCAAAGGGCCGAATGGCCTACTCCTGCACCTATCGTCTGTTGTCTATTGCCTATAATCGGGGGGGATGGGGGTAGTTGATGGGAATGTGGGTTGAAAACGGAATTAGTACAAGCTGTGTAAACAGATGCTTGGTGCTCAGTGCAGGCTCATGGGCAGAAGGGCTTATTTTCATGCTGTGTGAACCTCTAACACTGAGATTATTATCTACAGGAAGTTCTGCGAAAGTTGCAGAAGTATTTATCAAAGATTATCTCAAACAGCTGCTTAGCAGCAGACTTCACACAGTGTAGGTGCAGATACAAGTGTCAACTTGGATTAGCAGCCCATCAACTTGATGAAAGACGGGCTTTGGTTTTCAAGTAACAGGATGTTCAGCCAGAACCAAATGTTGAAAGCTGGTGCATTCTAAGGTCAGGACTGTGTGCTGTGAGATGCACTGAATCTAAGTGTGGGCCAGGCCATCAGCTCTGTAATCTAAATCCTTAATGTATAACATGTAAAGTAGCAGTCCGACATTGATCCCTGCAGAACACCACCAGTCACTGACAGCCAACTAGAAGAGGCCCTCCTTTTTCCACTCTTTGCTTTCTGCATCTCTTGTGTAGCCAGTCTTCCATCTCTGCTAGTACTTTTTCGATAATAGCATGGGCTCCTACCCTATTTAGCAGCCTCATGTGTAGCACTTTATCAAACGCCCTCTGAAAATCCAAGTAAACAGCATCCACTGACTCATAAAATGCTGGAAGAGCTCATCAAGTCGGGCAGTATCTACGGAAGCAAATGAACAGTAAACATTTTGGGCTGAGACCCTTCATAAGGACTAGAAATGAAAGAGATAGAAGCTAGAATAAGAAGTTGAGTGCAGGGGGAAGAGTACAAGCTGGCAGGTAATTGTGAGACCAGGCATTCCTTCAGTGTTCTGTGTGGATTGCTCAGGATTTCCTGCATCTGCAGAATCTCTTGTCTATCCACTGTCTCTTCTTTGTCTATCCTACTTGCTACTTCCTCAAAAAACTCCAATACATTTGTCAATGCTGGATCTCCCTTGAAGGAAACCATGCTGCCTTCAGCCTATTCTATAATGTGTTTCCAAGTGCCCCAAAACCTCATGCATATTCTCTCGCACTACCATGGACTTGTCTCTGCTATGTTCTATTTTAGCACTGATGTCTTACTAAGCACATTTTTTGTTCACTGTTCAATATATTTTATGTCTTGTGTGTTGTCTGAACCTACATACCTATGATGCTACTGCAAGCAAGATTTTCACTAAACTCTTCTGTTGTTTGAGGGGCTTTCCCACTAAGCTCAGCCCCTCCATGCACCAACTCCCCCTCCCCATCTGGTGCCATATTTCCACACTCTGTATCACTTCTGTTGAGTGTTATTTACTTACATTGGTTTGGGAAGGGGGGGGCATGTAAAATAGCAAAAATTAGTGTGAAGCTTTTAAAAACCAATGGAGGGCAACTAAAAAAGCAATAAGTGAAGAGATGAAATATGTAGGTAAGTTAGTTACATGTATAAAACAAAATACCAAAAGTTTTTTTCAGATATATAAAGATAAAAGAGGCAAGTGGATATTATACTGCTGGAAAAGGATACTGCAGAGGTAGTTATGAGGGACAAAGAAATGGCAGGTGAACTGAGTAAGTATTTTGCATCAGTATTCACTGTGAAAGACACTAGCAGTAGATCAGAAATTTGACAATACTTGGGGGATAAAAGTGAGTGTAATTGCTTTCACTAAGGAGAAGATGCTTGGAAAGTTGAAAGGTCTGAAGGTAGATGAGTCACCTGATAGGGTGATGGACTACACCCCAGGGTTCTGAAAGAGGTAGCTGAGGAGATTGTGGAGACATTAGTAATGATCTTTCAACAATCTCTAGCTTCTGAAATGGTTCTGGAGGACTGGAAAACTGTAAATGTCACTCTCCTTTTAAGAGGGAGCAACAGACAGGAAAATATAAGCCAGTTAGCCTGACTTGAATGGTTGGTAAGATGTCGGAGTCCGTTATTAAAGATGAGATTTCAGGGTACTTGGATTCACGTAAAATAGTCTTGACATCAATGTGGTTTCCTTAATTGAAAAATCTTGCCTGACAATCTGTTGGAATTCTTTGAGGAAATAACTGGCAGGATAGACAAAGGAGAGTCAGTGTTCGTTGTTTACTTGGATTTTCGGAAGGCCTTTTACAAGGTGTCAGGCATGAGGTTTCTAAACAAGAGCCCATGTATTACAGGAAAGATACAAGCATGGACAGATGATTGACTGAATGGCAGAACACAAAGGGTGGGAATAAAGGGGCTCTGTGGCCAGGTTTGCCAATGATAGAAAGATGGAGGTGGGCCTGGTAGTGCTGAGGAAGTAAGGACTCTGCAGAAGTACTTAGACAGATTCGGAGAATGGGCAAAGAAGTGGCATATGGAATACTGTGTATGGATATGCATTTAGGTAGATGGAATAAAGTCATAGACTATTTCCCAAATGGAGAGAAAACTCAGAAATCGGAGGTTGCAAGGGAATTGGAAGTCCGTGTGCCAGATTCCCTCAAGGTGAACCTGCAGGTTGCGTCGGTGGTAAACTAGGCAAATGCAATGTGAGCATTCATTTTTGGGAGGACTGGATTATAAAAACAAGGATGTAATGCTGGAGCTTTAGATAAGGCATTGGTCAGACCACACTTGGAGTATTGTGAGTAGTTTTGCATCCTTTATCTAAGAAAAAAAATGTGCTGGCATTAGAGAGTGTCCAGAGGAGGTCTACAAGAATTATCCTGGAAATGAAAGGGTTAACATATTACTTGATGGCTCTGGGCCTGTACACACAGAGTTTAGAAGGATCGGGGAAGATCTAATTGAAACCTATCAAATATTGAAAGGCCTAGATAGAGTGGATATGGAGCGCCAGAATAGTGGGATGTTGATTTAGAACAGAGATGAGGAGGAATTTTAGCCAGAGGGTGATGAATCTATTCAATTTATTGCCACTGATGGCTTGGGGGCCAAGTCATTGCGTATATTTAAAGTGGAAATTGATGGGTGTCATTTTCCAGTGGTTTGATTCCACTCTTGCCTCTTTCACTTTTGATATTTTTGGTATCCTCTTTTACATTATTGATTAGCTTACCTTCATATTTCATCTTTTCTCTCTGTTGCTTGCCTTCTGTTTCTTTTTAAAAGCTTCCCAATCCTCTAACTTCCCATTAATCTTTGCTATATTATATGCCCTCTCTTTTACTTTTATGTTGTCTCGGACTTCTGTTGTCAGCCAGTTGTGTCACCCTGCCTTTAGAATACTACTACATCTTTTGGATCTATCCTGCGCCTTCCAAATTGCTCCCACGAACTCCAGCATTGCTATTCTGCCGTCAAACCTGTAGAGTCCACTTCCAATCAACTTTGGCCGGCTCCTCTCTCATGCCTCTGTAACTCCCTTTACCCCACTGTAATATTGATACATCTAATTTTAGTTTCTCCCTCTTAAGACTGCATGATGAATTCTATCATAATATGATCACTGTCTTAAACTCCCCAATCAAATCTGGTCTATTGTACAACATCCAACCTAGAATTACCTTTCACCTAGTAGGCTCAACCACAAGCTGCTCTAAAAAAAAACCACCTTGTAGGCATTCCACAAATCTCCTCTTTGGATGCGGCACCAACCTGACTTTCCGAATCTACCTGCATATTGCACTCCCCCATGACTATCGAAACATTGCACTTTTTATATGGCTTTTCTACCTCCCATTGCAATTTGTACCTCATATTCTGGCTACCCGGGTTCAGGTGTAACCTGTCCTTTTTATAAAAATTGTACCTTCCCCAGAAGTAATCGCAATTATCCAGAAATCCAAAACGCTGTCTTTGAACCAATTCCTTTGCCACACATTCATCTGCCAAATCATCCTATTCCTACTGGTGTATTACTACTCTTGGGGGTCCTGCTTTTCAGTTTTCTAACTAACTCCCTATATTCTCTCTTCAAGATCTCTTCCATTTTCCTATCTATGTCATTGGTACCAATATCCACCATGACTTCTAGCTGCTTACCTTCCCCCTTTAGAATGCTGTGGACTCCATCTGAGACATCCCTGACCCTGGCACCCGGGAGGCAACATACCATCTGGTTCCTTCACATCTTTTGAATCTTCTGCCTGCTCCTCTAACTATGGAATCTCTTATCTTGAACACACTCTCCTTTCCCCCACCCTTCTCTTCTAAGCCACAGAGCCAGATCCAGTGGCTGCAGTTTCCCCCTCATCCCCCCACCCTCTTCTAACAGTTTCCAAAGCAGTATATTTATTATCGAGGGGAGCAACCACAGAGATACTTTGTGCTGGCTGCCTATTCCCTTTCGCTCTGACAGTCACACAGGTACCTGCCTCCATGCAACTTAGGTATGACTACCTCCTTGTAGCTCTGCTCTTTCAAACATAGAATAGTACAGCACAGTACAGGCCCTTCAGCCCACAATGTTGTGCCCACCCTTAAACCCTGCCTCCCATATAAGCCCCCATCTTAAATATACCTGTCTAGTAGTCTCTTAAATTTCACTAGTGTATCTGCCTCCACCACTGATTCAGGCAGTGCATTCCATGCACCAACCATTCTCTGAGTAAAAAACCTTCCTCTAATATCTTCCTTGAACTTCCAACCCCTTACCTTAAAGCCATGTCCTCTTGTATTCCCTGGGGAAGAGGTGCTGGCTATCCACTCTAATATCTTGTATACCTCTATCATGAGTCCTCTCATCCTTCTTCTCTCCAAAGAGTAAAGCCCTAGCTCCCTTAATCTCTGATCATAATGCATACTCTCGGAACCAGGCAGCATCCTGGTAAATCTCCTCTGTACCCTTTCCAATGCTTCCACATCCTTCCTATAGTGAGGTGACCAGAACTGGACACAGTACTCCAAGTGTGGCCTAACCAGAGTTTTATAGAGCTGCATCATTACATCACGACTCTTAAACTCTATCCCTCGACTTATGAAAGCTAACACCCCATAAGCTTTCTTAACTACCCTATCTACCTGTGAGGCAACTTTCAGGGATCTGTGGACATGTACCCCGAGATCCTTCTGCTCCTCCACACTACCAAATATCCTAGCATTTACTTTGTACTCTGCCTTGGAGTTTGTCCTTCCAAAGTGTACCACCTCACACTTCTCCGGGTTGAACTCCATCTGCCACTTCTCAGCCCACTTCTGCATCCTATCAATGTCTCTCTGCATCTTCAACAATCCTCTACACTATCCACAACACCACCAACCTTTGTGTCATCTGCAAACTTGACAACCCACCCTTCTACCCCCACGTCCAGGTCATTAATAAAAATCATGAAGAGGTCCCAGAACAGATCCTTGTGGGACACCACTAGTCACAACCCTCCAATCCGAATGTACTCCCTCCACCACCATCCTTTGCTTTCTGCAGTCAAACCAATTCTGAATCCACCTGGCCAAACTTCCCTGGATCTCATGCTTTCTGACTTTCTGGATAAGCCTACAGTGTGGAACCTTGTCAAATGCCTTACTAAAATTCATGTAGATCACATCCACTGCACTACCCTCATCTATATGCCTGGTTACCTCCTCAAAGAACTCTATCAAGCTTGTTAGACACGATCTGCCCTTCACAAAGCCATGCTGACTGTCCCTGATCAGACCATGATTCTCTAAATGCCCATAGATCCTATCTCTAAGAATCTTTTCCAACAGCTTTCCCACCACAGATGTAAGGCTCACTGGTCTATAATTACCCGGACTATCCCTACTATCTTTTTTGAACAAGGGGACAACATTCGCCTCCCTCCAATCCTCCAGTACCATTCCCGTGGACAACAAGGACATAAAGATCCTAGCCAGAGGCTCAGCAATCTCTTCCCTCGCCTCATGGAGCAGCCTGGGGAATATTCCGTTCTGGCCCCAGGGAAATATCTGTCCTAATGTATTTTAACAACTCCAACATCTCCTCTCTCTTAATATCAACATGCTCCCGAACATCAACCTCACTCATATTGTCCTCATCGTCATCAAATTCCCTCTCATTGGTGAATACCAAAGAGAAGTTTTCATTGAGGACCTCGTTCACTTCCACAGCCTCCAGGCACATCTTTCCACCTTTATCTCTAATCGGTCCCTACCTTCACTCCTGTCATCCTTTTGTTCTTCACATAATTGAAGAATGCCTTGGGGTTTTCCTTTACCCTACTCACCAAGGCCTTCTCATGCCCCCTTCTTGCTCTCCTCAGCCCCTTCTTAAGCTCCTTTCTTTCTTCCCCATATTCCTCAATAGACCCATCTGATCCTTGCTTCCTAAACCTCATGTATGCTGCCTTCTTCCACCTGACTAGATTTTCCACCTCACTTGTCACCCATGGTTCCTTCACTCTACCATTCTTTATCTTCCTCACTGGGACAAATTTACCCCTAACATCCTGCAAGAGATCTCTAAACATCGACCACATGTCCATACTACATTTCCCTGCAAAAACATCATCCCAATTCACACCCACAAGTTCTAGCCTTATAGCCTCATAATTTGCCCTTCCCCAATTAAAAATTTTCCTGTCCTCTCTGATTCTATCCTTTTCCATGATAATGCTAAAGGCCAGGGAGTGCTACCCACTGAGAGATCTGTGACCTGACCCAGTTCGTTACCTAATACTAGATCTAGTATGGCATTCCCCCCTAGTCAGCCTGTCAACATACTGTCATAGGAATCCATCCTGGACACACTTAACAAACTCTGCCCCATCTAAACCCTTGGAACTAATCAGGTGCCAATCAATATTAGGGAAGTTAAAGTCACCCATGATAACAACCCTGTTATTTTTGCACCTTTCCAAAATCTGCCTCCCAATCTGCTCCTCGGTATCTCTGCTGCTACCAGGGGGCCTATAGAATACTCCCAATAGAGTAACTGCTCCCTTCCTGTTTCTGACTTCTACCCATACTGATTCAAAAGAGGATTCTGCTACATTACCCACCCTTTCCATAACTGTAATAGTATCCCTGACCAGTAGTGCCACCTCTCCTCCCCTTTTTCCCCCCGTTCTATCCCCTTTAAAGCACTGAAATCCAGGAATATTGAGAATCCATTCCTACCCTGGTGCCAGTCAAGTCTCTGTAATGGCCACTACATCATAATTCCATGTATGTATCCAAGCTCTCAGTTCATCAACTTTGTTCCTGATGCTTTTTGCATTGAAGTACACACATTTCAGCCCTTCTACCTTACTACCTTTACATCTTTTATTCTGCTTTTCTTTCTTCAAAGCCTCTCTGTATGTTAGATCTGGCTTTACTCCACGCACTTCTTTCACTGCTCTATTGCTCTGGGTCCTATCCCCCTTGCAAATTAGTTTAAACCCTCCCGAACCATGCTAGCAAACCTACCTGCAAGGATATTGCTCCCCCTTGAGTTCAGGTGCAACCCATCCAATCTGTACAGGTCCCACCTTCCCCAGAAAAGATCCCAATGATCCAAAAATCTAAAACCCTGCCCCCTGCACCAACTCCTCAGCCACACATTCAACGCCATCTCCTCCAATTCTTACCATTACTATCACGTAGCACTGACAGCAATCCCGAGAATGCCACCCTTGAGGTCCTGTTCTTCAGCCTTCTGCCTAGTTCCCGAAACTCACACTTCAGGACCTCATCCCTCTTCCTGCCTATGTTCACTTCATTTTCCCATCTAAGCCACAGTCATCGAGCTGCAGCTTGATGTACTTCATTTAGATGTAGTTATCAGGAAGAAATATCTTCACCTGATAAGGGGTCTTGGCCTGAAATGTCAAATGTTCATTTCCCTCTATCGATGCTGCCTGACCTTCTGAGTTCCCTCAGCATTTTCTGGGTATTACTTAAAACTTTTGGTCTGCAACGTCCTCCTACTCCAAGGCAAATGTTCTACAGTACTGGGAACAGGACATGACAATATATCATTTAATGGCCCTTTGTCAGTTGATGTGATAGTGCACCAATTTGGAGCTGTTGATTGTACAGCACACAAAATCAATTTAGAACAAGAAAACCCCATTTGGCCCATCAAGTTCATGTTTGTTCCTTCTAGAGCAGAGGTTCACAACCCAGGATCCACGGACCTCTTGCTTAATGGTATTGGTCCACGGCATAAAAAAAAGGCTGGGAACCCCTGTTCTTTTGAGTAACTAGTCAATTCCACTTCCCCTCCTATAAATCAGATTAATTCCTCTCAAACTCCCTTCTGAAACCCCTGTTTAAATGATGATAATTACATGCAAACTACATACAGGAAAGCAATCTGTCACTTGTGATCATTAAAAACACAAGAGGTTCTGCAGATACCAGATATCTTGATCAACACACAGTTCGGCATGTCAAGCAGCATCTATGGAGGGGAATAAACAGTCAACATTTCAGACTGAGGCCTGCCTTGACATGTTACTTGAGGTCAAGCCTGATTGATGGGGAAATTATACACTGTCACTACATGTGATCTTAATGACTGTACAAGAATAGATTGCAATGCTGAATGCCTCAGCAAGAACATAAAGATCTGGTATGTAACAGCCTCGAGAAAGGCAGACTGGAGTTGCTCAGAATTCAATCAGAACCTCGGTGGGGGGGGAAGGGGGTTCTCTGTGGAGTTTGTGCGTTCTACCTGTGGTCCTGTGGGCTTCCCTCAAATGCTTTGGTTTCCTTCCACAGCCCAAAGGTATGCCGGCTGTTAGTTTAAGCAGCCGCTGGAAATTGCCTCTTACTATGTAGATGAGTACAGCATCTGGGGGCTCTGTCTCCATGCTGTATGACTCTATTTGTAAAATTAAAAGTCAAGACTCCCGAGGAACAGATGGAACAAGAGAGACATCTATCTCAGTATTTTTCCTATAACTTTTTACTTTAACAAATCACAAATAAATAGCGTCTCCAAACTGTAGTAATTGATTCCCCTTTGTGTCACACTGGGCGTGACGATGAGGACGGCCCATGGCAGAATTCAGAAAATATTATGCTTGACCTTTAATGATCTGCAAATGTCAGTAACTAAGCTCCAAATTAGTCTCAGACTTGAACTTGTATCACTATTTCTGGCAATTCCCTGCAAAATGACATCATCCATGTGCCTTTCAAAGCAGTTGAGCTGGGCCTTCACCCATTGTTTGAACATAGAACAGTACAGCACACAACAGGCCTTTTGGTCCACAATGTTGTGTTGACATTTTAACCTACTTCAAAATCAATCTAACGCTTCCCTCCCACATTAGTCCTCCATTTTTCTTTCGTCTGTGGCCCTATCTGCGTCACTTAAGCATCCAGAATTTATTTGCCTGGCAGCGTGTTCCAAGTACCCACCATTCCCAGTGCAGAAAACCTATCTCTGACATCCCCCCTATATTTTCCTCCAATCTCCATAAAATTATGCCCTCTTGTACTAGCCACTTCCAACCTGGGAAAAAGACACTTTGGCAGGAAGTGTTTAGTACAAAGTCTAAGGTTCAGACTGGGTACTCCCTTTGATCAGTGTTCAGTCATGCTTCCATCGAAGTGGTTACAGCCCCAGAACAGGAGATTTCCCATTCCTGTGGTACTATGACCCAGCCGAAGGGTCTAGCTACCCACAGACTCTAGAAACCACAGTGATACAGGCCATGAAAAAATGTTGTCCTCTCCAGTGTCCTTCCTGACCCCTTCACTGAGAAATTTCAACCCCATGTGTTAACACTTCTGTCAATACAATACGAAGTGCATGCCTCTTGGAATCATTTGGCAAACCTTTTAACAAAGTGTGTAGCCTCTTGAATCAGAGCTTCAGTTTACACTTCACTACGGTTAAACAGTCAGGTTCAGACCTGTAGGTAGATGCAATATTCCAGTTTGAGTGGTTCAAATGTTACACCACTGTAAAAAAAATTTTAAACCACACTAAATGGCAAAACTTGACTGTAATCTGCAAAACAAAGCAATAAGTATCCCAATTACATGAAAATCTATCTTAATCTGTGAATGCTCCTGGGCCTTCAGTGTATTTAATTATTCAGAGCTGCTTAAAATCTGAGCGGAGGCATGGAGCTAAAATACAAACACCCTAAGCAAATAGGAGACGCAAGGAGCTCATGACAAGTAGCTGCAAATTTCCTTGCTATTGGAATGGAACTGTATAATCTGAACTGTGCTCTGTGCACAGTAGGAGAATTAAGGGTTATGGGGAAAAGGCAGGTAGGTGGAGATGAGTCCATGGCCAGATCAGCCATGACCTCATTGAATGGCGGAGCAGGCTCGACAGGCCAGATGGCCAACTCCTGCTCTTATTTCTGATGTTCTAATGAGAGAGGAATACTTGCAGTTTGCTAACAGGCAACAGCAAACAACCTCCTGCTGTGCATTGTTCTGTGCTTTCGGCCTGCTTTTGTGTTTTACTCATAAACACAAGAGGCCAAATTACACTGAACCTGACTCACACCTTCCCATCTTTCTGGGATACTCAGTTATGTAGGGGCTTGCTGACATCACATCTGAAGTATTCTGCATGATTTTTAACCCCTTACCTAATAAGGGACTTGCTTTCATAGAGGAAGTGCAGCAGAGATTCACTAGAATAGTTCCAAGGACAGTGGTTTGCTACAATAGGAGATGGCAAGTAGATAGGGACTGTATTCTTTAGAGTTTTGCAGAATGAGAGCAGACCTCGCTGAAACAACATTCTCACACCGCTCAGCAGGCTGGATGTTTCCTCTCCCTGAGGGGTCTAGGACCAGGGATGACAGAATAAAGGATTGTAACTGAGAGATCTCTTCATGCCAGGGGTGGTGGTAGACCCAGGGACATTAGGGAGATACAAGAAGCTCTAGAAAGGCACATGAATGAAAGAGAAATAGCGGGTTATGTAGGAGGGGAGCATTAGCTTGATCTTGGAGTCTGCTGAAAGACTGGCACAACATCATGGGATGAAGGGCCTGTACTGTGTTTTATGTTCACAGAGAGGGCAGTGAACCTTTGCAATTCTGTAGGGTCATGGAGACTCAGTTTATTCTGTAATACGCGACTCTTTTGTCCATTCGTCCCTCCCCACTGATCGCCCTCCTGGCACTTACCCTTGCACCCCTACTTCACCCCTCTCCCTCCCGGTTTCACCTACTACCTTGTGTTTCTTCCTCCCCTCCCCCACCTTTAAAATCTACTCTTTTTTTTCTCCAGTCCTGCCCGGCTGGTGGCGTAGTGGCATCAGCGCTGGACTTCGGGACAAAAGGTCCCGAGTTCGAATCCAGCTGGCTACCCTGCACGCTTTCCATCCATGCTCATAAGCTGGTGATCTCTTTGAAAACTCACCCGGCAGAAGGCAATGGCAAACCACTACTGTAACTTGCCTCATACGTTAGAGAGGTGTGGAGGGAAATCGTCCGCTAACCAGAGAAATTCCAGATGCAACGTACCTTTCCTTTCCTACCAAAGGGTCGCGGCCCGAAACGTTGACCGTACTTGTTTTTCCATAGATGCTGCCTGGCCTGCTGAGTTCCTCAAGTGTTGCTTGGATTTCTTGCTCGTTCTATACTCTAAAGAGCCACGGAGACTCAGTTTGTTCACATTAAAAATGGATCAATGGATTTCTGGATCTTAAGGAATCAGGAGGCACTGTAAATTGTGATGAGGTAGATGGTCTCAATAAATAGTGGAACAGGCTTCTAAAGCCAAAGGAATCCCTCCTGCTCCAACTTCTTATGTCCTTGAACCTTGTGTGGCTCCCAGTCATTCCAAAGGCAGCATCACTCAGCAACAAGGATCATGCCAATCATCTTCTGTTGGCTCCTCTTGCCACAGACCTTCTCTAACCTTTCTAAAGCTCTCCCATAATCAAAGACATTTCAAAATCACAGGAATAAACAAATATGAATAAATTCATATAAATACATTCAATGTTTACAAACAGCAATACTATTCTTTTTAATGAATATTGTCCATTCCATTCAAATAAATTCTTGCCAATTATGGACCGGGGTTAAGATAAGGGACAAGGTATAAAGTGTATCCCATGTTTCAGTTTATCTTTTGCCCCAGTATCCAACCACTGAATCTACTGACACAGAAAGAAGCCAGGAGCAACACTGTTTCCATGTTCCAGCCAGCTGCTGGTTGGTTCCCTGTAGACAGATGACAAGCTGTCACTGCAGTCTGGTCCAATAACTAAATGATCCTGGTGAGGGTTGCCTTTGGAATTTTCGGCAAAATCAGATATTCTTCTGTGGTCAGGAAGCAAGGATGCATCGACATGCTTTCAGAATACTTCACCCTGACTCCTACATCCACATGGTTACAGGTTCAGGAAGTTGATGTGTGTGTGTAAGACCGGACTATGAAAGGGTAGGCTGAATCTGGAAGGAATTACTGTTTCACTACACTGGTCAAAGGCATGGAGCTGGGTAGAGTGTGTACAGCTCACAGCAAAACAGCTACTGTAAAATAAACTGTCATCTTACTCAGAACCACACTGAGTGTTTCTAGGAAATATTGATTTATACTCCATTTTCTCTCCACATGAAGAAACCATTGCTTTATATCTCATTTGAAAGTAAGCCACATAGTTCAGTAGAATACTACCAAAATTTTATATCAATTGCAATATGTACAAATTGGTTTACCTTGCTGGTGTGTTTCTTTGAATCTATTTGACACAATGTTTATCCGTCAGTAAAAATAACACCTAAAGCCTGAGAGAGCCAGGTACCCAGGCCAAATATTTCTCAGGCTGGTGAAGGAGTGATGTTAATGTTGAGTGTTGTCTTGGGACTTGCTTCTCGAAACTTCATTTCCCATTTATTTAAGCAGCGTGATCAGCGTACTTCCAAGCTGGTTTTAATGCAGGCATTGACAAGTTTTCACAAGTTCTAAACGGCCACAATCTCAGGAGATTTTTATAACCCATCCACCAAAAGATTCAAAAAAAAATTTCCTTTCCTCAGAGGAGTAGTAGCGTAGTTCACAGAATCTCACCCAATCCAGTGCACCATGTGATGGCAAACAAAGCTAATCAGATCGGTGTGCTTTTGCCAAACGGATGTGTTTGTTAATCAAACTGTGAGTCACCCATTGGTGGAAATGGAAATGCAACAGGATCAAAAGGATCGCCAGACCGCCCGCTGTGAGATAAATGGCTCCTAGGGTACTTTCTTTTGGCATGAAACATTTGGAGAGTGCAAAGTCTGTTGCTGTAATGGTGGCCTGCAGAGAAAGAGAACAACTCAATGTCATTGCTGCTGAGGTACTGAAATCGCTTGGTGAGCACAGCACACACAGAGATGGCCAACAGCCATCCCTAAAATATCTCATTGCAAAGCACCCATAAATATCTCCCTCTTTGAGGAGTCTCTTGTAGAAAAAGCAGAGTCATGTGAATTCATGCAAGGTTGATTGCACACCTCAGACACAATATAAAATATAACTTTAGAGAATCAGACACTCTAATCCTCCACGTTTCACAAATTGTTTCTTCTTCTCCTCCCACCAGCTAGTTTCAGATATCATTCACTCCTTGCATTGATATCTTCAGCAAACACCACTGTCTGTAAGTTGCCTTCCAAACTACACACCATCCTGACCTGGAACATTTCACTGTTCCTTCACATCGCTGCGTCAAAATCCTGGAACTCCCTCCCTCGCAACTGCCTTCTTCAACCACTGCATTCCTTGATGTGTACCCACACCACAGCAGTTCAAGAAGGCAGCTGACCGCCAGCTTCTCAAGGGCAACTAGGGATGGAGGTTCAAATGCTGGCTCGGTGTGTGAAGCCCACATCCCTTGAATGAGTTTAAAAACTATTTTTTTTGTCTTTTCACCAGCCTTCGCCACTCTGCCAGCTGGTACCAGCACCACCCGCATCATTCAATCTCTCTTACTCTTTCCACTCCTCCTGGTTCTTATGAAAGGTTACCCTTTCTCATTTGCTGTCTGACCTGCTGAAGATTTCCAGCATTTTCTATATTGTTTCAGAGTTTCACCATGTACAACATTATGATTTTACACACAGCAGCTTAGTGGTGACATTCTTGGATCAGCAGTCACAGCCTATGATTATTGACCCAGAGACAGGAATTCAAATCCTAGCATAGCACTAGAACTTAAATTTGTGGAATTAATCGCATCAATTAATTGGTGGTGGCAATGGTGGCTACAAAACTAATATCTTCTTGAACACTTACACTGCTTACTGAACAAGGCAGCATAGAAGTAAGCTCAAGTCCACCAAGAACCTGTTTTTACACTAATCCAACTATCCTTCCCACATTCCCATCAACTTTCCCAGATCCAACATGAGGGAGAACTTCTTTACCGTGGTAGCTGTGTGGAACGAGCTTCCAGCAGAAGTGGTTGAGGCAGGTTCAATGTTGTCATTTAAAGTTAAATTGGATAGACATATGGACAGGAAAGGAATGGAGGGTTATGGGCTGAGTGCAGGTCGGTGGGACTAGGTGAGAGTAAGAGTTTGGCATGGACCAGAAGGGCTGAGATGGCCTGTTTCCATGCTGTAATTGTTATATGGTTATATCCTACCACTCACCTACACACTTGGGGAAATTTGCAGTTGCCAATTAACTTACTAATCTGCATGGTCAAATAATACCCTTTGTGGCAGTGAATCTGCAGGCCTTACCTCCAACCTTGACATGACTCAGCACCACACTAGTGTGGCTGACTTCAAACTTCTTTGAAATGGTATAGCAAGCCACTATATTCAAGAAACTGGGGATAAGCAGTAAATACTTGTCTTGTCAATGAAATGAACTACCTTTTCATAGAAAGGTATAGTGCGCATAGTGAAAGTTGATGAATACAGTGACGGTGAAAGAGGGATGCAGCATTCCAGGGAGTTAATAGTCTCTCAGCATACAGTGAGGTCAGTAGAAAGAGATGAATCCTTGTGCAGACCAGGTCCCTGTACTGATCTAATGTACTTGTGTAGGAGGCAGTTCTCTTGGATGTTTCTGCCATGTTCAGTTGTCATTATTTCTGTATGTGTCAGGACCCTAGTCTAGAAACAGTCATTGTACCTTCTTTATCAGGAGTCAAGATTAAACTGCAAATTGGGCCTCAAGTGGCAGACTGTGGAAACCCCATCCCAGGAACACTGGCTAGCAGCAGACCCAGCTCAGAGCTTGGCCTTGTTAGTTGTTCTGGGTCTTTGACAATTTTTAAGTTGCCTCTGACAATCCTCCAGATTCTTTAAATAACTAAATTCAACTTCCCCAGCTGCAGTAGCGGGATCGAAACAAATCATTAGTCCAGGCCTCTGAATCCAACCCCACATTCAACACATTTGGATCACAGCAATCAGTTTCATTTTCCCTACCTTTTGTTTCTTGTCCATTTTCTGATTCCCTCCCTGCCAGCTTCACTTCCAAGTCTTTGTTTTCATCTACCACATCACAGACTTCATTTGCTTTCTTTCCTTCCCCTCTTCCCTACCTTTGAACTCAAAACTTGCTCATGATTTACTGGTTTGCCCTAAGATTCCAGCATGAACACTGTAGGTCAAACAGCTTCCTTCTGCAGAACCTCCACAATTCTATGATGCTACTAGGTTGTGGTTTATTCTTGGTGTTCTTAAGGTTACAGCACGCTAGCAGGCCCTTCCAGCCCAATGAACCCACACCGTCCCGTTACTAACCCATACCTCTTTGGAACATGGGAGGAAACCAGAGCACCCAAAGGAAATACATGCTGTCACAGGGAGAACGTACAAACGCCATACAATCAGCAGCTGGGATTGAAGTTGGGTTACTGGTACTATAAAGCGTTACACTAACTGCTACACTACCACACCACCACACAGTACCTGGCTTATCTTGTGTCTGATCCAGCTTCATCTATAGAACAGGTAGATTTTTTTGACGTTCAAAAATTGATCAATTTCAGCCTTGAAAGGACGGAGAATTTCAGGACTGAGAATTCACAAAATCTTTATAGCTTCTTCTCTATCTCAATCTTCAACATCCAACACCTTCCAGTGGGATACTAACCCAGTCTTAGGTTCACCAACTAAAGGAAACATCTTCTCAGAACTCACCCTCTCAGTCCCTCTCACAATATTGCATCTCTCTTTCATCTGAACTCCATGAGTGTACAAACAAATTAGGAACAGGTACAAGCCTAATTCACCTACACTTTAAACCAATTACCAATTAATTCCCACAACTTGCTCCGCCATTTAACTAGATCCTCCCTGATCCAGCTGGAAATGCAATCTGATTCCTGCTCATCCCAGTTACTTTTTGCCTACCCCACTCCCTTCCATTTGGAGTATCTGTCCACCTTGGCCGTAAAGAAAAACACCACGCTTTGAGGAAAATAGTTCCGAGACTCAGTCATGGGTAAATTAGATCATAAATTATTGGAAGGTACTCTATGGGACAGGATGTAAAAGTATTTGGCGAGACAGGGCTATCAAAACTTGCAAGGGTTTCGGGGGTGGGAGAGGACATGGTAGATAGAACTAGGCAGAAGGTCAACACAAACGTACTTTGATGATAAATTTATTTTGAGTCAGTATGGAATAGACAGGCTGAAAGGCCTGTTTCTGTGCTGTTGTTGACCTTCAACCCTCTAACCAAATAGACCAATCTTTCTTTGTCTCCAGTTCGATCCTTTATACAAGAATTAATTCATCAAATCTACTCCACCATCTCAAACTTCTACAGAGGATGCACACCACTCTCTTTTTAAAAAACATTTTAAGATGCCTTAAACCAAAAGAAGTCTGATTCCTTACCAGGAGGAAGCTGGGGTTGTTGCGATTCCTCCAGTTGAAGGAAGGAATGCTGATCTCAGGGAGGTGCTGCCCGTGCAGCACAGTGCAGGCGCTGTGTGTGTGACCACTCAGGATCAGACGAGGTTGAAACCACCACAGCAGCTGGAACCCACCCAAAGAAGTTTGTTAGCACCAACACATTAAAAACAGTTTTGAACAGACATGTTGATCTGTGCACCATGTTCATGTCGAGGTAGTAAATCACTGACAGAAAGACGCAGCATAGAAACATGCTCGAGTCCACCAAGGTCCTGTTTTTACACTAATCCCACTCTCCTCCCCACATTCCCATCAGCTTTCTCCAGATTCTACCACTCACCTACACACTCGGGGCAATTTACCATCACCAATTAACTTACCAACCTGCATCGTGTTTAGGACATGGGAGGAAACGAGATCACCCGGGGGAAAAGGACCAGCTCACAGGGAGGAGGTGCAAACTCCACACACAGGTGGCACGGGAGGGCAGGACTGAACCCGGGCCACTGCAGCTGCGGCTCAGCTGCACCACTAGGAGGGCCACTGCCTCTAGTTAGTAACACCAGTTGACAGAGGAAAGGGGTATACAAGTGCCCTGGTATCTAGACTGGAAGGGAAGTGAATATTTACCAGGAAGCACCAGACTGGTTTCTGTATCATGAACAGTGCAGGCAAACGGCACATTGCAGCTGTTTGAGCTGCAGAAATTTGCTCTGATGGAATTCACAAATCATCTTCCAAGTACTTGAGGTGCAGAATAAAATTCACTCTCACAGAAAGTGAGGAGTAACAAAGCAGATAAATAAAATTTATTTTTCAACTCGTATTCCTTGATACACGTGCAAATGATGCAGGTTCACATTGCAGGAAATTGTGATACGGATCGTTTCTAGCAGCAAAACACACAGGTCACCTGTGGTTTCCAGTGCTAACTGACCATTACATGTAGGGATGAGGTTTGAGGAAGAAATGGTCCATTACCTTTGTTAGTTTTACACACAGATGCAAGTGCAGTACAAAATTGTTAGGTCCATGCCAAAGACTGGCTTATTTGGTGTGAATGTCACCAATCATTTTGGGGACAGGTAGTGATCAGTTGGTGCCCCCTCGGTAATAATGAAATGTCACAGATCCCAAGCACCAGCAAACAACGCACAGGGCCGCAAGAGGCTACAGAGGGTTGCAGCTCCATCATGGGCACAACCTGCCCCACCATCCAGTGCATCCCCTTTTTCTGTTACTACCATTGGGGAGGAGGTACAGGAGCCCAAAGACCCACAATCAACAGTTCAGAGACAGTTTCTTCCCTTCCGCCAGATTTATGAACCGTCCATGAACGTTATGCCTTGCATCATTTGCACTATTTATTTTTGTAATTTATAGTAATTTTATGTCTTTGCACTAAAATACTTCTGCTGCAAAAAAAACTTCATTTCATCAGTGGTAACAAATTTGACCCGATTTTTAAGAGCTTCAGCAGTCAAAAGAATTTAACAAAAGGAATTAGGTTGGATAATCTGATCCTCCACAAGATATCCAGGTACCCACACAACATTACTGCAACAATTCCATTACATTCCCAGAGACCACACTGCTGAAATGAGGATTACAGCCATGGTTGCTGTTCAACTATTTCAGCAGCAATAATCAGAACCACCCATTATCTCGCTACAAAATCGGCACCCTTGAATTAGCCAAGCAGCTTTGGAAATGTGCTGATGTGCACCTATGCTCTCCACCCAGTTTGCTGGGTGACAAGAGTTCAACCGGCCTGTAACAGGCACCCGCTCAGAAGTTCATTTCTTTGTTTTAACACTGTGGTGATCCTCTGTATACACCTTCTCAACTGCTACAATTCTTCATGCCTCCAGCTCTGGCGTTCTGAAAACATTGGTGGTTACACTGCCCAGGTTCTCTGTAATCCAATTCCAGCCTCAACTCTTCAATTTTATCCAACTCTTTCTCATCAAGAATCTGTACACCTCTCCCTTAAAAATATTCAAGGACTCTCTTCCTCAGTGAGGAAGAAAGTGAATTACAAAGACCTGGTGAGAAAAAATAATTTTATCTCCTATCTGTTATAAATAGGCGAGGCCTTTACCGTATTTTTAAATATTAACCACTAGTTCTAGATATTCCTCTCCACATCCACAGTCAAGACCTCTCAAGACCTGTGCACTTCAGTGATCAGGGCTGAAGGACAGGGCATTGAAGTGTGCAATAGAACAAAGAGACATGGGAACATAGATCCTTAATTCGTTGAGAGTGGCTTCACAGGCAGATAGAGTTGTAAAGAGAGCTTTTGGCAGATTGGCCTTCATAAATCAGGACATTATGGACAGGAGTTAGAACATAGAATAGTACAGGCCCTTCGGTCCACAATGTTGTGCCAACCCTTAAACCCTGCCTCCCATATAAGCCCCCACCTTAAATTCCTCCATATACCTGTCTAGTAGTCTCTTAAACTTCACTAGTGTATCTGCCTCCACCACTGACTCCGGCAGTGCATTCCACGCACTAACCACTCTCTGAGTAAAAAAACCTTCCTCTAATATCCCCCTTGAACTTCCCACCCCTTACCTTAAAGCCATGTCCTCTTGTATTGACCAGAGTTTTATAGAGCTGCATCATTACCCCGCGACTCTTAAACTGTATCCCTCCACTAAGGAAAGCTAAAACCCCATAAGCTCTCTTAACTACCCTGGATGTTACTTTGAAGTTATTTAAGACATTGGTGAGGCCAAATTTGGAGTTTTGTGTGCAGTTCTGGTCACTTACCTACAGAAACACATCAATAAGCGAGAAAGAAGCAGAGAAATTTTACAAGGGGATTTACAGGACTTGAGGCCTGAATTACAGAGATAGCTTGAGTAGGTTAGGACTTCATTCTCTGGAATGCAGGAGAATAAGGGAAGATCCATAGAGTTATATAAAATTATGAGGTGCATAGACAGGATGTGGAGACTAGAACTACAGGTCATAGGTTTAGGGTAGAAAGGTGGAATATTTAAAGGAAATCTGAAGGGAGACTACTTCACTTAGAGAGTAGTGTGAGTGTAGAATGAGCTGCCAGTGGAAGTAGTAGATGTAACAATTGTAACACTTAAGAGAAGTTCTGACAGGTAAATGAATGAAAGAGGAATGGACAGCAATGGTCTGGGTGCAGGTAGATGAGACGCAGCAGAAAATTAGGCTTGTATAGAATAGATGGGCCAAAGAGCCTTCTTTTGTGTTGTAGTGCTCTATGACTTTATATTGAGAGAGTCCCTCCCTTATAGATCCACAGAAACACGAGAGACTGCAGATGCCAGGTTCACTTGGGAAAATCAATAAGCCTCATTATGATGTCAACCATTTCATTCAAAAGACACTCCTTGGGTAATGCAATAGAATTGTACATTCCTGGGAGAGTGGGCTTGTAAGGGGTGAATTAAATTGAACAAAAAGACATATTTGATTCCTCTCTGGTATGTGCAGAAGTGTGGAACACAAAATAGTAGGTTTAGGACAAAGTGGTGTCAGCTTAGAATTGAGAATATTTTGAGTACAGGAGAACTGGTTGGTACACAGCCCTGAGCGTAATGACATGAACGTGTCTTTCTTCAGACACGCTGCCTTCCGAGATACGTGGCTAGACTGAAGGCCACAAAGGGTAAGAGGGTAGGTACCACAGAGTACTACCGTGACTGAATGGAAATATACTGGGGTAGCAATTATGCCACATTTTGAAAGTGTGAAATGGGGCAACAACTTTGTTGCATGATGGCATGAATATCAATTTCTCTAACTTCCAGTAATTTCTTTGTTTATTCCCCTAGCTGGTTATTCTCTCACACCTTCTCTTCTCAACTGTCCATCATCTCCCTTGGATCTTCTTCCTCCTTCCCTTTCTTCCCTCGTCCACTGTCCTCTCCTATTAGATTCCTTCTTGTTCAGCCCATTGTCTCATCCACCTATCACCTCCCACTTCTTACTTCATCTCTGTCCCCCAAACAGCTACCTTCCCCCTCACCTGGTCTCACCTACCACCTGCCGGCTTGCACTCCTCCCCTCCCCCCCCCCATCTTATTCTGGCTTCAGCCCCCTTCCTTTCCAGTTCTGATGGAGGGTCTCAGACCAAACATCGACTGTTTCTCCCCCTCCATAGATGCTGCCTGACTTGCTGAGTTGCTCAACTTCTTTGTGCAAGTTGGAATTTTGCCTCAGGCTGAGTCCAGATTGGTGCTACGAGCCAGACAGAGAGATACATTGGACACCTGAGATTCCCTCCAAATCTTTATAGATCGCCTTATTGATTAGTTGATAAGTACAGTATTAATTTGCTTCCTTTTCTACATGATCCTTTTCTGTGTTTTATTCTACTGTACAGATAATACTAATGAAGTAGTTTTCTATAACCTTTAACACTTACATAGTGCCTCCTTTGTTTGTGAGTTCCTCTAGCTACTGAATCAGAAAAGGACAAAGAATGTATTCGAAGATATTTTTATCACAGGGTTGTGTAGTTAATTCTCAGGAGTGGAATGTGAACTCACTGCCTTTAGACGTGAAAGTAAGAATGTTACCTACTGAACCACAGCTGATCTGCCAGCTGTAAATCCAGCTTAGCTTCCAAAGTATTCATGCTCTCCCACTGTGCGAAATAAAAACATCAAGACCAAAGTTACGAATGGATCCCTTACCTTTTTAGAAGCTTCAGCGGACAAGGTGTCATATCTCTCCCGGAAGAGCAGCTTCTTTTCCTCAGGGGATGCAGAGTCCTCGCCCGTACACTCTGCATCGCTGACTCGATAAAGGGGATAATGCTGCAAGAATCAGGTGCCATTAGGACAATAACAAACTGGATCACTGCACAGAGTGGTGGTTCGTGATCATAGGGCATGTCATTACTACAACACAGGTAATTTCTTCTCAACATCACTCCTCAACTGCTGTAGGACCGCTCTGAAGTTGTAAGAATGGTTGGTAAATTTCAATCCTCACAGGGGACTTTCAGGACCATGGTAAATTGGCCAGTTACTCTAAATAGAGGAGTATATAAAGACAATATTGTTTGCCCGCACTTTTGCTATAACGTAAACACTATATTCTACATTCTGCCATGGCTTAATCCCTTCTACCACTTCAATGTGCTCATGTTTTGAAATTATCTTTATGGATGGCATACAAAAGGGAAGTTTTCTTCCTGTATCTCGGTACACGTGACAATAATATACCAATTTCTCGGCAACAAAAACTAGACTTGGAACAAGGGCTCAGAGGACCACTAGTATAGAACATGGGGGATGAATTACCTGTTTCTATGCAATTCCATGAGTATCCTTTCACTCCCAAATTGCTGCTGTCAGCAAAATTAACAACTGAAGTCTGGACCACTGATCCAGAAGTCAATGAATTTGAAGCTCAACGTGGTAGCCAGGGAACCTAACTTCATGTAATAAAAGTAACCTTGAAATGAAGTGTTGGCCTCCAGAAGTGACATGAAACCACCAAATTGTTGTAAAAACCCCCAAGGTTCTCTGATGTCCAATAGAACATAGAAGAGTACAGCACAGAAACGGGTCCTTTGGCCCACGATGTCCATGTCGAGCATGATGCCAAATTAAATTAATTGCAAGTGACTCATATCTCTATTCCTTGCAGATTCATGTGTCTACCTAAAAGCCTCTTGAATTAGAGGAACCAGAATAAGGTTTATTAGCACTGATACAGAACGAATGCTGGCAGGGTCCACATACACATAATCCAGCACAACACTGCCTGCGTGCATTAGACTGCAGTGAACATCACCTGTCGTACATCCTACCAGCTGACAAGAATTGTTCCAGTCATTCTGCAAGCCTGCTACTTGTTTTGCCAGATCCTTTCATCCCTCCACAGGGACAGCGCTACTGTGGCGCTTAACGGCGACTCCTTCGAGATCAGCTGTGGAAAATGCTTAATTTCTACCTTTGACATCTCTCTTTTCCCTTTCCAAGGTGGATGGAGTTCTGACAAGAGACATTGACCTAGAGTTACACTCAGACTTTGGTTCTTTGCGGTGGTGAGACCCCACTCCCCGGGGGCTCACAAGCAGCCACTTTTGAAATCCCAAGGATGTGACCTAGAAAGACGAGCGCGCCGTCAGGGTTCAGAGCATCACAGCCCTGTGGACAAGCCGCCTCCACAGGATAAAACAGTGGATTGGCTGTCAGGGGCTCTGTACTCGGCCAATCGCGCGCTTTCTCTCTCGTTGGTGGGGAAGAGTTTGTTGCCAATTCTCAAATTGGAGATCTCAGAAAAAAAAGTGACACAGCAGACTTTATCATCACAAGTCAGCGAGTTGTTGTGCTTTGTCTCCCCTCTCTGTGTGAAAGGGTGGCACTTCACCTTCCCTTTACTGGGGAGAGAGACAGAGAGCCTGACACATAGCAGGTTGTCTGGGTGAACAATTAGCTTTTGTTGTACTGCAGATCATGGTCTTTCTTGGGAACTTTGCTATTGCTTGCCTGGTGGGTGGAGGGTGCTGATACCGTGGATGGGGGTGGGTAAGGGTCATTGTTTTACTGCTGCTTGTGCATGAGTGGGGAGAGTGGGGGGAGTTTGGAGTTCTAATGTTTTTACTGTCACTCATTCTTTGGGGCACTCTTCTGTTTTCATAGATGTCCGCGAAGAACAAGAATTTCAGGTTGTATGTTGTATACGTTTCTCTCATATTAAGTGGAACTACTGAACTTCCTGCTGACTTGTCCCAGTGATCTTTTCTTTCCAAGAACAGATCGATTATGCAGGCTGTTCACTGAGTGAGCCTTACAGCGATCATTGAGTCACAAAGCTCACTTTCCCAACCCCATTGCCCTTCTACCCTCACTGAGCCCATCACTCTTCTGCTCTCCTCAGCCCAGTCCCTCGCCGACCTCATCACCCTTCTCCTTCAGCCAATTCCTCATTTAAAACTTGGACTCTTACTTGGATTACCCTACACCCTTAACATTCTGGAAATTGCTGATATAAGAGAGATCATTTTCTCACAGTCAGGCTCAGGGGCAGGGCCTGCCCTTTCTCATATGTGAGTGCATCATTAGTTTAAAAAAAAAACAAGATGACAAGCATAAGAGCACAGCAAAGATTTAGTGTTGCTGTGAAAACACAATGAATCTGTTGACAGCAAAGCAAAATCACTCAAGGCAGATTTTTTAAAAATTCCTACCTGAAGTAAAATAGGAGGGGAATATTCTGTGAATATTCTCTTATCTTCACAGTTCTCACTGGAATGATTTGAATCCAGCTGTTGGAAAAACATATTGTTAACATTTTGAAAAATCTCCTTTCAATTTTGCACAACTGTATATCAAAAGTAAATGCACAACTCACCACCAGACCTATTATCTCATGAACTAAAACAGGGCTGTAAGCCAAATGACTTCCAATGCTTCAAACATGGCATCGCAAGGGGAAATAATGGGCATAAGCTGGTGAGGTTCAAAGATTTCAGCAGTGCTTTAGAAATTTAAAGGCTGAGTGAAAGGAATGAAAAAAAGTGCAGAGCTTAGAGGAGAAATGGGGGCAAGGATTGTCATAGGGAAGTACAAGCAGGCAGAGGGGCTTTATCAAGACGAAGACCTCCACCTGGAAGTTGGGCTTCAGGTGGACAGATCAGCTCTGCATTAGAAAGCATGTCTAGAGAGAATGACAGGTGACTTGATAGAGGTGTATAAGGTGATATGAGGCATAGACAAAGTGGAGAGCCAGCACCTTTTTTTGCAGGGTGGAAGTGGCAAATAATGGCTAATACGAGTGGGCATAATTTTAAGGTGATTCAAGGGAAGTATGGGGGGGGGGGGATGGCACAGGTTTCTTTTTAAACACGGAGACTGGTGGGTGCACACACTACCAGGGCTGGTGTTAGCAGCAAATACATTAAGGACAGTTAAAAGAGTTCTTAGATTGCCCCATGGATGAAAGAAAGATGGATGGCCATGCGAGAGGGAAGGGTTAGATTGGCACAACGTTGTGAGCAGAAGGACCTGTAGCATGCTACACTGTCCTATGCTCTTGTTTGAGAATGGATGGAGATTCTGGAGATAACCGTAAAGGAGGACAGTGATTACTGGTCATCCTGCAGAGTCCGAGGGGGCAATGGGTGGGTGTGGTGATGGCACAAGGAGACAACGTCCAAACTGGAGAGGACCATGGGCAACAGCGTGGAACTACTGGGAGGGAATGCACTGATGGGGTTTAAAGATTTTGTTGGGCACCAGAGCATCAAGTGGTGTGGCTATACAACAGCCAAATCCGCAGCCGCAGGAGCACAGCAAGTAATGGGTAAACATGGATGTCAAGTCACATTCTGCCAACTGCTGGTATTGGAAGATCCTTAAGTTTCCCTCCCCCTCCAATGACCAAACCTCTGAACACCAAAAATCACAACTGGTTACTGCTCAAGTGGAGGTATCCCTGAACTGTACTCTATAACCAAGGGTGCAGAAACCACCACGAGAGATAAAGAAAGGTGGGGGGGGAGTTGCTGCGGAGTTTATCAATAAGTATTCAGACCTGGGGTGGCAGCATGATACCGCCAGACAGTAGTGGGTGACTGACTATAACAGAAACTGCTGGAGAGAGCGACGTGGTGGGAGGATGACAGGGTGCCAAGAACATGTGGGGATGCAGGAATGTGGCGGTCAGGAGAGTGCTTATGAAGAGGTTAAAGAGAGGCAACATGTCAGGTAGAGAGCAAGTGGCGTCACAACAGTCACTGGCAAGGTGAACTGTAAAGTGTTACCCACTTCCCACACCCAGAGTTCATCAGCTACTGGAAGGAGCGTGCAGGTCGGACACAGTGGACCCTTCATGAACACTGCTCGCAAGCGACTTAGTTACTTGCTCACAACACGCTGAAGGAACTCAGCAGGTCAGCATCCGTGGAAAAGATCGGTCGACGTTTTGGACCGGAACCCTTCGTCAGGACTGTAGAGGGAAGGGGCAGAGGCCTTATAAAGGAGGTGGGGGGAGGGTGGGAAGGAGAAGGCTGGTAGGTTCCAGGTGAAAAACCAGTAAGGGGAAAGATAAAGGGGTGAGGGAAGGGAAGCAGCGAGGTGATAGGCAGGAAAGGTGAAGAAGGAATAGGGGAAAACACAATGGGTAGTAGAAGGAGGCGGAACCATGAGGGAGGTGACAGGCAGCTGGGGGAGGGGGCAGAGTGACATAGGGTTAGGGGAAGGGAGGGGGAGGGAATTACCGGAAGTTGGAGAATTCTATGTTCATACCAAGGGACTGGAGACTACCTAGATGGTATATGAGGTGTTGCTCCTCCAACCTGAGTTTAGCCTCATCATGGCAGTAGAGGAGGCCATGTATGGACATATCTGAATAGGAGTGGGAAGCAGAATTGAAGTGGGTGGCTACTGGGAGATCCTGTCTGTTTTGGCAGACGGAGCAGAGGTGCTCGACGAAGCGGTCCCCCAATCTGTGTCGGGTTCCACCGATGTTGCCCCACTTGGAAGTACTGTTTGGGGCCCTGAGTGGTGGCAAGAGAGGAGGTGTAGGGATAGGTGTAGCACTTGCGCTTACAGGGATAAGTGCCGGGTGGGAGATCCGTGGGACGGATCTCCCACCTGGCACTTATCCCTGTAAGCGCAAGTGGTACAGACTCACTTGTGAGTCTGTTGGGGTCATCTATTGCATCCGGTGCTCCCGGTGCGGCCTCCTCTACATACATTAATTCCATTTTATTCTCCCCACGTTCCCCTCAACCCCACCTTACTCCTCATCTGCACATCAGGGATAATTTGCAGAGAACAACTAATCCTCCAACCTTCATGTCTTTGGGATGTGGGAAGAAATCAAAATACCCAGGGGAGGCTTATAGGGTCACAGAGAAAACACACAACACCCACACAGGTGTGGTGCTGAAGGTCAGGATTGAACCTGAGTCACTGGAGATATGCGGCAGCAGCTCCAGTACTGACTCCAAAATAAATCACATCCACAATGCATCTTTAACAGGATCCGAATGTCTAACATGAGAGGGCATGCGTTTAAGGTGAGAGGAAGTAAGTTAAATAATGTGGAGGGCAATTCATTATTTTTTTTACATGAAGAGTGGTAGGTGCCTGGAATGCAGCAGCAGTGAAAGCAAATACAATAGAGACATTTAAGGGACTCAGACAGGCAGAGATATGAAAGATTCATATGGACAGACGGGTCCAGTTCAGCAGGCTTTAATTACTAGTTGAATTAGTTCAGCATAATGTTGTGGGTCAAAGGTTTTGCTCCGGTGCTGTTCTGGGTTTCTAACAAGATGCAGTTGGGCAGTTCATAAATGGGTGACAGGATGCTGAGCAGAGAGCGAGAGATAACAGAAGTCTAAACAAGCCATGGTCAGGGATAAAGAGGGTACCAAACACAGAGCCTGTAGGAGTAAATGGAAGAGGGTAATTGAAGGACAATTCTAAAGCAACAATGGGCTTGTAACTGGTAGGAGTATGAGCAAGTGGGCTGAGGAAAGTTAATTAGAGAGGATTCCATGAGCCCAGAGACAGATGGAAAATTACTCCAGTCAGGATACCAGGACAGATGTCCTAGGACAATTGGATGGAGTGATCTGAAACTACACAGAGGTAAAGAGTCGACAAAGGAATGGGAGGTCAAAGGGAATGCAGAGTTCAAAGGTTAAAGCATCATGGTCACAGCTATACCACAAGTCACTGGCTGTCTAATGAAATTTATCTTTTTGAAAAAAAACTGTTTTTTAAACAAAGGTCACTGCCACAGATATTTGAATCAATAACTGACCACAGGGTTTGTATCAATGATTAACTACTTATATTTATGAGCATGGAAAGGAAAGTCACATTAATTGGCATCATTTCACTTTGTTATAGCCACAGAATCGTTCAAAAAGCAAGTCAGCTAGTTTCCCCATTTTAAAAACTGCTTTCCAACTAGTTGCAATCCCTGCTCTTTCACAATGTTTCTGGAATGTTTCCAATTTTAAGCATTTATCCAAATCCCTTTCAAAAAATTATTATTGAATCTCCTTCCACCACTTTACAGGCAGTGCATTGGCAACCCACATTGGCAACCCACTAATAAGTTCACCGCAATTAACTTCTGCTGGCATGCCACCCGTTCTGCAAATGGTGTTAACCCACCTGTCGGGAGCAATTCAGTGCCAAGGAGAGCTGATGAAGATCATTTTCTACTTTCTCGCAAATGGAGCAACCATCCCCATGCAAAGCAATGCTGTTAACTAGAACAAAACTGCAAACACAAAGGGCAGCATAAATCTTCCATCCATCCACATGATGAATAAGCACAGTTCTTCAAGCACACAAAGGAACGCTGCTGGTTTCTATTTTGGCTGCACTGAACTGAGGTCAAGTTCGAACAAAAACAAAATATCAGCTTAATCCCGACCTCTCAGCATCACCCACTGCTACACCAGCTGCCTGCAGTACACAATCCCATTTTCTGCCAATTCCAGCTCTAGGCTCCCATCCATTGAAATTGCTGAAACATATTTTACTTTAACACTTTATAAGTGTCACAAATAACCGAGGATGCGAGGACACCATTTGCTGCCACTCCATGAGTCTGCACTGGATCTTCTTGAGGAGCAATCCATCTGGTTCCTCTCACTACATCCCATTGATTTCTTCTCCCTCGAGTACTGGGTGGGGGTGGGGGTGGGGGCGGGGGAAGAGGCTTCATGTGCACTGCAACTCTAATAAATGAAACAAAATTGTACAAGACATTGGCAAGACTGAATTTGGAATAGTGCATGCAAGTCTGGTCACCTACCTACAGAAAAGATAAGCTTGAAAGAATGCAAAGAAAATTTACAAGGACATCAGGACTGAAGGCCCTGAGTTACATAAATAGGTTGAATAGTTTAGGATTTAATTCTCTAGAGTGCCAGAAAATTGAGGGGAGACTTTACAGAGGTATACAAAATTATGGATAGGGTATATACATGCATTTCCCCACTCAGGTTGGGTGAGGTGATAGGTTTAGGGTGAAAGGTGAAATATTTAAGGAAAATCTGAGGGGGAACTTCTTCACTCAGAGGGTGGTGTAACTGTGGAATGAGCTGCCAGTGGAAGTGATAGGTGCAGGTCAATTATGATGTTGAAGATAAGTTTGAGTAGGTATATGGATGAGAGGGACTTGGAGAGATACAGTCCAGGTACAGATAGATGGGACTAGGCAGAAGACCAGGTCACATGGACTAGGTAAGCTGTATGAATCTATTAAGCCAGCAGTCCCCAACTACCGGGCTGTGGACCGGTACCGGGCCGCAAAGCATGTGCTACCGGGCTGTGAGGAAACGATATGAGTCAGCTGCACCTCTCCTCATTCCCTGTCACGCACTGTTGAACTTGAACATAGGATTGCCAACTGTCCCATATTTGCCGGGACATCCCGTATATTGGGCTAAATTGGTTTGTCCCGTACTTCCCCAGTTAAGGTTGAGCGTTCCTATGAAACCGTTCATGCCAAGATGGCGTGAAGCGAAGAAGCAATTACCATTAATTTATATGAGAAAAATTTTTGAGCATTCCCAGACCCAAAAAAAACCTACCAAATCATACCAAATAACACATAAAACCTAAAATAACAGTAACATATAGTAAAAGCAGGAATATGATAAATACACAACCTATATAAAGTAGAAATAATGTATGTACAGTGTAGTCGGAAAGGTAAAAGCAAAATCGATTTGTGGGGGAAAACAAAATCGGCACATACGCACATCACATGTGCACGTCACGCATGCACACACAGGTGCCCGCGCAAGGCTTCATGATCATGATAGTCTTTCCTCGGGTAAAGTGTCCCAGGATTTGACTGCTACTTTTGTCCCTTATTTGGGAGTGAGAAAGCTGGCAACCCTAACCGTGAAAGACATGTTGAGGTGAGCCTAACCCTACTTGAACACCACCACCCCCCGGTTGGCCGGTCCACAAGAATATCGTCAATATTAAACCGGTCCGCGGTGCAAAAAAGGTTGGGGACCCCTGTATTAAGCAAATGAATCAACTTAAGAGTGCCCTGTTGAAGAAACGTCAGCAATTTCTTTCCCTTCCCCACAGATGCTGCTCAAACCCCTCGGTTCCTTCAGCAAATTGTTTGTTTCTCCAGATTCCTGTGTCTGTGTGTACACTAAATGTATGCTTGTTAGTGTCCATCCAGCCATGAGAGAGATCGATATCCAACTTCCTTTATGATCACCATTCAGAACAACCAAAAATAAACTACACTGAACCACTGCACTTCTAACATTTAAAAGTTTACAATATGCTATTGCCTCTTTGCCACACACTTTCCATACATTAATTTTTTTTAAACTACTAATTGGAGAAAAATACATTTATAGTCAAAAATAAGTGGCTAATAAGAATTAGAAGCAGGAGCCCATTTGCTGCCTTGAGCTTGTTCAATACCATGGCTATTACTAATGCTCACTTGTCTCAGACCTCCTGATTACTATCAAAATCTATTGCCTGCAGCCCTTGAGCATACATCCAGTGCCTGAGCATTTAAAACAGGCCAAGGGAGAGCTTCTTTTTAGATCTCGGTGTAGCTACGTTCTGAAGTTCACCGCAGCAAGGAAACAGAATTGATCAGGGCTTTCAGTAAAGAGCCAGAAGGGCCTTGAGGCAGCACAATTTGTAAAGGTACCACAAAAGACCTCAGGAACAGGCCTAACAGGATTGCTGTTCAACCTGGAATTTCAAACCTATTAAACAATGCTCCCTGACCAACTGAGTGTTTCTGATTTTACTTTGCGCTATCAGGAGATGGCGTAGATCGAAAGGTTCAGATGGCCTGTTCTTGTGTCAAAATGTTTCAACAATTCAGTGTTCCACAGGGATCTGTTCTGGGACCTCGGCTGTTTGTGATGTACTGTGATATCAATCACTTGGATGAAAATGTAGATGGATGGATGGATAGCGAGTTTGAAGGTAACACCACAATTGGTGGAGTTCTGGACAGTATAAAGGACCATCAAATAATACTGTGGGATACAGATCAGTTACAGAGAGGAACAAGTGTGCGCTGTTGCACTTTGGGAGGTCAAATGAAAGAAGAAATTGTGCAGTTAATGGCAGGCCCCTTAATAGAATTGAGGCACAGAGAGACGTTGAGGTCCAGGTCCACCCTTCACTGAAGTGCTATGCAAGTGGATAGGGTGGTAAAGAAGGGGTATGGCATATTTGTCTTCGTTGGTATTGGTGTTGGCAAATGGAATGTCGGCCTTCATTGCTAGAGGGATTGAATTTAAGAGTGGGGAGGTTATGCTGCAACTGTACAGGGCACTGGTGAGGCTGCACCTCGAGTACTGCGTGCAGTTCTGGTCTCCTTACTTGAAGGAGGATATACAGGCTTTGGAGGTAGTACACAGAAGGTTCATCAGGTTGATTCCAGAGATGAGGGGGTTAGACTATGAGGAGAGATTGAGTCGCCTGGGACTGTACTCACTGGAATTCAGAAGAATGATAGGAGATCTTATAGGAACATATAAAATCACGAAAGGGACAGATAAGATAGAGGCAGGAAAGTTGTTTCCACTGGTACAACTAGGGGACATAACCTCAAGATTCAGGGAGTAGATTTAGGGTGGAGATGAGGAGGATTTAGGGAACCGCTTTTCCCTAAAATTGGTGAATCTGTGGAATTCTCTGCTCAATGAAGCAGTGGAGGCTAACTCAGCAAATATATTTAAAACAAGGTTGGATAGGCTTTTGGTAGTAGGGGAAATTAAGAGTTATAGGGGAAAGGCAGGTAGGTGGATATGAGTCCATGGCCAGATCAGCCATGAATTTATTGAATGACGGAGCAGGCTCGACGGGCCAGATGGCCCACTCCTGCTCCTATTTTTTTTTTTGAGTATAAGGATAAGGAAATTATCTCAGTCTGCACTTGGAGTATTGTATGCAGTTCTTGACAGGATGCATGTGGAGACTGTGGAGAATATGCAGAAGAGGTTTACCAGGATGCTGCCTTAATTAGATGGTAAGAACTACAAGAAAAGTTTGGGCAAACTTGAGTTGTTCTCCCTGGAACGTCAGAAGGAGAGAAGCGACCTGACAGAGATTTTTTAAATGATAAGAGGCATGGGTAGGGTAAACCGAATCTATTATCCAGGGCAGAAACATCAAACATTAGAGGACACACTTTTAACGCTGGGGGGGAGGGGGGTTTAAAAGGTGCCATGAGGAGCAAGTTTGTCTTTTTTTTATTATTGTGTCAGGAGTGCTAGGTGCCTGCAATGGGTAACCAGGGTGGTAGCAGTGGAAGAAAGCATTTTGGTGGGTATTTAGTCATAGTCATACTTTATTGATCCCGGGGGAAATTGGTTTTCGTTACAGTTGCACCATAAATAATTAAATAGTAATATGTAAATTATGCCAGGAAATAAGTCTAGGACCAGCCTATTGGCTCAGGGTGTCTGACCCTCCAAGGGAGGAGTTGTAAAGTTTGATGGCCACAGGCCATCTATATTTGATAGATGAATGTGAAGGGAATGGAGGGTTGTAAATTACTGGAGGAGAATGTTTAGTATAAATTGGTAAAACATCAGCAAAACATGGTGGGCCAAGTGCCCCGTGCAATGCTGCACTATTCTGTTTTCTGTATTCATCAGCTCTGACATCTACCTCCCAGTCATACACAAATTGTGCTTTGCTGATGCCAACACATCGCAACCTTCCATTTCGTAACACGGGGATGAATTATTAGTGATGGCTCCATCATTCTAACCTACTACGTACATGCTTCATTGCTGTTCCGTAGTTACCAGTCTGACTATCTTTCAAAGTGATCCAATCCTGACAGTAAAGAGACATCCACCTACACTGAAATTTTAAGCTGTGTCTTAAGCATCCCAGCTATCAACAGACAGGCACGGTGGACAATAACGCTCTGTTCAAATGATATCCTGGTGCAGTGGTTGCAACAGGATGCATTTACTTCCAGTGCCCAGTGGAGAACCACCAGCCTACACAGATATTCTTCCTTTGAACGACAGATTGGATATAGACTATTTAAGCTCAGCCAGATACTCACACAGGCAGATCAGGAACACCCCTAGCTTATACAAAACACCACAGATACAACTGGACTTTACACTAACCACCCAACCTTTACAATAAGCCTTCATATCTACCTGGTGTAGCTTGCAGCTTTGAATTACTAGAATCACAAGTGGATTATGCAGCAAACCGCCATTCCTGCTAACATAATTATGGTTTAAATCTCTGTTGGCAATATGGCTGTCACAGAAAGCTCCAGCTAATCACTGACCCTATCCTTTTCGCAGGAATGCCTAGAGAAAGGCTTCTGTTAAATCACTGCCACTAGGTAGATCCTGCCTACTGGTCTGTTCCACATTACGTCTCCCTAAAATAAAAACTCTGTGATTGAAAGGAAGTCAAATGAAGAAATATTACAGTTTCTCCCCACTTCATTAACTCCCAATCTACATCACTATGGAACACACTTTAAGTATTCCCTAATAAAAGAATCAGGCAGGAAGGTGGATATAACAGAGTCCACTTACTTTATACCCTTCCTTGACACCACTTTAGCGGAGGTGAAGTTAAACGTATACTCAAACCTCTGCAGTTTGTACGAATCCATCCTGTGAAAGCAAGCCAAATACAGAGGACGGCAGTCATTTATACAAACTCAACATTTTCAGACCAAGATGTCCTGCTTAATCGGAGTTCCCACTGGAACATGCAGACATTATCAGGAGAAGATAGCAACAGCAAAGCTGGCCTACACCCCTGTAGCCAAACCTGCAACAGAAACATTTGAACTCATGGCAAACCAATGCCAACTGAAATCTATCAGAGTATCTATCCCAACCTGGTGGCAGGTCATTTAAAAAAAAACTTTCAAAATAAACCATGATGAAGAATCCCCAGAGAAGTGACTCATACACAAACAGCTTCAACCCAAGGGCACAATATCCATCTGTATTCAGCGCAGAACATGTGCAGACAGTGCGATCACAACCACTTACTAAAGCAAGAAAATCAGGCTTACTGTTCTTCCCTTTCATAACAACTTTTCCATGAAAACTGATGACAAGGATGAATTAAACTGAGTACTGCCTTGGTTTGTAATGAGTAGAATGAATACTATTCAAAAAGAAGGGATTTGTGGCAATCCATTGTCACAGGTTTGATTTTGTACTCTAATAAGGGGTATTTAGGGGTAAGCTGGTTAACTGGCAAGGAACCATGGACATGACTGATGACTGCAGAGATAGGAGCAGGTACCTTCAAGTGAGGGTTATGTTCAGAGTCAGAGTTGGACTTGGACTTCTGCCCCTTTATTTGTTGAAGGAAAGGAATCAGTTAAAGTACAAAGAGTGCAGAATGGAAAGTTTAAAAGATTCAGGGAGCAGCTATACTGAACCCTGTGACCACGCAAGTAGCTGAGGATAGTCTGTCACAGATAGGCTCGGATATATCTTTTCACTCATGATGCCCTTCACTGCTGAAGCAGCAGAAACTCAAGCTCACTGGTCTAATATACAACACATTTTATATCTGTCTACCATCCTGCAATTCCAATAGCCAGCACCTTCAAGGTAAGCAACACACACAAGATACTGGAGGAACTCAGCAGGTCAGGCAGCACCTATGGAAATGAATAAACAGTCAAGGTTTTGGGCTGAGATCCTTCTTCAGGACTGTGAGACACTCTTTCAATGAAACAAGTCTCAATTAGATCACTGTCACACTCTACATTCCAGCGAGTCTTGGGTATCCAATCACCTTGAAATCATGCAGTCAAAGAGGGAGCCCAGTTGGTCACAATGACATTAATTCCATTTCTTAATCTCCCCACATTCTCATCAATTCCCTCAGATTCTACCACTCACCCACACAAGGAGTAATTTACAGTGGGCAATTAACCTATCAACCCATAGATCTGAGAGGAAACCGGAACACCCAGAGGAAACCCAAGCGGTCAGAGGGTTAATGTACAAATTCCACACAACCAGCACCCAAGGTCAGGACTGAACCCATTCTTTGACGCCTTGAGGGGCTGGGTGCACTAGCTGCACAACTCTGCTACCCTACCACTACCTGCATTACTTCTAAAGTAAGTATGTTTTCACTTTGGTGCAAGGACAAAAATTGTACACCAATCTCCATGGGTGATCCCAGCAAAGCTCTGTACAATTTCACCAACCTTCTTACCACTTAACTCCAGCCTCTTGAGCCAAAGCTCAACATGCAATTCACTTCCAGATTACTTACTTCAAAGCTCCACTTCCCTTGTTTCCTGAACCAGCACAAGCCCTTTCCTCACACGAACTTTTCACTTGTTTAAAGCAATCTGTCTTACTATCTTTAGTTTACTTTGGGGTCTAAACTGAGAGATTTGCTCAAAACCAAAAGATGTTCAAGATGTTTAAGATCAAACTATCAACAGTGATCACCCCTTTTCTTCTCCTCACCTGCCCATCACATCTCTCTGGTTCCCCTCCTCCTTCCCTTTATTCTATGGATCACTGTCCGCTCCTATGACATTTGTTCTTCTTGAGCCCTCTGCCACTTCCACCTATCCCCTCCAAGCTTTTTGCTTCAACCTCCTTCCCCCACCCACCTTCGCCCTCACCTGGTCTCACCCGCCAGCTTGTACTGCTCCTGCCCTGCCACCTTCTTATTCTGGCTTCGGCCCCCTTCCTGCCCAGTCCCGAAGAAGGGTCTTGGCCCAAAATGTTGTCCCTTCCACAGAGGCTGCCTGACTTGCTGAATTTCTTCAGAATTTGTGTGTTTTGCTCAATTACAGTTCAAAGTAAATTTATTATCAAGGTACATATATGTCACCATATACAACCCAGAGATTCATTTTCTTGCAGGCCTACTCAATAAATCCATAACAGAATAATAGCCATAATAAAATCAATGGAAGACTACACCAACTTGGACATTCAACCAGTGTGCAAAAAACAACAAAATCAGCAAATACAAAGAAAGAAAGAAATATAAATAAGCAATAAATACCAAAAATATGAGATGAAGAGTCCTTGAAAGTGAGTGCATAGCTTGTGGGAACATTTCAATGATGAGGCAAGTGAAGCTGAGTGAAGTTATCCCCTCTGGTCAAAGAGCCTGATAGTTGAGGGGTAACAACTGTAGTAACAGTGAGCATTGGTCCAAAGTGATAAATCTCCTGCTTGCTCCAGAAACCCACTGTGACGAAAGAATGACCAGGTGCTACTGAAATTCGATTATAAGCCAGTGTTTATATTTATGAGCCACTGTTCTCTGTTTGATGGTCTGCTACAACCTGACTGAGTACTTTAAATTGAGCAACTTTCTCAGAAATTTTCTATTCTCCCTATCCCAGAAAATGAAGCAGCAAGCATTGAGTGTCTTTTCACTGGGATGATCTGGAACTCTTAGAGTCTGCCCGTAACTAAAGAGTGGACTGGATATATCTTTTATAAATTTCTATTTACAAGTTTATTGAATGTTCCAATTCACCCTTCCTGATTTAAAGTTGGCAGCCTCAACCTTGATGGTCGGGTTTTAAGAGTGGGTTGGGGAAGGAGTTTGTGTCAAGAAACCTGGAAATCCCAGGATACTGCCAGCTCTGCCGTTTTTAATGGAGAGAATGAAATCAAACTGAAGGTTTTCAGCGGGTTGAGCACCATTTGTGGGGTGGGGGAACAACTGTTGACATTTCAGATTGAGACCGTTCCAATGGGACCCACACCCACCTTCAAGTTTAGCAAAAGCCTCAAACCAGAAGGCTATTTTCCTTAAATTTGGCACAATAGGCCAAAATATTTCTGAAATGTCTTTACTGACAGAGAGCCGGACAGGAGCAGGCATCACAGTAATCCCACCACAAAGTCCAGAGATTGCAATTATTAAATGTTATTCTACTCACTCGTGATGGAAGCCGATATCATGATTGCCAACAACTACGAACAACTCCGTGTTGGTAGAATGTCTGAACATTATTTGAAAACGCCTCACATCTTCTTTAAAGTCCTATTAAGTATTCATTGAAAGAGAAACACAATTACAGTTTCATTAACCTTCTCAAATCAAGAAATAAAAAGGAACTCGGAGCAATGTTGTGTTTCCTGGTTCAGTTCACCAGAGGCATTCACAGAGAACGTCCGAACAGGAATTCATCATGGGCTCCTTCACTTTCACCTTAAAACCCACCTGACTCCCGATGAGGCCCGTGTTTAGTGGCTCCACGTCCATCAGTCTAGAATGCCCCACTCGCTCCTGATTCGGCCGTTTCTTCAATATTAAAACTCTCATTCTTTATTTCACATCCCTGCATCCTTACCAGACTGAGGGAGGTACAGTAATGCTGGGAGAACATTCAGACTCCACACAGTCAGCGCTGGAAGTTGAGATCCTCCAGAGTATTGCGGTTCTTTCAATGAGCTATACTTTATCACTGCCATAGTAAAGCAATCAGTATAATCAAAGACCCCACACACCCCAGACATTCTCTCTACACCCCTATCCTATTGGGGAGAAGATAGAAAAGCCTAGGGACACCAGACTCAAGGACAGCTTATATTCCTCTGTATCAGACTCTTGAACAGACCTTTTTGTACAATAAGACGGACCCATGGCCTCACAATCTACCTCCTCATGACCTTGCACTGCACTTCCTCGCTAGCTTTTACACTTTATTCTGCATTGTTATTGTTTTACCTTATTCTATTTCAATGCACGGTGTGATGATTTGATGGTATAAGCAGTATGCAAGATACGTTTTTCACTGTATCACGGTACATGTGTCAATAATAAACCAACACCAATACACACAGACTGATCAGAACTAAACATTGAGTTTTCCAATTTTACATAACCTTCCTGTCTAGTGGGTTGTTTCCACCACACCCCCATCTTCCTCTGGTCTACTTTGTCCCTTTCCTTTAAATCCCACCCCTCCCAGCACCCATCTTCACCCCTTTCTGGTTCCATCCACCCACTACACATACAGTTCACGCACAGGTCTTGCCCAGCACCACACCCTTCCCTAGCTGGTTCTATCTACCCATCTACCATACACCTCTCCCCTAATTGTTCCCATTATCACCTCTTTCACTTGTCAGGGTCCAGTACTGGGAGCACTCTGTGTTCCTGCTTAACCCCTCCAACAGATGCCTCCACCTTCACTCTACCCTCTCCACCTGCCTCTTCGTTTCTCTCTCTTTGTATGCCTCCATCATCCATCATCGTTGCCTTCAAACTCTACCGCACTCCCTTTCCCTGCCTACCTGTCATCTTACACACCTCTTCAGCCCACCAATCAGCTTGGAATGCTATCTCACCACACCCCTTCCCTTCCCTTCTCCGGTCATCTCCACTCTCGACCCTGGCACAGGATTTCTAGCTTTCTTTTCCTTTCCTCTCCTTTTCTCCCACAGATGCAGCCTGACCCGCTGCATTCGTCCAACAGATCCGGTTTCCAGTATCTGCAGTCTCTTGTGTCTCCATTTCACTACCCTAATACAAGATATGCCTACTTTGAAGAAATTTTACTCCTCTTCACGAAGGGAGATCTGTGACACCCTTTGTGGCTTCTACTGCTGTCGGGCCCTTAGACCACATTCTTCCCAAAGTTCATTACTCCAGCCTCGTATCCTTCCTCTATATTTATCTTCTCTCCTCCTCCAATCATCTTATTTTTCTCTTTCTTTTCCCTCAGTATGCCAACACCTATCTGGCTTCAGATCCAATTGTCATTCACCCCTCATAGAGTCATACAGCAATACAGTATGGATACAGGCCCTTCAGCCTAATGCCCATGATAACCATGGTACCTGCCCAGTTAGTCCTAGTTTCCTGTGGTCAGCTCATATCCCTCCAAGATCTGTCCCTCCATGTACCTATCCAAGTGCTTCTTAAAAGCTCCTTTAGTTCCTGGCTTAATCACTCCTGGCAACTCCTTCCATATGCCCAACACCTTCTGCGTGACAAGGTTGCTCTGCATCTCTTCATGCTCCTTATAAGTCTTCCCTCTCTCGCCCAAACCTATGCCCCCTAGTCTTCCCCTACCCTGGGGAAAAGACTGTTACAACCCATCTTATCATAATCACCTATAATTTTAAACACCTCTGTAGGTTTGCCCCTCTGTGTGCTCAGATACAAAGGAAATAGAGGGAAGATGACTGCCATGCTCAAGACTTTGGTGATGCCAGGCCTGCAGACATTCTGAGTTCATGGTTAGTCCCATTAATACCCCAACACTCTTTTAATAAGTTCACTTTATTTAGTTACTACAGAAAATCATAAATTTTCCAAGTAATCCGACTAAAAATTTAAAACAAAATAAACTAAGTTTCTGGGGGAACAAATAGGAATGTCCTGGGAGCTAGCATTGACCAGTGGGCCAAACAGCCTGCAGCGCAGTGGTGTAGTGGCTAGCACAACGATTTACAGTACCAGTAACCGCACTTCAATTCCCGCTTCTGCCTATAAGAAGTTTGTACGTTCTCTCCACGACATTCTCTGGCTGTTCCAGTTTCCTCCCACAGTCCAAAGACATACTGGTTGGTAGGTTATTGTAAATTGTCCTGTGATTAGGCCAAGATTAAATTGGAGGATTGCTGGCTGGTGCAGCTTGAAGGGCCAGAAGGGCCTGTTCTACGCTGTATCTCCAAATAAAAATAAAACGTTTAAATACGGGCAGGGACTTGGGGCCACGGTGAACCAGAAGCTATGTAAGCTACATCACCTGATGTTGAGCCATTGGGACTTCCAAATAGTCAGAGAAAAGATCATCAGTGTTTACTGTACTTCTGATCTTTGGCCTGAAATGTTAACTGGTGCTGCCTGACCTGGTGGGTATTTCCAGCAATTCTGGCTTTACTTCAATTGCAGTTTTTATTTTACTTTTTATTGCTGTAAGAAAAAAGCTTCACTGAGAAAGCTGTCCCTCTGATATTCCCTATAACCTATTTTCCCACATTTCCATCAATCCTACCATCCACACCACACCAGGGATAACTTATACAAGTTGAAATTTATAATTTAGAAGTTAATTAGCCCCTGTAAATTTCCCTTGAGTGAATGTTCAAATCTGCATGTGTTGATGGGGATGTGGGGTAATTAGAAGAGATCAATGTTTAAGTGATAGTTTAAGTGTGTGGCCCCTCTCTCTAGGACCCTGTAAAATGATACAAACACACATTACCTTTGGGGAACTCCACTTCCCTTCGTCAAACAGGTCACCAAGAATAAACACAGCATCTGGTTCAAAGAGCCACATGGCTGTCTGGAAGGCCCGTTCCATTTGCCATTCCCTTGAGAAACAGAAAAGAGCATTAAACGCCTCAGCCAGTGAAAGTTATGACAATATCCTAGAAATGTTGCCATTTCCGTACTTATCACACCTCTGTGTCAATATATAATCATGCATTTTGAAAGAACTCTATTTGTAAGGTACTTCAAGGATTCAAAAATAGGTGGAAAAGGCAAGCCAAGAAAAATTGGCCATCTTAGTAAGATTTCTCCAAAACCAACACTAAGTGCCTTCAGAATGGATAGGATGAAGGAACACAAACCAATCCTCATAGAGATCAAAAGTGGAGAGAGAGAGAGTGAGCCATTTCAAGTTCCTGGGTGTCAAGATCTCTGAGGATCTAACCTGGTCCCAACATATTGATGCAGCTGTAAAGAAGGCAAGACAGCAATTATATGTCATCAGGGAGTTTGAGGAGATTTGGTTTGTCACCTAAAACACTCAAAAACTTTTATAGATGTACCATGGAGAGCATTCTGAGAGACTGCATCACCGTCTGGTCTGGGGGGGGGGAGGGGGAGTGGCTACTACACAGGATCGAAAGAAGCTACAGAAAGTTGTAAAATTAGTCAGCTCCATCTTGGCTACCAGCCTCTGTAGTATCCAAGACATCTTCAAGGAGCGCTGCCTCATTATTAAGGACCCTCATCACCCTGTTACCATCAGGAAAGAGGAACAAGAGCATGAACGCACACACTCAGCAATTCAGGAACAGCTTCTTCCCCTCTGCCATCTGATTCCTAAATGGACATTGAACCCATGAGCACTACCTCACTTTTTTTAAATATTATTTCTGCTTTTGCACCATTTTTAATTTAACTATTTATTATACATACATTTACTGTGATTGATTTACTTTTTTCTATATTATCACATATTGCATTGTACTGCTGTCGCTAAGTTAACAAATTTCACAACATATGCCAGTGGAATTAAACCTGATTCTGATTCTGAAGTTCTCAAAACCCTGAACCCTACTCACCTGCATAAATAACCTCCACAAGTTTAGTTCCAGGGTTCACCAATACTTTTGAGGGCATTTTCCCCCTCAGGTTGAGCGAGACTAGAAGTAGAGTCATAGGTTTAGGTGAAATATTTGAGAGGAATCTGAGGAGAAACTTCTCACTCAGAGGGTGGTGCAAGTGCGGAAAGAACTGCCAGTGGAGCTGGTAAATGTAGGTTCAGCTCATAGTCATGGTCATAGTCATACTTTATTGATCCCGGGGGAAACTGATTTTCGTTACAGTTGCACCGTAAATAATAAATAGTAATAGAACCATAAATAGTTAAATAGTAATATGTAAATTATGCCAGTAAATTATGAAATGTCCAGAACCAGCCTATTGGCTCAGGGTGTCTGACCCTCCAAGGGAGGAGTTGTAAAGTTTGATGGCCACAGGCAGGAATGACTTCCTATGACGCTCTGTGCTGCATCTCGGTGGAATGAGTCTCTGGCTGAATGTACTCCTGTGCCCACTCAGTACATTATGTAGTGGATGGGAGACATTGTCCAAGATGGCTTGCAACTTAAGACAGCATCCTCTTTTCAGACACCACCGTCAGAGAGTCCAGTTCCATCCCCACAACATCACTGGCCTTACGAATGAGTTTGTTGATTCTGTTGGTGTCTGCCACCCTCAGCCTGCTGCCCCAGCACACAACAGCAAACATGATAGCACTGGCCACCACAGACTTGTAGAACATCCTCAGCATCGTCCGGCAGATGTTAAAGGACCTCAGTCTCCTCAGGAAATAGAGACAGCTCTGACCCTTCTTGTAGACAGCCTCAGTGTTCTTTGACCAGTCCAGTTTATTGTCAATTCGTATCCCCAGGTATTTGTAATCCTCCACCATGTCCACAGTGACCCCCTGGATGGAATCAGGGGTCACCGGTACCTTAGCTCTCCTCAGGTCTACCACCAGCTCCTTAGTCTTTTTCACATTAAGCTGCAGATAATTCTGCTCACACCATGTGACAAAGTTTCCTACCGTAGCCCTGTACTCAGCCTCATCTCCCTTGCTGATGCATCCAGCTGTAACATTTATAAAAGTTTGGATAGGTACATGGATGATAGGGGGTTTGGAGGGATATGGGTCGAATGCAGGTAGATGGGACTAGGCAGACAACCAGGTTGGCATGGACTAGCTGGGCCAAAGGGCCTGTTTCTGTGCTGTGGTACTCTATGAATCTATACCGAATAGCAGAATGCACTTGCCAGTTCCACCCACACTGATCTGCTCATTAACCTCTCTCCCTGTCCCTCCTGTCGGGCACCAGTGCTATTTAAATCCTCAGCTTGGGCAAAATAACCGACCTTCTACACAATTCAAAGTTCAAAGTAAGTTTTTTATCAAAGTTAACATATAGTAGCTTGAGATTCATACTTTACAAGAAAATAAAAATACAATAGAATTTTATTTAAAAAAATATAAAAATCTATAAACATACAAAGACTGACAATCGATGTGCAAAAGGCAAGCTGTTCAAATAAAAATAATACTGAGAACATGAGCTATAAAGAGTCCTTAAAGTTCAATCGCATAAATTATTTTCAAAATGGTGCATCTTGGGTGTTCTAGTGAAGAATGAGAAAAAGACTGCAGTGCTGAAATCTAAAACAAAAAAGGGAGTCACTTGAAATACTCAGCAAGTCCAGCAAATCCCTTCTGTATGAAGAAAAACAAAACTATTCAGGCAGGAGGACAAAGGAGGGTGCAGAGAGCAGCAGGGAAGGGTGGAGGAGAGAAAATGATTCTGAAAGCGATAAACTGTAAACAACTATCTGGTGTGTGAATGAAAAGAAGCAGATAAAGAGTGAGAACCTAGTCAAAAGAAACTATACAAAACAATAAACACAAAGAGATTCTGCTGATGGCGGAAATCTTGAGCAACACACATAAAGTACTAGAGGAATTCAACAAGTCAGGCAGCATCCACAGAGGGGAATAAATAGTTGATATTTTGGATCAAGACTGGAAAGGAAGAGGGCAGAGCTAGATTAAGAAGACGAGGGAATGGAGAGGAGGACAGGTGATACGTGAGACCAGCTGAGGGGGAAGGAGCGTGGGGGGGTGGAATTGAAGTAAGAAGCTAGGAGGGGATAGGTGGAAGAGGTAAAGGACTGAAGAAGGGAATTATTAGGAGAGGATAGTGGACCATGGGGATGAAGGGAAAAGGAGGAGGGAAACTAAACAGTGGTGATAAGCAGGTGAGGAGTAAATAAGGGCTGAGAAGGTAATCAGAATAGGGAATGGAAGCAGAGAGATGGGTGGAGGGAGGTGGAATTACTGGATTTTGGAGAAATTGATGTTTATGCCATCATGTTGGAGGCTACCCAGACAAAATATGAGGTGTGTTGTTCCTCCAAGTTGAAAATGGCTTCATTGAGCGTAGAGGACAGATATGTCAGAATGGGAATGGGAAGTCAGAATGTAATGGATGTCCATGAGGGAAATGATGGCTTTTGCAGTGGATAGAGTGAACGTACTTGACATAATGGAGTCCCAAGCTGCAAGAGGCTGCACCAGGTGCTTGGAAAGAAAGTGGAGGCTTTGAAATGTAGAGGAGGAGGACAAACTTCTCCTAGAGTTGGAAAATTCCACACTGAAAGATGTTACATACCCAGATGGACAATGATATTGTAACAGTGCAGAAGGTCACAAATCAATAGGTCATAGTGGGAGTGGGATTAGATTAGATCAGCTTTGTTTATCACATGTACATTGAAATAGGGGTGGGGAAGTTAAAGTGGCAGGCCCCAGGAAGCTCAAGTATACTCCTGTGGATTGAATGCAGGTGTTCGGCAAAGTGATCACCCAATGTGCATTTGGTTTCTGCAATGTAGAGGAGACCGCACTGTGGTCGGAAGAAATGCAAGTGAGTCGTCACTTCACGTGGAAAGATTCTTAAGGGGGGAAAGTGAAAGGACGCGTGTACTTCCACTGCAGTTGCAAGGAAAAGTGCTGTAGGAAGAAAGATAGCTGGTGGAAATGTAAGAGTACACCAGGGAATCATGAAGGAAATGGTTCCTGTGAAATGCTAAAAAGGAAGGTGAGGAGACGATGTATCTGGTGGTGGAATCTCTTTGAAGCTGATGGAAAGAGGGAATGATTGCATGGGAGGAAGGTGAGGACCAGGGGAAATCTATCCTTATTCTGTCCTGGAGGAGAAGTGGTGAGATCAGAGGCATGGGAAATGGAGAAGACGTGATCAAGGGACTTGCGAACAATAGCTTAGGGGAAGTTATGGTTCAAGAAGAAAGAAGATGTTGCAAAGGCAACCGTATGGAAAGTCTCAGCGTTGAAGCAAACATGATAGAGATGGAAGGAGAGAGAGAGAATGTAATATCATCCTTACAGAATGCAGGATGGGATGAAGTGTAGTGGAGAGAGTTGGGATTCAGACCTATTTGTCTGCAGCCTTGTGAACTGACAGTTAGGCCCAACACAAATGTAAACCCCTCACCGGGTTCGTATACAAACTTGGTTCATATGCAAACTTAGCTTGCATACAAACTTGGTTCATTAGCTAACTCTGCTAACAACCACGTGACTTAGCGGTGAGAAAGCCACCTTTCATAAACAATAGACAGTATGTCTAGGTTTGGGGTTCAGCTAAACAGGGACATCGTAATGTTCCAATCAAAGAAACTTTGATCTGAGTGAACGCTGTGTAAATGCTGCCCATACACAAATATCAGTTGGCAAGAAATAATAGATCATACACCACATAAAATTATAAAGTATATTTACTAATTTCAACTTTATCAGTTATTAAAAGTGAGAAAAGAAAGAAGAAAAATAATTAAAAGGGCCCATTACAGTTGGACAAGTCTAAATGCACACATAACCATAGGAGCTCACCCCTTCCAAAACTGGGAATAACTGTTACTCACGGCGCTAAACCCATGGTCCGCGTGAAAGCACTCACTACATTCCAAACTTCCATCAAAGTCCACTTCAAACAAACTGGCTCCCTCTCAGAAGTACTGACTCCCTCCTTGGAGCCATTCATCTGCACAAAGCACTTGGTGCAATGGGGACTCTCTTTCCAACTGCATTCTGCAGCATCTTCCCTTCAGTTCACACCAAAAGACCCCAAACTGGACTACTGTCCATCACAAAGCTCTCTCCGTCCTGTTCTCTCTAGAACTTTCTCCAGACCTTACCATCCTGATTGGCTGACACAACATTCCTAAGTTGAACAATAGGGCTTTTTTAGCCGAAACCAAAACATTCTACCAGCAGGTCACAATGCTTTTGCAGAAAACTGCTAAAATGAAATACCTACAGCATTGCAGTAGAAATCTGAACCAGGGCATTCCACTCTTCCCCCTACCAAAAATAGTTGTGTCCTCATGACTGTTGAACATATTAAACCATTATTAACAACACAATAATCAAATGAATTTCTTGAGTTCAGGACCCCCAATCCAGTTGTAAATGGAAGTAACATATCTCACCATGGGAATGGACATAACACTCTGTTTCCTAGGTGAATCCTCTGCTAGGCTAGCTAGGGGTTTCCTGACTCTCTAAGACCTCCTCATCTCATCTTCAGCTTCTCCAGATTCAACCACTCCTTGTGATTTTTCCTGTCCACTAGAAGATGCCTCCCGTCTATCACTCGTACCTTCTGGAGGCTCAAGCCCCCTGCCCCACGACGAACTTAGCTTCCTTCCAAGCAGGTGCTGCCTCGGAGCAACCAACATCAGACTCGTCAGTAGAAAAGACATCTTTGCGCTCCAACATCTCCTCAGCCAATCTACCTTTCCACTCCTCAGGTATCGTGAGTCACCAAAGTTGCATGACTTTGATGTCAATTTCCTCGATCCAGGAGACTGTTTCTCTTTCATTTCCCCTGGAAAACTAAAAACAGGGGCAATTAGAATCCCATGTCTGAGGGTAACATCTCTTCCTGAGGTGTCCCTGACAGTTCTGTTTGCATAAACAGCCGGAGGTCTCTGCAGCTCAGGTCTCACCACACTCCAGCAGTAAGCATGACTCTTCTTCCAGATCATCAGGAGGATCCATCTGGATGGCTGAGGCATTGGACATTCCAGCCAATTTGGGGGTTCCCATCACTCCAGCCACTCCTCCAGAATGTAACATGACGGGTTTAGAGTGAGTGCATCACACATTTCCTTGTTTCTGCTCAGGAGGCCTTCCTGCTTAGGAGGAACTTGCACCTTCTCAAAAGCAGCTCTGAACACAGGGTGAATGGACAAGGTTTTCAAGAAGTTATCTGCATGTCTCTCCTCGCATGCTCCCATGAGCCTTCTCACAATGGAAGTATTCGTTCCCACAAGAAAGGAAGCGTCACTCTTTTCAGCCGGATCTGGGCTGACCAACATTGGTGTGTCAATACTCTCAGTTACTCCAACATCTGCTCCTGAAAACTCCAGTTTCAACATCAAGTAACAATCGAATAAGAACTCATCAGTACTTATCTCAAGGGTACTGAGTGGCGTCAATGGTAAATACGTCAAATATCCCAGTTGTAAAAGAACCTGTAAAGCAAAGTAACTTGAGATCCTGTGTCAAGTATGGCTCTAGCATAAACACCATCAATGCATATGGATACATCACTAAACCTTCAGGAACAGTGTTATGCACTTTAGTATTTCCCTTGATACACTGATTGGAAATGTATCCTCTCCATAGCCCCTTCCTTTACTGGGTCCCTCCATAGTTTTGTCTCTTTTCTTCTCTGATTAACTGCTGACCTACTTTCTAAAGATTTTCCTGCCCCTCACAGCCCCAGTTGAAATGTCCATCTTCTCCACAGTTGTAACAGGTCACCTCTCTAGTCTCCCTTTTCAACAGCAGTCCACTGCGTCGTAAGTCCTACAGGTGGGTTCCAACGGATGTATCACGCTTAGCTGAAACATTTGCAGACATCATCGAGTCAGCTCAGCTCAAAGGTTTTCCACTTCGTTCTTCAAAAGCTCCATCTCTGTGGCATCAGAGGCTGCCACTGAAGACGTGACTCAGCTTTTGGAAATGTTCCGCTTTTCAATCATGTTTTCCTCCTCTGTACCTTCTCTGAGTAACTCGGTAAAAGATGGAGGAGGGTGCGTCTTGTGGGTCATTCGAACATGTAGGCCAATCACATCGAATATGTAGACCATGTAGGCCGGTGGCGCAATGGCATCAGCGCCGGACTCCGGAGCGAAGGCTCCCGAGTTCGAATCCAAGTCAGGCCACTCCCTGAGCACGCTTTCCATCCGTGCCAGGTTGAGCGTCGAGCTAGCCACTCGGCCTCATAAAAAAAAGAGGTCAAGTTAGGAAGGATCATATTGTGACCCTGTTAATCCGAAAGGAGACCAATCCTGACACCACACACCAGACAAGAATGGCTGACTGTCTGGTGCAACACACTTTTTTTAAAAAATCACATGACATGCTAAAAAAAAAATCACTTCACAACTTGCTCCATCCTCAAGCAATTTCTCTCAGACAGCTGAATGCCCCCTTTGTGGCACAAACAACGCAGCAGTTTCTCCAGACTGAAAATGTAGGCAGACAGCTCCTCTCCTTCCTTCTGGAATGTGTTCATCATCAGATCGGCTGCACTTTCAGCAGTGCCAAAAACATCTTCCAGAGCTTGCAGGCAATTAGCTGACATGGCTAATGGGTTTTCCACCCTTAGGAACTCACTGTATCAGTCGCCGGACCCTTTAAACTCTCCACAGTCTCTGTTTTTCATATTATCCGAGCACTGCCACTCATCCATTAACTGATACGTCTGTTCCACCCAATCCTCATATTCTTCATCCCCATCGGGTGTGGACTTGACGCCAAAGAACACTCCCAGTCTACGATACCTTTGGCATTTATCAACCAGTGATGTAATACCCAAAACCAGCCCAGAGTTTCCGTCAGCTGCTGAAGGACCCATTATACCTTTCACATTAGGAAACTCTTTCCCCTCACCTCGCAGAAACAGGAACAACTTGCCTTTAAAGTCTTCATCCTCAGCTACATGCCTGCCTTCTCTAAAAATATGGACTCCCAATGACCCTGCCTCTTCAGGGTCTCCCAACCTATCAGGAAGCGCAAATTCAGTTACGTCACTGCTAATCTTGCCTAACACAACATCCTTACCAGCTGACTGGTCAAAATACCATTCAGTGCAACTTTTCCAAACACTTCTACAGAACTCAGCACTCTCAGTAGCAGCTCTCAGGAACTTGGACATCCACCCCACTCAGAACACAAGCATTATTTGTGGATATCTCTTTGAATCACACCAAACCTTAGTCCCTGCGGCGTCCATAATAAAGTACCTTAATCACTTTCCCCGACACTGGTTTAAACACAGGCTTGAACACACAAACTTCCATAATCAATTCTAAAACAGCAGTCACACCGCATCAGAGAAATCCCTGGACGATGGTCCCCACAAAAGTAACCCTCTCACCTGGCTCATGTAAAATTGGCTCATTAGCTAGCTCTGCTAACAGCCACGTGACCCAGCAGTGAGAAGAGCACCTTGCATGAACAATATACAGTACGTTTAGTGTCAGTATGATTTGGGGTTCAACTAAACAGAAATGTCGTCATGTTCTGATTATAGAACTTCAGTTGAGTGAATGCTGTGTAAATACTGCCCATATACAATTATTGGTCAGCCGAAGCTGGGTATAACTGTTACTCACGGTGCCAAACCCATGGTTCTGCGTGAAATCACTCACCACATTTCGAACTTCCCTCAAAGTCCATTTCCACCAAACTGGCTCTGGAGTGTTGGCCCTTCCTCCTTGGAGCCACTCATCCGCACAAAGCACCTAGTGTAACAGGGACTCTCCCTCCAACGGCATTCTGTGGTATCTTTCCTTCTGTCCTGCTCCCGCCAAAAGACCCCAAACTGGATTACTGTCCGTCACATAACTCCGTTCTCTCTAGAACTTTCTCCAGATCCCACCATCCTGATTGGCTGACACAACATTCCTAAGTTGAACAGCAAGGCTTCTTATCTTCAGCCAAAATCAAAAGCAGGACACACCACTTTTGCAGAAAAGTGCTAAAATGAAAGAGCTGCAGCATACCAGCAGAAACCGCAACCAGAGTATTACATAAACTTGAGTAAAATCACCTCAGTTTCTATTAGGGCATGTTGCAGACTTCGGGACCTTTTTTTTTTACTGGCTATCCCCATAGTCATCCCGGTTTCACCCTGTCAGAAACACCCCTCTCCCGCCCTTGCTAGAGGGTTAAGGCTTCTTTCGTCTTCATTTCAATTCTCACAAGGGGTCTCCAATTTGAACTATTAAAGCTATTCCAATTCCTGCTGATGCAGTCTGACCTGCTGAGTGTTTCCATCATTTTCTGAACTGGTGTGTTCTGGTGCACTGTTTCATTAAATCTGTTTAGCTTACTTCAGTGATTCTTCACATGAACTGAAAAACAAATTTGGAGTAGATGAGCTTCTATTTAGAATCCTTTCAATTGCTGCTGAACCTGCTGGGCAGGTCCTCAGTACAGGTGAGCAAGATCTTTAAATCCTGCATATTCACCTTCTCACGATCAACACGACTTTAATTCTGTATTGATTCTCTCATTTCATCTGCATTTTAAGAATTATTGTGGTGTTGGTATTGGTTTATAATTAATACAAGAGATTCTGCAGATGCTGGAAATCAACAACAGCACACACAACACGCTGGAGGAACTCAAGAGATCAGGCAGCATCTATGGAAATGAACAAACAGTCAATATTTTGGACTGAGACACTTCTTTGGGACTGGAAAAGAAGGGGGGGGGGAAAGCTAGAATAAGAAGGTGGGGGGAGAGGAGAACAAACTAGAAGATGATAGATGAAGCCAGGTGGGTGGGAAAGGTAAAGGGCTGGAGAGGAAGGGATCTGATAGGAGAGGAGAGTAGACAGTGGATGAAAGGGAAGGAGGAGGAGCTCCAGGGAGAGGTGATAGACAGGTGAGGAGAAGAGGTAAAAGGCCAGAGTGCAGAATAATAGAAGAGAAAAGGGGAAGGGAGAAGAAAAAATTATCGAAAGGAGAAATCAATGTTCATGCCATCAGGTTGGAGGCTACCTAGACGGAAATGAGGTATTGCTCTTCCACGTTAAGAGTGGCTTCAACATGGCAGAATAGGAGGCCATGTGCCGACATATCAAAACAGGAATGGAGATCGACATTAAAATGGTTGGCTACCAGGAAATTCTACTTTTGCAGATGGAGCGGAGGTGCTCAACAAAGCAGTGCCCCAATTTAGGTCAAGTCTCACCAATGTAGAGGAGTCCACAGTAGGAGCACTGGATACAACAGACGACCCCAAAAGATTCGCAGGTGAAGTGTCTCCTCACCTGGAAGGACTATTTGGGACTCCGAATGGAGATGAGGGAGGAGGTGAATGGGGACTTGTAGCAATTCTTTTGCAGGCAGGGATACATGCCAGGAGGGAGATTACTGGGGAAGGGTAAATGAATAAGGGAATCACAGAGGGAGCAATCCCTGCAGAAATGGGGGGGGGGGGGAGTAAAGATGCTTTTGGTGGTAGGATCCCATTGAAGATGTGGAAGTTACAGAGAATGATGTGTTCATGGAGAGGTGGGTGAGAACAAGAGGAACTCTATCCCTGTTAAAGCAATGGGAAAATGGGATAAGTGTCCAGGAAATAGAGGAGATGCGAGTGAGGGTTGCCTAGCTCAGCATGGGTGCACGAAACCACACCAATGCAGTTATGAATGTAGGGCAGAAGAGTTGGGGTGCATTACCAGGGAAGGCATCAAAGTTGCAAGGCACAGCCTCAGTTCAGCACAGACAAGTAAACCTCACTGAGCAGCAGCCCATTTCTCTTCTCCGGCCCCGAAACTCTGACCTTTTCAATCTGGCCTGGCAGTTAAATCAGCCAAACTCATTCCTCACTCTCGCACCCAAGCCTAGTTGCTTTGATACACTCTTGGGCCTGGGCCTCACCAGCTCAATTTGACCCATACCCAATTTTTCCAAACAGACCCAGTGCTTAAATCCGTCAAAAACCAGGTAGATCCTCACTCTCGGCCCGGGCCCCTCTGCCTCAGCTCTGTCTCTCCTTGGTTCTGCCACTATGAATTGCCTCCAAGCCTGCTCCAGCAGAGGCCAAACATCTGCTCATTCCCCACTCACTGGCCCGGGCCCCGTTGTCTCGATTCGGTCTGTGCATGCCCTGTCGCAACTATCCTGCAACCTTGAGACTTCGGGTCATACCGCCAAATTGCCAGGTTATACAGGCAGCTCAGAAGTTCAAAGACACCCCAAAGGGAAGTTACAGGCTATTGATCGCCGTGATCATTTTGGAGAAAAAGTGTGATTAATAAAGTAATCAGTAGTTTTGTTTGCTGCCAACAAGTCATCGCTGTGTTTCACCAGCGCCATCTTAATCCAACTCAGACCATTCTAAATAGCCAATGAAATGGCAAGCATAGATGAGGCCCATGGTTTGGAGAAAGTGGGAGGAGTCGAAGGAGAAATTGTTGAGGGTGAGGACCAGTTTTGTTAGACAGAGGAGGTGTTGGTGGAAGGGAACTGGTTAGATCTTTTGTCAAGAAAGAAGTGGGGAGCCTTAAGGCCTCTTGATGGGGGGATAGATGTGTATAGGGATTGGGCATCCATGGTGAAAAGGAGGCAGTTAGGGCCAGGGAACTAAATGTTGTTGAAGAGATCGAGAAGGAGGTAAGGGACTGAACCAAGGGAGATAGAATGGAGTTTATTATTGTTACATGTACCAAGATACAGTGAGAAGCTTGTCTTGCCTACTGTTTATACAGATCAAACCATTAGACAGAGCATTGAGCTAAAATAAGATAAAACAATGATAATACAGAATAAATTGTAAAAGCTACAAGAAAGTGCAGTGCAGGTAAATAATAAAGTGCAAGATAACAATATGATTGACTGTGACGCCATCTCATATCGTAGAAGAGGTCCATCCAAGAGTCTGATAACAGTAGAATGGAGCAGCCTTTGAGCTTGGTGGTCAGGCTTCTGTATCTTCTGCCTAATGAGAGGGGTGGGAGAGAGGATATCCAGGATGGGTGGGGGTCTTTGATTATGCTGGCTGCTTTACTGAGGCAGTGGAAGTACAGAGAGACAATGGAGGGGAGGCTGGTTTCTGTGATGAGCCAAGCTGTGTCCACGACTCTCTGCAGTTTCTTGCATTCGCATGCAGAGTAGTTGCAATACCAGGCTGTTATGCAACCAGTCAGAATGCTTTCTATGGACATGCTGAACTTCTTTAGCCTCCGGAGGAGGTACCGGTATCGGTGAGCTTACAGTTTATCTGTTCCTCTACACTTAGTTAAAAATTTAAAACAGAAATGGAACGTTGTAAGCATTCCTGGTTATCACACCTTAGCTAAGGTATTCCGGGGTTAAAGTTCCTCCCGATGCCTCAAATGGTGCATCAGGTGGCAACCTTGCTGTTTCTTTAGCATTTGTCTGTTTTACAAGGCCGAATTGCTAGATTAACTCTCAACCCAGCACGAGTGGGTTTTGGGGTTAGTGCAACTTCAATGTATTGCACAATCATACCCAAACTTGAAGGGTTGAATATATCAGGGACCGACCTCACAATCGAGCTCTTTGTGGTCTTGTACATTATTGTCTGCCTGCACTACATTTTACCTGTTACTGAGAGTTCTGTTACAGATTTTTCTTTGGACTACCTCAACCTACTGATGTGATAAAATGATCTGTAAGGGTGGCATGCCAAACGAAGGTTTTTCACTTGTGCTTTGGCACAGGTGACAATAGCAAACCGATTTATAACAGGATACTCTTTGAAATTTAATAGATCAAGGGATTATACAATCAACATTTCAAAGACATTAAGGAGATATGATAACTAGAACAATTTACCTGAACCAGTAGTTGCATGAGCCCCTTAGGAGTTAAAACCACTCTTCAGCCCCTACACTAGTGCACAGTATGATGGACACAATGGTACATAGGACTGGTTTTGTGTTGTATGACTATGGAAAGAGGGTGCAAAGCAAGTCAGTTTTGAGACTGGCAGACTTCTGTTAATCAAAAAAGCAGAGTCGAGATTCAGTATAGATGAGATGGGCCTCTTTCTATGCTGTAGCATTCTAGGACTCTATGAGATGTGGAAACAAGGAAGATGAATTCCTACAGTTGGGGAGATCAAAAACTGGAGAGCACAGGCTAAAGATGAAAAGGGAGAGATTTAATAGGGACAACTTTTTCCCATCTATTAGATGGTAAGTACATGGATTGAGATGCCAAGCAAAATGGATGAGGTAGGTGTGTTGAAAATACTTAAAAGGTACTTAGACAGGTACCTGGAGAGGGAAGGTGTAGAATGATATGGGCCAAACACAAGAAAAGGTGATGAGCTTAGATGAGAATCTTGGTTGGCATGGACCAGTTGGGCTGAAGAACCTACCCCTGTGCTCTATGACTGAATGTATAGAGTTGGATCAGATTGATCATGATCTCAGCAAATGGTGTAGCAGGCTCTAGAAGACTGAATTGTCTCCCATTATTTATTTCCTATGAAGCTTAAAGATGGATATTTCTAGTTATGGAAGTAGCTTTATTTCAGATAACTTTGCGACATGTAACTTTACCCCATGAGCATGTGGTCATCATATTTCACAAGATTCCACAAAATAACCTTCTATAACCACCTTAATGCACACACACAGAATTACGGTAAACTAGAAGTTCAAAACCTTGGGGGAATACAAAATACAGACACATCCCCATTAGCAGAATCCAGATGAATACTATTGCAGAGTTAGATTGGTTTAAATCTCCAGTAATATGGGGTGTGCTTCTGCCTGTGATTCTTATGAATTTAACTTGTCTAAACAACAATGGGATATGATGGTTCACTCCGCAATGGGAGCATATTCCAAAACCAAGTTAACCAAAGTTGCATGCACATCATCAAGCATCTGTTCATGAAACATAAACCCATCTCTCCCAACCCTCCACCTTGCCCATCAATCTCCTAATACCCCTTCCCATCCATCTCCCTCTCCGTTTCCCCAACACTCACTGACAGGAAATACAAGGAGCTCCTAAGGTTATTCATCTTTGCCTAAGACCTTAAGGATAATGGCTAAGAACAGACTCAGCATGTCAGAACTGCTCCACCATTCTTTAAGACCTTAGCTACCTCCGCTCCATTTTCTTGCACTGTTTTAATATCTTGCTTCTCTTATTAGCTAGAAACTTCCCCATGCTCAGCAGTGATCACTGAGTACACCATTCAGCACAAACTTCCAATCAGTCTAACAACATTCCACCTCCCTCACTTTGCTTCCTCTCACCAAGGCCATTTCAGATTCAATCAGCACAAATTTCATATGCCTAGAGCTTCTGAATCAGCCAACCACGACCTTGTCAAATGCCTTACTAAAGTCCCATGCAGATAAGGTCTGCAGCCCTGTTTTCATCAGTGTACTATTCAGATACATTCAAGTCAGTCAAGCTTATCGTCATTTCAACCATAAGCTGCTGGTACAGTACACAGTAAAAATGAAATAATGTTCCTCCAGGACCCTGGTGCTACATGATTAGATTAGATTATGGGGACACTCAGTCCTCTTTATTGTCATTTAGTAATGCATACATTAAGAAATGATACAATGTTTCTCCAGAATGACATCACAGAAACACATGACAAACCCACTGAAAAACTAACAAAAACCACATAATTATAACATACAGTTACAACAGTGCAAAGCAATACCGTAATTTGATAAAGAACAGACCATGGCACGGTAAAAAGTCTCAAAGTCTCTCAAAAGTCCCATCATCTCACGCAGACGGTGAACCTCCAGCGCCGCAAACTTGCCAATGCAGCATCCTGGAAGCATCCGACCACAGTTCGACTCCGAGCTCGTCCGAAAACTCCGAGCCTCTGACCAGCTCCCTGACACTGAGCACCAAGTACCATCTCTGCCAAGCGCTTCGACCCCGGCCCCGGCAACAGGCAATAGGCAAAGCCAAGGATTTGGGGCCTTCCCCTCCGGAGATTCTCGATCACACAGTAGCAGTGGCAGCGAAGCAGGCATTTCAGAAGTTTCTCCAGGTGTTCCTCCGTGCTTCTCACAGCTGTCTCCATCAAATCAGGATTGTGCACGGCCCCTAGTTAACACATTACAATATCATTCGGAACGGCCGCGCACGCTGCGTCGCAATCTTCTCCTCCTTCCTTTTGTGCTAACCACAAAACTACACTAGACTATGTGAGACAGCACAAGGCTACACTAGACTACGTAAAACAACATAAAAACTGCACTAGGCTGCAGACCTGCACAGGACTACATAAAGTGCACTAAACAGTGCAGGGCAGTACAATAATTAATAAACAAGACAATAGGCACAGTAGAGGACAAATTACAATATAATAGTCATAGTCATACTTTATTGATCCCAGGGGGAAACTGGTTTTCATTACAGTTGCACCATAAATAAGAAATAGTAATAGAACCATAAATAGTTAAATAGTAATATGTAAATTATGCCAGTAAATTATGAAATAAGTCCAGGACCAACCTATCGGCACAGGGTGTCTGACCCTCCAAGGGAGGAGTTGTAAAGTTTGATGGCCACAGGCAGGAATAACTTCCTATGACGCTCTGTGCTGCATCTCGGAGGATTGAGTCTCTGGCTGAATGTACTCTGTGCCCACCCAGTACATTATGTAGTGGATGGGAGACATTGACCAAGATGGCATGCAACGTAGACAGCATTCTCTTTTCAGACACCACTGTGAGAGAGTCCAGTTCCATCCCCACAACATCACTGGCCTTTCGAATAAGTTTGTTGATTCTGTTGGTGTCTGCCACCCTCAGCCTGCTGCCCCAGCACACAACAGCAAACATTTTGAACCAACATGTCGAGGAACCAACTAGAGAGCAGGCTATTCTGGACTGGGTTTTGAGCAATGAGGAAGGGTTAATTAGCAATCTTGTCGTGAGAGGCCCCTTGGGTAAGAGTGACCATAATATGATGGAATTCTTCATTAAGATGGAGAGTGACGTAGTTAATTCAGAAACAAAGGTTCTGAACTTAAAGAGGGGTAACTTTGAAGGTATGAGACATGAATTAGCTAAGATAGACTGGCAAATGACACTTAAAGGATTGACAGTGGATATGCAATGGCAAGCATTTAAAGGTTGCATGGATGAACTACAACAATTGTTCATCCCAGTTTGGCAAAAGAATAAATCAAGGAAGGTAGTGCACCCGTGGCTGACAAGAGAAATTAGGGATAGTATCAATTCCAAAGAAGAAGCATACAAATTAGCCAGAGAAAGTGGCTCACCTGAGGACTGGGAGAAATTCAGAGTTCAGCAGAGGAGGACAAAGGGCTTAATTAGGAAGGGGAAAAAAGATTATGAGAGAAAACTGGCAGGGAACATAAAAACAGACTGTAAAAGCTTTTATAGATATATAAAAAGGAAAAGACTGGTAAAGACAAATGTAGGTCCCCTGCAGACAGAATCAGGTGAATTGATTATGGGGAGCAAGGACATGGCAGACCAATTGAATAATTACTTTAGTTCTGTCTTCACTAAGGAGGACATAAATAATCTTCCAGAAATAGTAGGGGACAGAGGGTCCAGTGAGATGGAGGAACTGAGCGAAATACATGTTAGTAGGGAAGTGGTGTTAGGTAAATTGAAGGGATTGAAGGCAGATAAATTCCCAGGGCCAGATGGTCTGCATCCCAGGGTGCTTAAGGAAGTAGCCCAAGAAATAGTGGATGCATTAGTGATAATTTTTCAAAACTTGTTAGATTCTGGACTAGTTCCTGAGGATTGGAGGGTGGCTAATGTAACTCCACTTTTTAAAAAAGGAGGGAGAGAGAAACCGGGGAATTATAGACCGGTTAGCCTAACGTCGGTGGTGGGGAAACTGCTGGAGTCAGTTATCAAGGATGTGATAACAGCACATTTGGAAAGCGGTGAAATCATCGGACAAAGTCAGCATGGATTTGTGAAAGGAAAATCATGTCTGAGAATCTCATAGAATTTTTTGAGGATGTAACTAGTAGAGTGGATAGGGGAGAACCAGTGGATGTGGTATATTTGGATTTTCAGAAGGCTTTTGACAAGGTCCCACACAGGAGATTAGTGTGCAAACTTAAAGCACACGGTATTGGGGGTAAGGTATTGGTGTGGGTGGAGAGTTGGTTAGCAGACAGGAAGCAAAGAGTGGGAATAAACGGGACCTTTTCAGAATGGCAGGCGGTGACTAGTGGGGTACCGCAAGGCTCAGTGCTGGGACCCCAGTTGTTTACAATATATATTAATGACTTGGATGAGGGAATTAAATGCAGCATCTCCAAGTTTGCGGATGACACGAAGCTGGGTGGCAGTGTTAGCTGTGAGGAGGATGCTAAGAGGATGCAGGGTGACTTGGATAGGTTGGGTGAGTGGGCAAATTCATGGCAGATGCAATTTAATGTGGATAAATGTGAAGTTATCCACTTTGGTGGCAAAAATAGGAATACAGATTATTATCTGAATGGTGGCCGATTAGGAAAAGGGGAGGTGCAACGAGACCTGGGTGTCATTATACACCAGTCATTGAAAGTGGGCATGCAGGTACAGCAGGCGGTGAAAAAGGCGAATGGTATGCTGGCATTTATAGCGAGAGGATTCGAGTACAGGAGCAGGGAGGTACTACTGCAGTTGTACAAGGCCTTGGTGAGACCACACCTGGAGTATTGTGTGCAGTTTTGGTCCCCTAATCTGAGGAAAGACATCCTTGCCATAGAGGGAGTACAAAGAAGGTTCACCAGATTGATTCCTGGGATGGCAGGACTTTCATATGAAGAAAGACTGGATGAACTGGGCTTGTACTCGTTGGAATTTAGAAGATTGAGGGGGGATTTGATTGAAACGTATAAGATCCTAAAGGGATTGGACAGGCTAGATGCAGGAAGATTGTTCCCGATGTTGGGGAAGTCCAGAACGAGGGGTCACAGTTTGAGGATAGAGGGGAAGCCTTTTAGGACCGAGATTAGGAAAAACTTCTTCACGCAGAGAGTGGTGAATCTGTGGAATTCTCTGCCACAGGAAACAGTTGAGGCCAGTTCATTGGCTATATTTAAGAAGGAGTTAGATATGGCCCTTGTGGCTACGGGGGTCAGGGGGTATGGAGGGAAGGCTGGGGCGGGGTCCTGAGTTGGATGATCAGCCACGATCATAATAAATGGCGGTGCAGGCTCGAAGGGCCGAATGGCCTACTCCTGCACCTATTTTCTATGTTTCTATGATAGCACTGGCCGCCACAGACTCGTAGAACATCCTCAGCATCATCCGGCAGATGTTAAAGGACCTCAGTCTCCTCAGGAAATAGAGACGGCTCTGACCCTTCTTGTAGACAGCCTCAGTGTTCTTTGACCAGTCCAGTTTATTGTCAATACGTATCCCCAGGTATCTGTAATCCTCCACCATGTCCACACTGACCCCCTGGATGAAAACAGGGGTCACCGGTACCTTAGCTCTCCTCAGGTCTACCACCAGCTCCTTAGTCTTTTTCACATTAAGCTGCAGATAATTCTGCCCACACCATGTGTGGGCAGAATAATAAATGATGTAGATGTCAATCTACTTTACACTGAGTATTGAGGAGTCTGATGGCTGGAGGGAAGAAACTGTTGCAGTTCAAAGGTTAAATTATAATAAGCAAGAATTACATTCCGCAGGAGTTGTTATTTGAACAGAAAGAGTTCACAGAAGACTCAAGTACAAGCTGTCCGTACCACTTGGGCCTGACAGTGCCCAATTTAAGCTCTTTATTTGCTAATTCTGTACCACTTGGATTAATGGAACAGTTTTGTGTAAGCAAATATAGTGATCCCTTTCGTCTAACTGGTCCACTTGCTGAACCAAATTAAATGAAGACAAAATGGAACAGGTACATCTTGCCTAGTCCTTCCATGGGAAGTCAAACACTCCACGTAGATCAGACCACATCAGGAAACTTCCTACACGAATTGACGATTATGACTCGGCTGTTCTTTTACAGCAATCCAATAGTTTCATGGTCACTATTAATGGGGTAAGTGTTTCAATTCTGGGTTAATTAAATATACCGAGCAATTTTCACATCAACATAGTTATTAATACATATCCTCTCCTCGAGCGTTGCTAAATCGTGAGATGAGTCAACTGCAGCTGCCTACATATTTTGTAACATCTCCAAAATCTAGGTCCACAACTCCTCTCTGTAATACAGCTGTCAACGTTTGCAATGCAGCAAGGTAAATTATTAAATCAAGCTAATCGAAATTCTGCAAGGCGGATACCAATGAGTCGAGGATATTTCTGGACGTATGCAAAAGGAACTTTCAAAGAGCATCGGTTTCAACTTCTGCCGAACACTGCTTAAATAAGACACAAATTCTTTCAACCGAGGGATAGATAAATTAATCTCTCACCTTCTTAGTTTGTCCAACCAGTGACCCCTGAGTGCTCCCAGTAGATGAGTATCAGCAAGGAACAAAGCCCTGAGCACTGGCCCAAAGGGTCTGTACTGCCCGCGCTGGGCTGAAGCTTTCAACTGGGGCCAGCGACATCGCAGCAGCACCGCGTAGTAAATACCCAGCTCGCAGACCAAGGCCACCCCGCAACCCAAAGCCAGCAGCTTGAGCAAGAGAGGGAGCAGCTGCTCGGGGTGCGCCCACCGCCTGCCCATATCTGAGCCCCCGGCACGGTGAACGCACAGTGAACCACTCACTCACTCACTCGGCACTGCACTCCTCTCTCTCTCCCCACACACACGGCACTGCGTACCGCAGCTCAACGGAGCGATTCGAAAAAAGACAATCAAGCAGCATAATTCGCTTCGATGCAAGCAAGGAAAAATCAGCCGCATGGAATTTGGAACAACTGCACAGAATGAAACGGAAAATATTTAATCGTACATTTGCAAATGCAATCAAAGGTGTTACGTCGTTAGAGGTCGCAGTCGTTCATTTTGCAAAACAAGTGACCGTTTTCCTGAAACATGCCATTTCCTTTAATTATTGTCGTAAATTCAGAACCTTATTAATTGAAGTAATATAGTAATATGTACAGTCTATTTAATTTTAAGTATTATTTCACTTTAAAATATCCTACTCTCCCACAGAACTGCACAAAGAGAAATTTGCTGTCGTCACAACTTTTTGGGTTAAAAATTCCTTTGAGCCTACTTGAAGTAGTAACTGCACGTCGTGCTATTGGGTGTCACTGGAGTATCTCCCCACCACAAGGTGCTCGAAATGCTTTTTCTCTCACACTTTCTCATATCCAAAACAGCATTTAAAATAATCTGTGCTCTATAAAGAAACAAAGGAGCTGGAGGATTTTAGCGGGTCAGCCAGGGAAATGCACCGTCGACGTTTCTCGCTGTAGGCGCCTGCCTGACCCGTTTAGTTCCTCCAGCTATTTTGTGGTTGTTTCATTTTTCCAGCATCTGCAATCTATGCCTTGGTTCTATATAAATATACCATTGTATTTAAATTGCAGTTAAATAGTTCATGCAGTCTTTTCATCTGATCACTTTTGTCTCTCCCAATCGAAGTCAAGTGGAGTTTTTGTCATATGCAATTGTATATGTATGCACAGGTGCAATTAAAAACTAACTTGCAGCAGCATTACAGGCTCAAGGATGTGAAAATTATCAAATTTGAAAATGCGGTGGGTCAGGCAGCATCTGCAGAAAAAAATATGGCATTAACCCCTTCAAACTGATTACCTTTTCTCAGAACTCCGGCATTTCCCGTTTTTATTTCAGATCACCTGTTGCATTTTGCATTGCCCCAGCTGAAGAATTACACAGGATCTCTCTAATGGGGATTCATGAGTGAATCCAACTTGTTGGAATATTTTCCTTGCATTTACAGCAGTCTGGTCTCTGTGATTATCAACCAGATTGTGGGTGTCACCAGTTTATACCACCAAACTGGAGGTGTTCAATACAAATTTACAAGGATTTGAGGGCTTGGGATATAAGGAGAGGCAGGATAGACTGGGGCTGTTTCCCTGGGTGGGGGAGGCTGAAGGGTGATCTTATAGAGGTTCATAAAACCATGAGGGGCATAGATAGAGTGAATATCTAAAATCCTCCTTGGTCTCCTAAGGAGGAGAGGAAGTTAAGAGCAACACACACAAAATGCTGGAGGAACTCTGCAAGTCAGGCAGCATCTATGAAAATGAATAAACAGTCGACATTTCGGGCCAACAACCTTCTTCAATACTGGAAAGGAAGGGGAAAGATGCCAGAGTAAGAAGGTGGGGGGAGGGAAGGAAGTGCATGCTAGAAGGTGATAGGTGAAGCCAAGTGGGTAGGGAGGGGGTGAAGTAAGAAGCTGGAAGATGATAACATAGAAAATGTAAACAGCTAAAGAAGGAAGAATCTGGTAAGAGAGAACAGTGGACCATGGGAGAACGGGAAGGTGGAGAGACACCAGGGGGAGGTGATAAGCAGTTGAGGAGAAGAGGTAAAAGTGGGGGGGGGGGGGAGAGAGAGCAGAATGTGAAAATGAAGAAGAGGGAAGGGGAAGTGGATCAATTACAGGAAGTTGGAGAAATTGATGTTCAGGCAATCAGATTGGAGGCTACCTTGACAGCATATAAGGTGTTACTCCTCAACCTGAGAGTGGCCTCACGGCGGCAGAAGGGGAGGCCTTGGACCGTGTTCACAATTCTTGCAATTTCTTCAATTCTTAGGTAGAGCAGTTGCCATAACCAAGCTGTGATATGTCCAGATAAGATGCATCACAGCTTGCTGTGGTGCATCTGTAAAAATGAGTGAGAGTCATGCCAAGTTCCTCAAGCCTTCTGAGGAAGTAGTGTCACTGATTTGCTTCTTTGGCCATAGGGCCTCTGTGGTTGGAGAAGGGAAAACTATTTGTGATAATTACACATAGGAACTTGAAGCTCTCAACATCTCCATATCAGCACACATAAAATAGAGAAAATCTGCAGATGCTGGAAATCCGAGCAACACACACAAAATGCTGAAAGAACTCAGCAGGCCAGGCAGCATCTATGGAAAAGAGTACAGTTGACATTTTGGGCCGAGACCCTTCATCAGGATTGGCAAATACCGTAGATACACACAGGAGTGTGCATTCCATACCGCTTCCTCGAATCAATGACTGGCTCCATTGTTTCACTGACATTGAAGGACAGGTTCATGCCACTAGGCTCTCAGTCTCTTTCCTGTACCCTGTCTTGTCCAGCCGGTTAAAGCTCTGGGCCATCAGTCCAACGAGCAGAACTCTTGTGCATCAGTACAAATGAGTAAGTTAGATAATGGATCAAAATAATTTCTAAATTAAGGAGGTAAAAATCCTAGCAACACAAAGTCAAAACATGTGATCTTTACACCAATAAACATTTCTACACAAAGAAGGGAACAGAAACTAGGAACTCTATTCAACTATCTGCAACTTACAAATTGGTAAACTGGTCTATTATTGTCACATATAACAAAGGCACGGTGAATAGTACATTCATAAAAATCATTTTATCACATCAATGCACTGAGGTAGTACAAGGCAAGACAATGTCAGAATGCAGTATAAAGTGTTACAGTTATAGAGAAAGATCAGTGCAGGCAGACAATAAGGTTCAGGGCTACAATGAAGTAGATTGACAGTTCAGGATTCCATCTTATCATACTAGGGGACCATTCAATATTCTTATAACTGCAGGACAGAAGCTGTCTTGAACCTGGTGGCATCTTGTTTTAGGCTTTTGTGGCTTCAGTCCAATGGAGGGCAGGTAAAGTCCAGGGTGGGTAAGGCCTTTGACTGTGCTGGCTGTTTTACCGAGGCGGTGAGAAGTGTAGACACAATCCATGAAGTGGAGGTAGGTTTCAGTGTTGTGCTGAGATGTGACCACAGCTCTGCAGTTTCTTACAGACTCTGTCGAAGCAGTTGCCATTCCAATCTGTGATGTATCCATTGTATGGTGCATCCAGTGGTGTATCTAAGGTATGGCACGAGCCACTTGAAGGGGGCGCCACTGAGCAGTTTCTATTAAAGTCAGACAAGCCATCCTCGGATAGTGAAAAAATGATTTTCTTCAGATGTATGATCTGTCTTTGATTATCATGGGTGAGAAGCACTAGGATGGCCTTATTGCAGAGCATTGTGTAAGAAGACCATGAAACATTTCTTCACGAAGAAGAAGGAAAGTGGAGCTGAAGGACAGAAGAGACGGAAGTTGGAGGCAGAGGAAGCCAAGAAGTCAAGCAAGTTCTTCATGCCCTTCTTTGAAAAGCCCGGAATAAGTAGTTCGACATGTTCCATGGAGTCGCCTGCACCTGCTACAAGTTCGTTAGAATCCGAAGGTGGATCAAGTACAAATGCGTCACATGCCGAGGAAGAAGTCAAGTCAGATAAATCCGAGTCTGACGAGATTAAGAGTGAGGCTGCCACAGAGAATGTGGACATGACAGGAGGGGAAGACGATGGTGGCGGTGGTGGTGGTGGTGGTGGTGGTGATGTTGAGTTTATTGACGAGATTTTACCTGACGAGATTGAACCTGACGACACTGAACCTAGTGAACTGGATGGTGTCAAAGAGCCTCGAACTGTCATACCAGAAGTGATTGAACAGCATGACATTGGACTTCTGAAGTTCGACAAGGACACTGGAAAGGCAATTCTGCCTGATGCGTTGAGAACAGAAATAATAAAGCTAGGTTTGAAGTATTTCCAGAACAGTGAGAGGCCTTTCCTATCAATAAATAACCGCTCAATGAACAAAACTTGGTTCAAGAGGAAATTGGGAAATGGTCATGGTGAGGAAGTGACTCACTCATGGCTGGTCTATTCCCCTTCTAAAAAGTCTGCATTTTGTATCTGTTGTCTTCTCTATTCCCGGTGAGACCATCAATCCTCATTGGAGCAGGAAAGTGGATTCAATCAGTGGAAAGCACCTGAAAGGAGTAGTGTTCATGAAAATGCCAAGAATCATCGGTAATGCTTCACACAGTGGAAAGAAATTTAGCTGGAAACAGAGGAGTTATTGACACGGTATTTCAGTCAGATTGAGAAGGAAAAGCAGAAGTGGCATGATATTTTGACGAGAATCCTTCACTGCATAAAATTCCTTGTGACTCAGAACCTGGCTTTGCGAGGACACAGGGAGTCACTTCAGCTAGACGATGACTTCAGTGTGGGAAATTTCCTTGGCTTACCGAAACTACTGGCCATCTTTGACCCTGTCATAAAAGAACACCTCACTCATTTGGAAAGTCATCTTGGATCCACGTCTTATCTTTCACCGGGTGTCCAAAACGAATTCATCCATGTGATGGCATCCACTGTTTGCCAGAGTTTACTGAGAAGCATTCGTAAAGCCAAGTACTATGGTCTCATGTTCAACTCGACTCCTGATCAGGCACACTATGAGCAGATATCAGAAGTAATGAAGTATGTGGAAGTTGATTTTGAGAGGAAAACAGTCCGTGTGAGAGAGTCCTTCCTTGGTTTTATCCAGATAAGCCAGAAGGATGCTGAGAGCTTGGTTGAAGACATCTTGAAACAGCTAGGGAAGGACGAAATGGAGCTGTAAGATTGTCGGTCACAGTGCTATGACAATGCTGCTGTGATGACTGGACACAGGAGTGGTGTTCACCAAAGAATAAGTCAGAAAAACAACCGGCAGTGTTTGCGAATTGCAACAATCACTCACTCAGCTTGGTGGGTGTACATGCAGCCAAGCAGGATACAATGATGGTCACATTTTTTGTAACCATCGAAGCTCTCCATGTGTTTTTCTCTCATTCAACACAGCACTGGGAAAAACTCAAAAACGCCATGCCTGTGGTTGTTAAGTTGGAGTCCAAAACCAGGTGGAGTGCAAGGACAGAAGCAGTGAAGCACATCAACAAGTACCTTGAGGAGATACTTCAAGTTCTCAAGGACATGATAGACAATGAAAACAAGACCAGTGAAACAAGAAGTGACACAAGGCAGCTGTACAACCGCATGTTGAGTTATGATTTTCTGATTTTGCTAGGATTTTGGAACAAAGTACTCATTCGCATTGACCGTATTCAAAAGAGGCTGCAGGATCCTAGCATGAACTTCCATGAGGCTGCCCTGGATTTGAAAGCCCTCAGAGATTATTTTTATGATGAAAGAGAAGTGTTAGTCAGTGAGTCACTCAAAGAAGGAGTGGGTCTCTGTCAATAATGGAATATTGAAGTTGAAAGACGTCAGAGACGAAAGAAACGAATGGCTGATGAGTACTCGAGAGACGCTGGGTTAACAGCTAAGGAGGAAATGGAAAGAGTCATAAAGGGAACAATCGACCATCTTCACAGAGAAATGAACGAAGGATTTGCTCGTTTGCATGACACTGACGCCAAGTTTGGGTTCCTTCTCGATGTCAAGGGACTGTGTTACGGCACCGACAGTAACCGCCTAAAGAAGAAGTGCAAAAATCTGGGCGAATTGTACAGCTCTGATGTCGATGGACAGCAGCTATATGAAGAAATTTTGGATTGCAGAATGAGAGCGTCTTCCCCAATCTTCACATTGCTATTCAGATAACGCTAACCATCACAGTTTCCGGCGACAGCTGTGAGAGATCATGCAACAAGTTAAAACTAATACTTTCGTATTTGAGAGCCTCCATGGGTCAAGGCAGACTCTGTGATCTTGCTCTGCTGAGTGTAGAAAGAGAAGAAACTGAAAAAAACTGACTTTGATCACATCATAGACCAATTTGCATCAGTGAAAGCAAGAAAGGTGCAGTTATAATTTTCATGTAGTGCCATAATTTGTTAGTTAAAAGATTAACGAGCTTGACTTGTATTTTTGAGCTGTTATTTTATGGTAAAGTTATCTAAAAGATGGGTGTGAGATGTTTGGACAGGGGCGCAATTTCAGTGCTTGCCATAGGCACTATTTTCCGTAGATACGCCCTTGGGTGCATCGATAAAAATTGATAATAGTCAAAGGGATCAAGTAAAATTTCTTTACCTTCCTAAGGAAGTAGAGCTATTGGAATGCTTTCCTGTTCGTGGTGTTTACATGGTTGGACCAGGAAAGGCGATTGGGAATGTTCACTCCTAGGAAATTGAAGCTCTCAATCCTCGCAACTTCAGTGCTGGTTATATAAACAGGAGCACATGCACTGCCACCACACCCCTCCTGTAGACAATGGCTAGTTCTTTTGTTTTGCTGACATTGAGGGAAAGGTTGTTGTCATAGTACCATATCACTAGGTTCTTTATTTCCTTCCTATGCTGCAACCCATCATAATTTGAGATACGTCATGGTTTTGTATGGAAACTTTGAGATGGAGTTACAGCAGATTCTAGCAGTTATGAGTATACAGGATTAAAGAAGGGGGTTGAGAACACAGCCTCATGGGGCACTAGTGTTGACGCTAAGATCTATTTCAGATTCAAAACTAAAATAGATGGATGTCTGTTAGCCAAAAATATTAAGGGATGAAGGGAATTAAGTCACAGATCCCCTCTATAGATGCTGCCTGGTCTGCTGAGATCCCCCAGCATATTGTGTGTGTTGCTCTGGATTTCCAGCATCTGTAGAATATCTTGTGTCACAGATCAGCTATTTTTTAGTGGTACAAACAGGGAAGCCAAGTAACAAGCTCCAGTTTTCTTACAGCTGACAGGGGGGCTGTTCTTTCCATTGAGTCCATGCCAGATCTCACAGGACGCCCACTGGCCCCATTCTCTCGTTTATTTCCCTGTATCCTATTCTCTCCCATATGTTCATCAACTGTCTTAATTCTCCTATCACCCACCTACACTAGGGGTAATTTCCAGCTGCTAATTAACCTACCAACTAGTGCTTTTTTGGGATGTGGAATCTAGTGGGGCACTAGTAAAACGTGCCAACTCCACAGAGACAGTGACCTATCGATAGTCGCAAGCAACTCATTGGCTCAAACTTTAAATTAACAATTTTGTAAAAACTACAAAAAGTTGAAAAAAATCAAATAATTTAAAACATGTATTTCAACTGCTTATATCCAGCCAAGTCACATGTGGTGAAAATTATAGCAGATCGGATTTGCAAAAGTACATTGTGAAGTTATTTATAAAATTGTGTTCTGTGCGTTCCACAATGTGTTACATGAGAACTTTTGCTTTTGTCATACTGTACATCATGGTTTTCCAAACACATCACTGTCAGTTGTAAAAGGTACCCCTTCCCCAAATTCTGTAGATTAGAACTATTTGTTAATGGAGTTGTGCTGCGAATTAGTCATTTATTTTCCAGGATGCAAGTGGAAATGTTTGCCATATTCCGTTGAACAGAACTCATAAACACTTCAAATCCCTAATCTCAATTCACCTGCTCTTCCCTTCCCTTCCCAAAGGAGTAGAGGGGATATGGGTTTAATGCAGGTAAATGGTTAACATAGATAGACATCATGGTTGGTACGAACAACATGGGCATAAGGTCTGTGTATTTCTATGATCCTACGAAATAATGGTGTGACCTCGAGTTTATCCAGGAGGTCTTCAGTTTCTACTGAGTTTTCCTGGTTTTCTTTCCGCTATAATTTGCCACAAAACAGTATAAATCACCTGAAAAGAAAATCATCTAAGTGCAAATTCATTTGAGTTTCCAATAACTCAACAAAGGTAAAATGTAAGCCCCATCCATAAGACTGTCTGCAGTCCTCAGAATGAACCAATCATTGATGATACTAATCATTTGTAGGTCTTTAAGGGTCTAAAAAGATCCTCAATCTTTTGGGCACTGGTACGCTTTACCAAAGTTTGACTACACACCCCAAAATAAAATGTTGATTTTGAATATTCACAATGTGTTACTCATTTCTCACAGTGAGACATTTTGAACAAAATTATATGCTATCATGTTGAATACATTTTTATCAGCTCAGCATTTTCTAGCTATATTATATATTTCACATCATTTTGTTTTTAAAAACTTAAATTTTAAAAACTGGTTCAGAATAAATTTTGTCATTGGTGATGTGCGGATAAATTTGAGCAGAAACGTAGGAGAATTTTTCAAGTGGGCACTGCTTCTGCCCAGGCCAATTAATGGGCAAAAACAAAATCCGTACCCAGCAGGTGTTGTTTTTCAGATGGTTCTGCAGTTTCAAACACATTCTTGACTTATTTAATTAACTCAGGTTAAATTCCACTGTTGTTGTGGTGGAATTTGAACTGGCATCTCCACATGTTCGCAACTGATTATAGCTTCTGTCTGTATCTTGTTTTACAGGGTAGCTTGCTGATAACAAAATCAGATTACAGACTTCGGGCAGTATGTGTATTACAGTAACATCAATACAGACATCCCACCCTGCAAAAACTCATTTCAGGGAGGTACCACCACCATTTCAGGGAGGTAGCACCCCCACCCCACCCCCGCAACACCATATCCCCCCCCGCCCCGCCCGTCGACCTCCAAGGGTGTATGTAATACTTTGTTTAGTGATTTTGTCTAATCTGTAAACCAAGTTGGGTATATGCAGAAAATGTGACATTAAAATATGTGCTTATATTATATAATATTATCATGTTTATTCTATTACAACTTTAAGCAAATCTACAGGGAGTTTGGCCTCATCACGTAGGACATCAATAGCGTAGCTCCTTGGCAGCCAGCCAGCTAGTTTAAATAACGTTAGCTACGCTAATGAACGAATGGCACCTGTTAAACTCACCTCAACATGTCGTTTACATTTTAACCCACCATGGGCAATAGAAAAGTCACTGTTGCAAACAGTGCAGCGAACACCACTGTTATTATTTTTGAGGTCGACTGTAAAGCCCGCCCACAGAGAAAACTGATAGGTCTACTTAGCAGGGGTCCCCAACATTTTTTGCACCGCAGACCGGTTTAATATTGACAATATTCTTGCGGACCGGGGGGGGGGGCGGTGGTGGTGGTGTTAATCACGACCGGAATATAGGTGATAACTCAATAGCATAACATTTTAAGTAACGTTTGGATATTAAACACAGCGCATATTTTCCCCATATGAACATATAAAATCATTGTAACACATCAATATCGCTGAATCAGTGGGAGCCCTGGGCTTGTTTTCCTGCAACAAGACGGTGCCATCGAGGGGTGAGGGGAGACAGCGATACTCGAAGGGTCCTTATGTCCAGTCTATTCCGCAATTTAGTTTTCGTTGCATTCATTGTGGAAAACTCCGCTTCGCAGCGATATGATGTTGGAAATGGAAGCAACGTTTTCAGTGCTTTCGTGGCTATCTCAGGATATTTAGCTTTGACTTTGATCCAGAATGCCGGCAGAGATGTTATGTCAAACATACTTTTCAGCCCACCAAGCTCGAGGCGTTGATCTTCTTCCCGCGCTGACATGGATGACGCGCGCGTAATGACCTCGCGTGCGTTCAAGCTCAACAGTGCGTGGCAGGGAATGAGGAAAGGTGCAGCTGACTCATATCGTTACATATCGCCAAATCATATCGTTTCCTCACGGCCCGGTGGTTGGGGACCACTCTTAGCACGAAGAGAGACCAATCAGGATGCTCGCTCTCCCTCTCCCTCTCAAAAAATTCTATTTCCGGGATATTGTATATAATTTCCGGGCGTCAGAGAGCCACTATTGATATGAGGGAGACTCCCGGATCTTCCGGGAGAGGTGGGATGTCTGTTAATAGAAGGATGAAAGATCAAGTTCAATTGTTTGTTGGTTTATTACAGTCACATACACGGAGGTACAGTGAAAAACTTGCCTTGCAAACTGTCAGACAAATCATTTCATTACAACAGTGCATTGAGGTAGTGCAAAGTAAAGCAGTATCAGAGTACAGAATAAAACGTTACAGTTAAAGAGAAGGTACAGATATACAATGTTTAAGGTCATAAGAATGCAGATTGTGGAATCCATCATCGTACTAGGGAACTGCTGAATCATCTTATACCAGCAGGCTAGAGCAGCCTTGAGCCTGCTGGTACACGTTTTCAGGCTCTTGTATCTTCTGCCCATTGGGAGAGGGATGAAGAGAGAATTACAGGGTGGGTGGGCCTTTGACCTTATTGGCTGGTTTACCAATGCACTGAGAAGTACGGGTAGAGTCTATGGAGAGGAGGTTGGTTTCCATGATGTGCTGAGCTCTGGCCACAACCCTTTGTGGCTCTTGTTGTCACGAGAACAAGCTGTGATATATCTAGATAGGATGCTTTTGAATGTGCATTGGTAAAAATTGATGAGGGTCAAAGGGGAATGCCAGATTTCTTTGGCCTCTGGAGGAAGTAAAGCTGCTGGTGAGCTTTCTTGGCAGTGGTGTCAACATGGCTGAACCAGGACAGGGTATTGCTGATGTTTAGTCCTAGGAATTTGAAACTCTCAACCTTCTTGACTTAAGCACAATTGATATTAAAAGGAGCATGTGTACCACATACAAAAAATCCTGGA